>NC_042622.1:169149496-169486924 GCF_901001135.1 Rhinatrema bivittatum | reverse complement strand
AGACTTTTATTTATCAGATTTGGCAGAAAGTAGCATTTAGGAAATAAACACAATTCCTTTCTCTAACATCCTGGCCACTAAGCACAAGTTTTCCCTAAAGAAAGTTCTGTACCATGGGTGGTAACAAACATGACATAAACCTTAGCCTGCTTAATATGTTAATACTTATGGCTAACTCACTTACCTCTGGGCCCAGCTTAGGCGAATCCCTCTGTTCACCTCTGAAGCAGATGCTGGCTGGAGGTCAGGAGAATGTGTGCAGGGAAGGACTTGGTTCCTGGGTTTGGTACTGGCAGAGCTGGCGATGATCTGGGAAGGAGACTGGCTTCTGGCTCTGGTACTTACCGGGCTCTCTGGGGCTTACTCTCTCCCCTCACTGTATCAGACTCTGTGTTACTTTCCGCATCAGAGCAGGGCATCTCTTCTCTCTGGTCTCCTGCACTGTCTCTTGGCCACACCTAGTCTTCTCCCTCCTCGATAGCAGGGGGTGCCGGTCTGCTTAGGGCTCCCCGGTCGCTCTTCAGGTTCCTCTTCTTTCAGGGATCTCACTCCCAGGGTCACCTTTTCAGGGGGTCCTTCGCTCCCAGGGTCGCTCTCTTCTTATTTGCCCCATCTTATAATTTCCAGCTGATAAATATGCAGAAGCTCAACATATGGTAGGTGGAGGGTCTTTGCCTCGTTGCAGGTCTTTTCCCCCTCCCCATTTCTTTGGGGGGGGGGGCTGCCATGTTGCAGGTCTTTTTCCCCCTCCTCATTTCTTCGGGGGGAGAACTGCCATGTCTGAATGTCAAGCTGTGTGCCAGAGTGTTTGTTTTTCTCTGTCTCAGACTGCCTCCCCCTTCCATGGGTGGGGGTCTTTCCGATCTCTGGACTTGCCTTGGCTGGTCCCTGACTCCTGGCTTATGAGCTTAAGTTGCATTATTGTCCTTCTGTCGTCTTTTTTTTATTTATTTAAACAGACACAATCAGGCAGATCTAGATAAAGTATCCTTCAGTTTAAAGTTCTCATCAGGGCAAGGTTTCTTCTTTTTCCACTGACAGTGTCTTAGCTTGTCAGTATTTGGTAAAACATGGGATATCTCCCTACAAACCCTAAGGTTACAGTGGCGCCAAGCCACCCAGAACCTTCAGGATTGCATCCGCATCACTCCATCCCTCCCAGACTCCTTGTCCTGGTGGTGCGCGCTCTCGAGTTTGGAGCAGGGAATATTTTTCCAAACTCTCCTCTACCCAAATTATCCTTACCACATATGCATCCACCTTGGGGTGTGGTGCCTATGTAAAGGGGCTCTGCATCCAGCGACTATGTTCCGCTCAAGGAGCACAGTGTCAAATCAACTTCCTGGAGCTTCAGGCGATCAGGTACGCTCTCTGGGCTTTCAGAGAACGGCTGTCCAACAAAATTGTCCTGATCCAAACAGACAACCAAGTAGCCATGTGGTATGTTGTCAAGCAGGGAGGCATAGGGTCGTACCTCCTGTGTCGGGAAGTGGTCCAGATCTGGTCCTGGGCTATGTCCCATGGGATAGAGCTCCGGGCCATGTATCTGGCTGGAATGGAAAACATCGTAGCGGACAGACTGAGTTGGGCCTTCAGACCCCCACGAGTGGTCGCTCAACCAGGGGTTGGCAGATCGGATCTTCTGCCTCTGGGGGAGCCCAGACGTGGACTTGTTCGCGTCCCCCTGCAACAGGAAGGTGACTCAGTTCTGCTTCCTGTACAGGTCAGGCAGCAAAACAGCCTCGGATGCCTTTGCTCGCCATTGGGGCAAGGGTCTTCTGAACGCGTATCCTCCGCTTCCTCTAATAAAAAAGATTCTCCTGAAGCTTCGACAGGACTGAGGAACTATTTTCCTCATAGCCCCTCATTGACCAATACAGGTCTGGTTTTCACTCCTTCGGAAGTTGTCCTTCTGGAAGCCGATCAGTCTAGGGACTTCCCCAGATCTCATCACTCAGGATCAGGGCAGGCTGCGGCATGCCAACCTCCAGGCCCTGTCACTCACAGCCTGGATGTTGAGAGACTGATTCTACAACCGCTGGATCTTTTCGAAGATGTGTCCTGGTAGCATCTAGAAAACCTTCCACTAGAAAGTCCTATGGACTGAAGTGGAGGAGGTTTTCTGTGTGGTGTGAGCAAAAGGCCCTAGATCCTTTCTCCTGCCCCACACAAAAACTTCTTGAATACCTTCTGCACCTATCAGAGGCTGGCCTAAAAACCAATTCCATTAGAGTTCATCTAAATGTAATTGGAGCATACCACTGTCTCTGTTCAGCCCATAATTGTACATTTCATGCGGGGCCTGCTTCGATTGAAGCCTCCCCTAAGTCCTCCCGCTGTGTCTTGGGATTTCAATGTGGTGCTAGCTCAGCTAATGAAAGCTCCTTTTGATCCACCGCACACCTGTATCCTGCATTACCTGATCTGGAAAATCATATTTTTGGTGACGGTCATTTCAGCATGCAGGGTCAGGGAGCTCCAGGCCTTAGTGACTTATCCACATTATACCAAGTTTTATCATGACAGGGTGGTCTTGTGCACGCTACCTAAATTCCTAAAGGGTGACGGACTTCCATCTTAACCAGTCAATTGTCCTGCCAACATTCTTTCCCAGGCCCCATTCACACCAAGGCTAACGAGCACTGCACAGTCTGGATTGCAAGAGAGCCTTATCCTTCTACCTAGAGCGGACTGAAGCCCATAGACAGTCCACCCAACTTTTCATTTCTTTTGACAGGAATAGATTGGGAGTTGTCGTTGCCAAACACTATCCAGTAGGCTAGCAGATTGCATCTCCTTTTGTTAGGCCCAGGCAGGACTGCATCTTGGAGGTCATGTCTAGACTCATTCTGTCAGAGTCATGGCAACGTCGGTGGCCCACTTGCAAGCAGTTCCCGTTGAGGAGATCTGCAAGGCTGTGATATGGAGTTCTCTCCACACATTTGCATCTCACTACTGTCTGGATAGGGATGGCTGACATGGCAGTAGGTTCGGCTGTGGTTGTTGTGCCCATTAGCGCCTGGTTGGAGCTTGTTGGTCCCCTTTTTTTTGGGGGAGCAGCCTAGTGTTAGGGATTCACCCATGTGTGAGGACTACCATCCCGCTAGTCCTAAGAGGAGAAAGCAGAGTTGCTTACCTGTAACAGGTGTTCTCCTAGGACAGCAGGATGTTAGTCCTCCCAAAACCTGCCCGCCACCCTGTGGAGTTGGGTTTTTCCTATGATTTATTTTATTTTTATTGTAATTTTATGTTACGAGACTGCAGAGGGGACCCCACGTGGACGTGCGGATTAAGGTATGCTAGGCATGCTCAGTGTGCCTAGTCAAAGTTCTAGAAACTTTAACATATCGTATACATATTGTATACGATATGTTAACATATTGTATATAATAATTTATCTTTCGTTCTCCCCCTCTTTTTTTTCCTTCTCCCAGTTAAGGCAACCTTGTTATAATGTAACTTTTATGCTCCTTCTAAATGTCTCTTGTTGAATTGTTGGTTATAGTTCTGCTTAGTTCGATGTAAACCGAGTTGATTTGATCTGTATCAAGAAAGTCGGTATAAAAAAGCCTTAAATAAATAAATAAGTTTTCCGTGCCAAGCTCCATCCGATGATGATACCCATATGTGACATCATCCTGCTTTATCACCCTGCCCCCTAGGCAGTCCCTTAGTCTTTTTTTTTTTTCTGTAGCGCCATGTGGTTGCGGGAGCCATGTGTGTCACGGTATTCAGCTTTGCTCTCTCCTCACAGTTTTTGTAAGTGATTTTTTTCTAGAGCTGCAGCTGTTTTTCTTTCCCTTACCTTACGGTAGTTTTATTTTCTTTTTCTTTTCCTTTTCTCCTCCTCTTTCCACTATCTGCCAGCCACATGGTGGGCCTTGGTCGCAGTGCAGCTTGGCAGAGTCTAATACTATCCCGTATTAAATAAATACTGCACCTACAGTTTGTGTGTCCTCTCCTTGCCCTGTTTGTTTTTTGTACCTTTGTCAATTGCTGGCAAAACTGACAGAATGCAGTCCATTGGTGATCCGTGTAGGCTGCTGAGCCTGAGGACTAGCCTGAGTTCTACCTGGGCAGAAGTTTCATGTCGTTTCACCAATCGATAGGCATCGATAGAGGTTCAGGCAGGGAAGAGATCGAGGACCACACCATTCCTGTGGGGGGAGAGCTCATCCTCCCCACATTTAAAGGAACTAATCTCCACGGGCAGGAGCCCTGGACGACATAGCCTCCCCTCCTGCTTGCCTGTGATGACGGTACAGTCACCTTGTGAAAGAGGGTGAGCAGGAGCCTAGGCAAGCAGCTTGCAGCTGCACCTTTGGTGCCATGCCCAGTAACAGATGCCCGCACACATCTGTGACCAGTGCACCGATGAACTGACACGTCGATGTCAGGACCACGTTGGGGATCAGCACTGCCATTGAATGCCATGGTTAGTTTTGATGTCATTGAGGTGCGAGACCATCCTTAATGCCATAAGACGACTAGACGACCGAACATCATCTTGAACTATGAATCTTGAACTATGAATCACTGTACCTCCTCCAGTACTTAATAAGACCCTTTATCATATTGTTTACACTTCTGGTTTACTGCGTTCCTATGCCTTTTCCTTCCAACAGTATTTAGCTCCAAGTTTACCAACCTTGTTAAATGTAACTTTATTCTTCCGGTTTCTTACTATTTTTACTGTTTTTTGTTACTATTCCCCTGTTCGATGTAAACCGATCTGATATGGTCTTCCAGCCATGAAGGTCGGTATAGAAAAGCGTTAAATAAATAAATAAGAGCCTTCTGTACTGTAGGCATCTGTGGATTTGATGCACCAGAGTCATCGAGCACTCTGGGCCTTGATGTGGTGGAGTAGCGGCACTGATCTCTAGTGTTGGGGACCAGGGTTGCCATCGAGTGCTTGGGTCCACCGCGATGCCATTGGAGCCACCATCTGGGCCATTGATGCCCTTGATCTCATCAAGGTGCCTGCATGGGCCATCGAGGTGTATAGTCTCGATGCCACAGCTGCCCTCGATGCCGTCACGGTGCATGGCCTCAATGCTGCCCTTGATGCCGTCATGGTGCTTGGCCTCCATGGAGGCCATTGGGCATGTTAGCCAGCGTTGCCATTCGTTGCTGCGCTCAACAATGTTGAGCACCATTAACGAGGCACTGGGATCGCCATTGAGTGTCCTAGTTGCCCTCGGGGCCATCGACCACCAGGGCCTGAGAGCCCCTCGAGTGTTACTGAAGTCCTCGTGTGACAGGGGTTTCAGCCTTGGGCGAACTTGGTGCTGTCAAGCCCGGTCTCACCATCTACTCAAGGCAACCTGGAGCACAAAGGCATCCAGGCACAGTATTCTTGTGCCCTCGAGGCTCCTTTGCAATTTCCAGACAGGGCACAGAGAGGTATTGGGCTGTGTCATCATTGGCCTACGGCTATCGAACACATGGATGCCGATGATCTTGGGGGCCCTGAGCTGCTGGGATTGGGGGGCATCGGAGGCCTCGCCTGGCTTCATGCACCATCAGTGTTAATGAGCACTAGCGAGGCTATTGTCAGCCATAGCTGCTGGCAAGGGACACCATCGAGCTTGCAGATAGATGCTCTCAGGGATGCTGAGAGGAAAAGTCTGGTGCCAGCAGTCATTGGTTCATTTAGCCACCATTGAGGCATGTTGGGGCTGCAGAGACTCTGCTTTCAGACACCCCTGGCATTCTCGGTACCGCCAGTCCATAGATGCCTTCAGGCACCGGGGTCTCTTGGTGCTGCTGGGCTGTTGATGTCCATGGGCACCTGTGGCATTGGGGATGGCACTATATACCGTCAAAATGATCAAGACATAGTCAAGCCCCGTCAAAACCCTAGGTGCAGCATTATTTGGTGCCATTGATGCAATCCATAGTCAGTGAGCACTATGGGGCCCTATGGGTGCTGTCACCATGGTGGGCACCAGTGGATGTGGTCAGATGCCACAGGACATGACCGCAGAGCACCAGGGGCACCATCGGTGGCCTTGGACTTCACTGCTATCATTCCATGAGAGAAACAGCAGTGAGCCATTCCCAACACAATTTCGAAGGCTGTGTCCAGCCTTTTGGAGCGTTATCAGGTAATGGGGGGCCGTGCCATAGAATGCCACCCTCCACCATGCCATAATCAGAGCCCCCAGTGGTACTGGGGAGCCATCGTCACACTGTCCTATCCACTACATTGGGAGCTAGTGTGACAGTGGAGTGCAGCATGAGCAGTTGGGTATGGCAGGGCATCTACTCCAAACCCCTCTGTGCTGGCAGGTAGCATTTTCCCTGTCTGTGCATTACACAGCCATGCCAGGTTTCTGCCATCATCTCATCAAGGTATTGGCCTCCTCGTTTATTCTGCAGCTGGCAAGGAAGGCTCCACCACACACTCCATGATTGCTTTTTGGCAGCATGCTGCTGACTCTACCTCTGTCCTTGCTGTGCCTTGGGATTCTACCCACAAGCATGGCAAGTGGGTTTGTAGGTGTGCTGCCATCCAAAGGATGGAATATCACTGTATGAGTACTGGTTAGCGTGTTTTTACAGCGGAGGGCACTATTCTTTCAGTTGCCCTCGACTGTATGCGTGTGTATGTTTCCCTCGTGGCGATAGCAACACTTGGGCGCCGCAGCCACAGGAATGACCTAAGACTGCATTCCTGGTCAAACCCCTATGGGAGTGGATACCAGAAGGGCAATATTGGGAGTATTCTCCTTCCTCAGAAGAGGAATGTGTCTTTCAACCCCTCTCGTGTTAGAAATTCCCGTTGTGGGGAAGCTCCTGATTTATCACTGAACTGGAGCCTTGATTCCTTTGATTCAGTGCATCTCCTTGTAGGCCAGGACCAGGGGACAGCAGCGGCAATCATTGGACCGTTTTTTCTGGGGTCCCTCAGTTGATTACTGTGGTGGCCTACCCCATCTGAGACTGGCTGCAAGTGGCAGATTGGTTGCTTCTGACCCTCAGCGATCAATGATTGTAATTCAACTCTCACCTGGAGAGTTACAAGGTTTTTCAGGACCGTGAGGCCCTGATTCCTGTTGCTTTCCTGACCCTTTAGGAAGGGGAGATACGACTGGGTTTCCAAGGCGATCCTCATGGGTCCCCTCCTGGGCTCCTGGTTGTCCATCCCTATAAGGAGTGTCCCTTGTTCTTCGTTTCCCGGAGAAGGGATTTCACTGCTTCTGACTAGCAGTCGCTCTCAGTTCCTTGAGGGATCCGAGAGTTGGTCAGGCAGTAGGTCATCCTAAGGCACCGCAGGTCTAGTTCGTGAGGGAGTCATTCCAGATTTTGTCTCTCT
This sequence comes from Rhinatrema bivittatum, assembly GCF_901001135.1. Lineage (NCBI taxonomy): Eukaryota > Metazoa > Chordata > Amphibia > Gymnophiona > Rhinatrematidae > Rhinatrema > Rhinatrema bivittatum. The sequence continues at coordinate 169,479,603 of NC_042622.1, read as the reverse complement.
ATCGTACTAGGTGTCTGCTCTTCAGGATAGCTCCCCGGTGAAGATTAGGGTTTTCTCCTGTCTAGGAGTCATCTTTGACACCTGTTGAGCTCAATGGGCATTTTTCATGGAGGACCACTATTGCCAGTCATTCTCACTTGCAGGATCCTACCTCAGTGAGGAGGGTTCTAGTCCATCTATTAGGCAAGTATGCCTTTCAACCTCTTGCCATATCTGTGGTTAAGGGAATTGAGGGACGAGGGACCGCCCCCCCCCCCCTCCCACAGATGTATCACTGTTTGGTTGCAGTGACTTGCAAGCTATACGTCCCCATTTTTGGGATAACCTTGTTCGCAGATAGGGGAGTCCTGGTTCATGCAATGGTTGTTCCATTTACAGGACCATGTGCTTCCTTGGGGGAAGTATATGTAATCATGGCTGAGGTAATACCTAAGCCAGGTTCATGGGCAGTCTGTTCTGAGATCACACTGACCCTGCCCTGGTACACTTAGGGTTTCTAGGCCGGTGAGAAAATCCTGTTCGACAGGGGTTTGCACTTTTGGCACCCTGGCTTTCCTGTCTCTTGGTGGAGTGTTTCTGGATTTCTTCCCGAGGTATTTGCTCTGTTTCAGCTGTTTCAAGCAGCTGAGGGCTCTATCTCTGTAGGTAACTCCCTACTAGAATCAGCAGTGAGTTATTTGCTTGGGGTTGAGATGTACAACTTAGTGACTTGCTCTTTACCCCTGCAGTCCAGCGGTCTGCCTCCTTGTGTTCTTCGTTCCTTCCAACTTCCAGTTGGATTGTCGAAAGGAGGGGAAGAAAAGCTAGGGCATTCGTGGCATGTCTTAGTGTATGTCTGCAGGGAAAGACACACCAATTTTTTCCTATAATTTTGCCAAGATCTGGCCGTCCTGTCTTTAGCTTTTCTCAATTCACTAGGTTGTCCAAAGTGCCTTCCTACTCACCTGAACTATCCTGTAGACAAGGTGCAGTGTGGGTAAGCTTCAGGCCTAACTTGTCTCTGTGCTTGGGGGTTTGGGCTAGCAATCCCATTCCAGGAGTGCCTTTCATCCCCTTGATGCTGTCCTCCATGGTCAGCTATGACTTGTACTTTGGCACGTAGGGTCTGTCACAGACCCTGCCATTGTTGCTGACTATTCTTCCAAGCGTTGCTTGGGTTTTTCTGCCCATTGTGTCTTTCAGCCAAACATAGGCGCACTTCTGCAGATGCATTCTTTCCTTCTGATGCTAGTGAACAGCAGTTTCTTTCTGGGGAGTTCTCAGGCCCCAGTCGGGTTTTCAGTTCTCTTGTAATATTGAAGGAAACTATGCGGTCATCATCCAAGCCGCCTCCTCTTCTTTACAACTCTAGACTTTTTCCTGTATCCAGGAGGTTCTAGACCTACTGTTGTCAGTTTACTGATCCGAAACCCTGCTTGTAATGTTCTCCGTGATGTGGATTATGTTTCTTGCTGGCACTCATATCACTCCCCCTGCCTTAGGCACCTCTGCTATGCATCTGGTTTTGTGTCTGTCTGTTCTCTGGTTTTATTTTTGTAGAACTCAACTCTTTTTTTTTTTTTTTTTTTCCTCTGTCTAGACCCCTTTGTGGGTCAGCTGCCTCACAGGCAAAAGGGAGAGAGGTGGTGCTCTCAGCACTATGTGGTTTCCTGCTTTGTCCTGCTTAGATAGCTTATAGCTTGGGAATCACCCATGTGTGAGGACTACCATCCTGCTTGTCCTCAGAGAAAGCAGAGTTGCTTACCTATAACAGGTGTTCTCAGAGGACAGCAGGATGGTAGTCCTCACAAAACCCAACCACCTCCCCTGGGAGTTGATTTCTCTTTGTATGAGCTTTATCATGGACTTGAGGGACTCTGCCTAGGGGGCAGGGTGATAACTACAGTTGCACATGCTCAGTAGAGCATGTTTGAAAGTTCTAGAATCTTTGAGATCAAAGTTCCAGACTGGGGCTCCAGCTTATGATGTCACCCATGTGTGAGGACTAACATCTTCCTGCCTCTGGGAACCTAAGTTACAGGTAAGCAGCTCTGCTTTCCTTTCAAAGAGACCCCACTTCTGCATGGAAACCTTGGAGGTATTTAAATGTCTCATATCTCCTCTATTCTGTCTTTCCTCTACAGTATAAAAGGTTAGCTCTCCAAGTCTTTCCCCATATGCTTTAGAACAAAGACAACTATCCTTCTGGACCAACTCTCACCGATCTTCAGAACTATACATGGTGTTCTGAATGAAGTCTCTCCAGGGACTTGTACATGGGCATTATCGCCTCCTTTTTTCTCCTGAAAACATGCAGGAGTTATGGACATTGTTTAAAATGACCATTCTTGAGGCCCAGACAAAATGTATTCCATATTTTAAAAAAAGAAGGAAAGCCAAGCAACTGCGAGCGTGGTTTAGTAGGTGAAAGAGGCAATTAAAGCCAAAAGGGCATCATTCAAAAAATGGAAAGAAGACTCGTATGAGGAAAATGAAGAGCATAAGCACTGCCAAGATAAATGTAAAAAAGTAATTAAGCAGGCTAAGAGAGAATTTGAAAAGAAGCTTGCCATAGAGGTAAAAACAAATAATTTTTTTCAAGAACATTTAAAAGATTTCATAGAGGCATGGGATAAACACTGTGGATCCCTAGAAGCTAGAAGATGGAAATGAAGAAAGAGTGCATGGGGGTAACTTGCTGGTTTGGCAGTTACTACCCTTGACCAATAAAATTCCATACTGTTGATGCAGCTCCATTATTGCTCTTTGCTTTAACAGCAGGGGGAAAAGGGGAATTAGATTCAGGCAGCAACCAACAAGGACATTAACCCCTTGCTTGTTTTCCCAGACCTTAAAAGTTAACTTGCTGATGCGGCTGTTACTACCCTTAGCCAATAAGCCTTAATCCTGTTGATGCAACTCAAACATCGCTTTCTGCTTCAACAGCAAGGTATAATGGGGAATTGGATTCAAACTGTAGCCAACAAGGGCTCTGACTTGATAAGCATGGGGTAACCTACAAGGAGCATAAGCTTACTGGGCAGACTGGATGAACCTTTTGGTCCTTTTGTGCCATCATTTCTATGTTTCTATGAAGCAAAAACCTGAGAGTGAGTCATTTGGGCTGCTAGATAACTGAGGGATAAAAGAGATGGTCAAGGATAACAGGGAAACAAATACTAAATGAATTCTTTGCCCTTCTCGTTACTGAGTAGGATGTCCGGGTCCATACCCACACCAGAAACATTTTTTGATGGTAGTGATAGAGTGACTTAAATCACTGCGAAACTGGAGGACGTAACAAATCACCCCAGAGTTCTGAAGGAACTCAGACATGAAATTGCAGATCTGTTTCTGGTGCTTTGCAACCTATCGTTTAAAGCAACCATGGTACCTGGAGATTGGAGGGTGGTCAGTGTGATGCCAGTTTTTAAAAAGGACTCCAGATTGATCAGGGCAGCTATAGACTAATGAGCCTGGTATTGGTGCCGGGCCAAAAGGTCAAAGCTGTTCTTAAAAACAAGATTACAGACCGCATAGACAGACTTGGTTTAATGGGGGAGAAGGTGTAAATAAGCGTGCAGATAAAGGTGAGCTGGTTGATATAGTGTATTTGGATTTTAAGAAGGCATTTGACAAAGTCCCTCATGAGAGACTCCTCAGGAAATTGGGAGATCGTGGGATCGGAGGCAGTGGCCTATTTTGGATTAGTAACTAGATGAAAGACAGGAAACAGAGGGTAGGACTAAATGTTCAGTTTTCCAAATGGAGAATGATCATTAGTGGAGTGCACCAGGGACTGTATTGGGACTTGTGCTATTTAACATATTCATAAATCATCTGGAGAAAATCATAAGTGAGGGGACCAAATTTGGGGATGTCACAAAATTGTTCTAAATCATTAAAATGGCAGCGAGTTGAGAGGAACTGCAGAAAGACCTTGTGAGACTAGGGGTTATGCAATTGCATAGCAGAAGCAGTTTAATGTGGACAAGTACAAAGAATGTACATAGGGAAGAATAATCCCAACTACAGGTACACAGTGCTGGATTCCATGTTAGAAGTCGCCCGGGAAAAGGGCTAAATCTTTGGGCTCAGTGTGCGGCAGCGGACAGAAAGGCAAATAGAATGTTAGGAATGATTTGGAAAGGAATCGAGAATAAAACTGAGAATATCATATGCCCTGTATAGCCACAGTATACTGCACCTCGAGTATTGTGTGCAGTTCTGCTCGTCCCATCTCAAAACAGACCCAATGGACATAGAAAAGGTGTAGAGGAGGGTGACAAAAATGAAAAAGGAGATGGAAAAGCTCCCTTATGGAGAAAAGCTAAACAGATTAGGGCTCTCTAGCTTGGAAAAGAGACGGCTGAGAAGGGGATATGATTGAGATTTATAAATCAAGAGTGGAGTAGAATGGGTAAATAGGGAAAGGTTATTCATCGTTTCAAACAACACCTGGACCAGGGGACACTTCCTGAAACAACTGGCAGATTTTAAAACAAATCGTAGGAAATATTTTTTTTTCATTCAGTGTAAAATCAAGCTATGGAATCTGTTGTCAGAGGGATGAGGTCAAGGCAAGTAACATGCAGGCCGGTACAGTGCGTGCCGGCGGAGCGCTTTTTCGACGCGCTAGCTTTACCCCTTATTCAGTAAGGGGTAATAGCGCGTCGAAAACACGCGTCCAACCCCCCCCCCCCCCAAACTAATAGCGCCCGCAAGATGCAAATGCATGTTGATGGCCCTATTAGTTATTCTCGCGCGCTTCACTAAGTAAAATGTGCAGCCAAGCCGCACATTTTACTTTCAGAAATTAGCGCCTACCCAAAGGTAGGCGCTAATTTCTGCCAGCACCAGGAAAGTGCACAGAAAAGCAGTAAAAACTGCTTTTCTGTACATCCTCCGACTTAATATCATGGCGATATTAAGTTGCAGGTCCCAAAGTAAAAAATAATTTAAAATAATAATAAAAAATTTAAAATCGGCCCGCGGCTCATGGGTTGAAAAGCGGATGCTCAATTTTGCCGACGTCTGGATTCCGAACCCGTGGCTGTCAGCGAGTTTGAGAACAGACACCGGCAAAATTGAGTGTCGGCTGTCAAATTCGCTGACAGCTGCCGCTCCTGTCAAAAAAAGAGGCGCTAGGGACGTGCTAGTGTCCCTAGTGCCTCTTTTTACCGCGGGCCCTCATTTACATACTGACCCGCGACTTTTACTGAATCGGCCTGATTAGTGAGGTTCAAAAGAGGGTTTGACAAAGTTTCTGAAGGAAAAAATCTATAAAGAGTTATTAGCCAGGTAGACTTGGGAAAGCCAGCGCTTATCCATAGGAGTGAGATTTAAGAAATCAACTGTTTGGGATCTGATGGATATTCATGACCCAGACTGGCTGCTGTCAGAGTCAGGGCTGGGCTTGCTGGACCTTGGTCTGACCCAACATGACACTTCTTATGTTTTCCCTAAGCATCCAAGCATCTTTCTGGTTTTGCTGCCACCTTGAGATCATTAGATAGAATCATCTTCAGATGCCATTCTTATTTTGTGAGTAGAAGCATTTCACCCCCCTGTAGTGTATCTCTTCCTTGGTTTTTCCATCCTAAATGTATGAGCTTGCATTTTTTAGCATTACATCTTAGCTGCCAAATCCTAGGCCATTCCTCAAGGTTTGCTAGATCCCTCCTCATGTTTTCCACACCTTTTGTGTGTCTACCCGATAATCCTTCTACAATGCCACTCACTCTGTGACAGCTATAGGTGAAATTTGGGGGGGGGGGGTGTATCCACAAATGCTGTGCCAGGCCTAAGGGGGGAGGACTTTGAAGTGAGCACCAACTGACACAGGAGGCTGCAGCAGCAAAGCACAAAAATTCAGCACGGAGCCCAGGAGCCAGCATACGTTCACAGGCCCTGCTGTGGCCCCCACCTCTTGCAGTTTTCTAGGTAGCTAAGCCTGTGCAGGATGAGGGGAAAGGGGGTGGCCGTCATCAGTCCTGAGGGACTTGGATCAGCCTGAGCCTAGCGCATGGTGAAAGGAAGCGAAAGAGGTGGGTGGTGATGCTAAGCAGGGAATGAAAGGGAGAGAGAGAGGGCTGCAGGGCAGGGAGATGTTGCAGAACTTGCAGGAGTGAGAGGGGGATTATAGAGGAAAGAGAAAAGGGGAGACCTTGCAGAGGGGGAGGGAAGAGTGGGGAAGGAGGAAATTCACACACATGCACCCCTTTCCCCCTCCTCTCCCGCTTCCCATGCTAATTCTGAGCTCCCTGTCGTTTGCCCTCTCAAATTAAACGGTCAAGACTTACACTTATGTGCACAAAATAGTTAATATGAGGAAAGGGCTGAAAGGTTTTGTGACATTGGGCGTGCTTGATACCCCCTAGCATACAGGAAGTTGCTCTAGTTATAGAGCTTCAGTCCGCCCTGGAGCCTCTAGAGATAAGCAGCAGTGAACTTTTGGAGGCATACCCGGGCTGCAGAGAGTATTGCAGTTCATGTTTTTTAGATGGAGGAAGATTCCTCAGGAACTCGAATTGGTGCACCATAAGTTTTAAGATTAGTGCTATCATGGTAACAGATTGACACTGACCCTCCTGTCAAAAAAAAAGACGAAAGCCTGCGAGTCTTAACATGCATTTGACTTCTTTCTGAATATTTTATTTTTCCCCTAGAATCTATTCCATGGATTCAAAGCCTTCCCTGTTACATCCCCCTGGCACTCTGCTGGTATCCTCCATGAAACAAGGGCACATGGATCTACAGCAGCTTCACCATCGAGCTGCTGTCATTCCACCAATGGTAAGCTGACAAGGCTGTTGGGACAGGAGTCAAGTATTCCCTGTTTGATTGATTTGTAAAATATTATAAATAATTGAATTCCTTTTTTCCTAGCATGTAGCCAGATAGACTCAGGACCAATGGTTATGTGCTCCCTTGCTAGCAGATGGAGACGTAGTCTGGTTTCAAAGCTGACGTCACCTTAGATATACCCCTGTAGTGACCTCAGCCATTCAGTATCTCTCTGTCTCCTAGCAGATGTGGGTGTGCTATCCCCACACCAGCACTGGTGTTTAGTGGGATTGCAGTACTCGTTTGATGAAGAAAATTTACCTTTAAATTGGAAAAGGATCGAGCCCCGCTCTCCTGCGGTGATACGTAATCGTCCCTCCCCCAGCTGAGAATTTCTGAGGCAGTTTCCGAGATCTCTTAGAGATGTGCCTTGGTCCAGTAGCCGGTTCCTGGTGTGGACTTTGCTGCTGAAGCAGCTGAAAGGCAGCGGGTACAGGAAGCCAAGCGCAGCAGTGTCGGCCTAAGCCCTCTCCTCCCGCAGCCGGAGATAGTCTCTGTACTCAGCCGGTAAGAATTGAGCCCTGGTAAGTTAAACTAGGGCTCCTCCAATTCAGAGACGTGGAAGGGCTCTGGTAAGTGTTGCCTCCGGTCTCTTGATCGGCGCACTGTACTGACGATATTCCCGATGCAGCTGGGGCAAGGGAAGCGGGTTTCCGAGTGGGTTGAGCAGCCCTCCAATGGGTTAGGCCCTGCGTCAGGCTCGGTAGGCAGGCCGCGGTAGCACCGTCTTGTGCGTCGCCATTTTCCCCCGTAGACCGTCGGTACGCACAATCCGAGCTAGTCCTACTATGCGCCTAACGCACGCATAAGTACGTGTATACGTGCGCGCACACCTGTGTGCATACTAGCGTGCACAACCGGACGCTTATCCTTTCATGCATTGGGGCGGATTTGTGCGCACTCAAATCCAAGCGCTAGCCAGCTGAACGCACAAGCTTCACTGAACTATGGCTCCAGCAGCAAAGAAGCACAAGCGACACTCTTTGTGCTGCCTGCCATATTAGGGCCGCACAGTCTAACCTAGAATCCTTTCTGTGTCAACACTGTGAGGAGAACCAGGGAGGGCTGAACTCTCAAACTTCTCCAAGCCTGGATCCTCCCAGTCGGAGGATGGGTCAGCCGTGACCTTATCCAATAGCACCCCAAATCTGAGTAAGAACATAAGAACATGCCATACTGGGTCCGACCAAGGGTCCATCAAGCCCAGCATCCTGTTTCCAACAGAGGCCAATCCAGGCCATAAGAACCTGGCAATTACCCAAAAACTAAGTCTATTCCATGTTGCCTTTGCTAGTAATAGCGGTGGTTATTATCTAAGTCAACTTAATTAATAGCAGGTAATGGGCTTCTCCTCCAAGAACTTATCCAATCCTTTTTTAAACACAGCTATACTAACTGCACTAACCACATCCTCTGGCAACAAATTCCAGAGTTTAATTGTTCGTTGAGTGAAAAAGAACTTTCTCCGATTAGTTTTAAATATGCCACATGTTAACTTCATGGAGTGCCCCCGAGTCTTTCTGTTATCCAAAAGAGTAAAAAACTGATTCACATCTACCCGTTCTAGAACTCTCATGATTTTAAACACCTCTATCACATCCCCACTCAGCCATCTCTTCTCCAAGCTGAAAAGTCCTAACCTCTTTAGTCTTTCCTCATAGGGGAGCTGTTCCATTCCCTTTATCATTTTGGTCACCCTTCTCTGTACCTTCTCCATCACAATTATATCTTTTTTGAGATGCGGTGACCAGAATTGTACACAGTATTCAAGGTGCGGTCTCACCTTGGAGCGATAGAGAGGCATTATGACATTTTCCGTTTTATTCACCATTCCCTTTCTAATAATTCCCAACATTCTTTTAGCTTTTTTTGACTGCAGCAGCACACTGAACCTATGATTTCAATGTGTTATCCATTATGATGCCTAGATCTCTTTCTTGGGTAGTAGCACCTAATATGGAACCTAACATTGTGTAACTATAGCATGGGTTATTTTTCCTATATGCATCACCTTGCACTTGTCCACATTAAATTTCATCTGCCATTTAGATGCCCAATTTTCCAGCCTCACAAGGTCTTCCTGCAATGTATCACAATCTGCTTGTGATTTAACTACTCTGAACAATTTTGTATCATCTGCAAATTTGATTACCTCACTTGTCGTATTTCTTTCCAGATCATTTATAAATATATTGAAAAGTAAGGGTCCCAATACAGGGTTGCATTCTCCTCGAGAGAGGGTAGTTAAGTGGCGCCTATCCCAGTTCCTTCTGGGCTAGGTATGGACCCAGCGACCTTTTCTTGGGTGGAATTCTTTCAGGGCCTTCAAGCCTTTGCTCAGGTACAGTTAGCTGTTGCCCCTGCCTGGACTGAGCCCCAGCTGGAAAGGCCTTGTCCTTCTAGCCCTATTAGCATGCCTCGGGACATGCTTCGCCTCACCAAGGGTATCCCTGACAGGGACCCAGACACCACGGATGACGAAGAGGATGCAGACCCATTGGAGGAAGGGGAAATCCCTCCAACCTTGGAACTAGACCGGGTCATGATACGGTTTTTCCACAGAGATGAATTGCCGGCCCTGGTTTCCCAAACTGTGAAGACTCTGGGAGTTCCCGTCACTGACCCGATGACAGAACCAAAGAAGAATTTGATTCTGGTGTCTCTACGGAAAGCATCTTGCTATTTCCTGATGCTGGAAGCCATCCAGGAGTTGATTGACCTGGTGTGGGATGCCCCAGAAGCCAGCTTTAAAAGAGGTCGGGCATTGGATGCTCTGTATCCTCTGGACCCAACAGCCAGACAACACCTGCGTTTCCCGAAAGTGGATGGATGCCCTGGTCTGCACTGTTTCGAAGTGAACAACTATCCCAGTAGAGGGAGGAACGGCCTTGAAGGATGCGCACGATAGGCAGTTGGAATCCTTAAGCAAGTCTTTGATATGACAGCAATGAAGCTGCAGATCGCTTGCTGTTGTGCCCTGGTGGCTCGCTCGTGTCTGCTTCTCCCAAGAAGCTCAGGGGCACATTCCAGAGAGGCGATGGAGCCTGCTGCGGCCTTCCTAATGGATGCAAGCTCTGACCTAGTGTGTACGTCGGCCAGAGAAGTAGCTTCAGGGTTGGCGGCCAGAAGACAACTATGGCAGTGAAATTGGTCAGCGGACGCGACCTCTAAGGCAAACCTCACAAAGTTGCCTTTTAAGGGATCCCCTCCTATTTGGAAGTGAACTGGAGAAGGTAACTCGTAAGTGGGATGAATCTTCAGTGCCGCGGCTACCGGAAGATAAGAAAAAGAGGTTGCAGAGCTCCTCGCCCATGAGGGGTCGGGCCAGGGGCTCCCAGCATATTTTGGGCCTCAGAAACTCATCATTTCAGACATCTCGACCCTCGGGAAGGTCTCAGTCCTTTTGGAACAGACAACCAAAAGAGGAACTGGTTCGGCCTGAACTTCCCAATGATGTTTGGCCGACCCATTCACAGGACGAGGAGATAGGGGGCAGACTATCCCTCTTCCATCAGTGGTGGGTCGAGATCATGTCGGACAAATGGGTACTGGACATCATATGAGAAGGATATGCTCTGGAATTTCGCAGCATCCCTTGGGACATGTTCATGATGTCACCTTGCCACTCCCAGCACAAGAAATTGGCAGTGGAAACTACGTTGATAAGGCTCCTCAGTTTTGAGGGCTATAACTCAGATACCTACACCTCAGGAAAATACAGGGCGCTATTTCATCCTATTCAAGAAGTAGGGTTCATTTCGCCCCATCCTGGACCTCAAGAGCATCAGTTGTCATCTGCAGATAATTCACTTCCGCATCGAAACTCTTCACTCCGTCATAATGGCCATACAACTGGGAGAGTTCTTAACCTCCCTGGACCTCTCGGAGGCCTACCTTCATATTCCAATCCATCAAGACCACCAGCGTTTCCTACGCTTTGCGGTACTGGGCTGCAGTTATCAGTTCCGGGCGTTGCCCTTTGGCCTAGCAACCGCCCCTAGAACATTCTCTAAAATTATTGTGGTCATGACAGTGGCACTGAGGAAAGAAGGGATCCTGGTGCACCCTTACTTAAACATCTGACTGATCCGGGCGATGTCATTGGAAGAGAACCTTCCGGTGACCAGCAGGGTCATGTCCCTGCTTCAGGAACTTGGTTGAGTTGTGATCATGGAGAAGAGTAGTCTCAAGCCCTCCCAGTCATTAGAGTACCTGGGAGTCCAGTTCGACACCAAGGAGGTCAAAGTCTTCCTCCCTCCCTCGAGGATAAGGATGCTGATGTGCCAAGTGTGTCAGTTGATGAACACGATGCACCCCAGAGTGTGGAGCTATCTCCAGGTCCTTGGCCTGATAGCAGCAACCCTGGAGGTAGTACTGTGGGCAAGGGCATACTTCGGCCACTCCAACGCTCCCTGCTGTTATGTTGGAACCCAATGTCTCAAGACTACTCGATTCGCCTCCACCTACCAATGGAAGTATGTTCTCGCCTCCAATGGTGGCTACAGAAAGCTCACCTAAGCAAGGGTGTAAGACTATCCTCACCGAACTGGCTGGTCCTCACGACAGATGCAAGCCTCCGAGGGTGGGGAGCTCACTGTCAGGAATTGACAACCTGAGGGTGATGGACCAAGGAAGAGTGCGCTGGAACATTAACCGCCTGGAAGCCTGAGCTGTCAGATTAGCGTGTCTGCAATTCAGCCACAGACTCTAGTGCCAGGCGGTATGCATGATGTCGGAAAACCCAACAATGGTAGCCTGCATCAACTGCCAGGGAGGAACCAAAAGCCACCAAATGTCTCTGGAAATAGACCCCCTTATGGAATGGGCGGAGTTAAATATATAAGAGATCTTTGCTTCCCACATCATGGGAAAAGATGATGTCAGAGCAGACTTTCTCAGCAGGGAGAGTCTGGATCCAGGAGAATGGGTGTTGTCAACCAGAGCCTTCCAACTCCTGGTAGATTGCTGGAGTCTCCCATCCATCGACCTACTGGCCACATCTCACAATGTGAAGGTCCCCCGATTCTTCAGTTGCAGAAGAGGTCAGTGCTCCCAAGGAATCGATGCCCTTGTTCAGACCTGGCTATTTATTTATTTATTTATTTATTTATGGCTTTTCTATACCGGCATTCATGATACAATCATATCATGCCGGTTTACAGATAACAGGGGAGTGAAAACTTTGTTCATTTAACCAGTGCAGAAGAAGCAAAAAGTTACAATATAACAAGGTCGTTGAAACTGGGGAATGAAGGAGAATAAGAATAGACAGGAATAAATATAAACTTTACAGAGGTAGATTATTTACATTGTGCAGTAATGTCTCTTTGTGGTTAGTATTTACATTGTCCCGTTAGGTCTCAATGGGTGGTAGAATCTGTAGGGTTCGTGTGTCGTAGGATCTCTCCTTGGATATTAGACTCTGGAAAGGCTTGTTTAAATAGCCAAGTCTTAAGCCTTTTTCTGAACGTCAGCAGGCAAGGTTCAAGTCTGAGATCAGGTGGTAAGGAATTCCAAAGAGCAGGGCCCGCTGTAGAGAAGGCCCGGTCTCTGAGTGTGATATGGTGAGTCGCTTTAATAGCGGGAACAGACAGTGAACCTTTGTATGCTTCTCTGATGGGTCTGGATGATGAATGAAGTCTGAGGGGGATTTGGAGGTTGAGGGGGGCTGGTGAGTGGATGGATTTATGGATGATAGTGAATGACTTGTGTAGGATTCTGTAGTGTATTGGTAGCCAGTGAAGATTTATTAGAATGGGAGAGATGTGGTCTCTTCTTCTGGAATTAGTCAAGATTCTAGCTGCCGCATTCTGGAGCATCTGGAGTGGTTTGATGGATGAGGACGGGAGGCCTAGTAAAATAGAGTTGCAATAATCGATCTTGGAGAATATTACTGATTGTAGGACAGTTCTGAAGTCGTGAAAGTGTAAGAGTGCTTTCATTCTTTTGATTACCTGCAGCTTGTAAAAGCAGTTCTTGGTTGTATTGTTAATAAATGTTTTTAGATTCAAGTGTTTGTCTATTATTACCCCAAGATCTCTTGCTTGTGTCACAATGGTGTTAATTGGAGCAATTTGAGGTGGGGGGTTGCTGTTTTCGGGTGTGATGAGGAGGAGTTCCATTTTGGCGGAGTTTAGAATCAGATTTAGGTTTGCGAGGAGTCCGTTGATCTCTTGAAGGCAGTTTTCCCAGTATTTGAGGGTTGTTGAGAGAGATTCTTTGGGTATCAGAATTTGCACGTCGTCAGCATATAGAAAATGTTTTAGTTGCAGGTTGGTTAATAGTTGGCATAGAGGAAGAAGGTATATGTTGAATAGAGTTGGGGATAGTGAGGAGCCTTGAGGAACTCCTTGTGAGGAATTGTGACGTGGTGATTCTTTATTATTGATTTTAACTTTATAGCTTCTGTTACTAAGGAATGACTTGAACCATGTGTGAGCAGAGCCTGTTATTCCAATGTCAGAGAGGCGGTTGAGGAGGCTAGAGGAGGACTTATTGTACGACTTCCCTCCGTGGCCTGTGCTGGGCAAGGTCATTTGCAAGATCAGATGCCACAGAGGTTTAGTCCTTCTGGTGGCCCCGGATTGGCCCAGATGCCCGTGGTATGCAGATAAGTGGAAGCTTCTGGTGGAGAGTCCCTATGCCTCCCTCCACACAGGGACCTTCTCCAACAAGGTCCAATCTTCACGAGGACCCAACTCTGTTTTGTCTTATGGTCTGGCCCTTGAGAGGGCTTGCCTGATGAAGGGCGGATATTCGGCAGCAGTAATTGCCACCTTGCTCCGCGCTCGGAAGTTCTCGACGTCCTTGGAGTACATGCGGATCTGGAGAGTATTTGAGGCCTGGTGCAAGGAACGTGGGATGGCCCCTTGGACGACCAATATCCCCATGATTCTGGAATTTTTACAGGATAGCCTGAACAAAGGGTTGTCCCTCAACTCCTTGAAGATTCAGGTGGTGGCGCTCTCCTGTTTCAGAGGCGAGGTGAACGGAGCCCGCCTGTCGACACGTCTGGACTTGGCCCGTTTCTTAAAAGGGGTTAAACACCTCTGACCACCCTTAAAGTGGCCGGTCCCCCTATAAAACCTCAATCTAGTATTGGACTTTTTAGCAGGGCCTTCCTTCCGGCTGCTGCGCAGTCTGCCTCTTTGCCTGTATTCTTGGTGGCGATATACTTGGCTCGTCACATCTCTGAACTATAGGCGCTGTCATGTTGGGAGCCGTTCCTCTGGTTGACTCCAGGAATGTTACAGCTTCGCACCAACCCGTCCTTCTTGCCAAAGGTAGTCTCAGAGTTACACCTGAATCAGTCCATTTCCTTACCGTCCCTAGACAGATGCAAGGACATGGAAGACTACCACCTCCTATGTTACTTAAACATCAGTAGGCTTTTATTACAGTATCTGGAACCTTCAGAACCGGTGCACAAGATGGACCGCTTGTTTGTTCTTCACAGTGGAAGGAAACAAGGCGAAGCAGCTTCACGAGCTACCATAGCTTACTGGATCAAGGAAGTGATCACAGGAGGTTATGTAGAAGCAGGGAAACCTTTACCCCCCTACAGGTTAAATGGAGACATTTCTTACCTGATAATTTTGTTTTCCTTAGTGTAGACCGACTCAGCATCCCACCCACGGCTGCCCATGAATGATGCCAAGGAATCACCCATGAGGTGAATCTCAATTTCAAGAGGTTACGGGTAAGCCGTCACCCTGTCCCTAGGTCGGGGCATCTATAATATTGCTGGGATTCAGCGCTTATGTTTGGTTGAGTACAGCACAGTTGCTTACCTGTAACAAGTGTTCTCCTAGGACAGCAGAATGTTAGTTCTCAAATGTGGGTGACATCATCTGATGGAGTCTGGCCCGGAAAACTTTTATCAAAGTTTCTAGAAACTTTGACTGGCAGACTGAGCATGCTCAGTAGCATGGGATATACTTAATATTTGAATACTTGCCAGGTACTTGTAGCCTGGATTGGTCACTGTTAGAAACAGGATGCTGGGCTTGATGGACCCTTGGTCTGACCCAGTATGGCATGTTCTTATCATTCTCCTGAGAGAGAAGTAGACCTGAATGAGCCACCAGAGCACAAGAAGCGATTAGCAAGGTCATTGATTAATAGCAGGTAATAGACTTTTCCACCAAGAACTTATCCAAACCTTTTTTAAACCCAGCTACACTAAATACACTAACCACATCCCCTGACAACAAATTCCAGAGTTTAATTGTGCGTTAAGTGAAAAAGAATTTTCTCCGATTAGTTTTAAATCTTCTACATGCTAACTTCATGGAGTGTCCCCTAGTCCATCTGTTATCCAAAAGAGTAAATACCAGATTCACATTTACCCGTTCTAGAGCTCTCATGATTTTAAAGACCTCTATCATAACCCACCTCAGCCGTCTCTTCTCAGAGCTGAACAGCCGTAACCTCTTTAGTCTTTCCTCATAGGGGAGCTGTTCCATCCCCTTTATCATTTTGGTTGCCCTTCTCTGTACCTTCTCCATTGCAACTATATCTTTTTTTGAGATGCGGTGACCAGAATTGTACAGTGTTCAAGGTGCGGTCTCACCATGGAGCGATACAGAGGCATCATATTTTCTGTTTTATTCACCATTCTCTTCCTAATAATTCCTAACATTCTGTTTGCTTTTTTGACTACCATAGCACACTGAGCTGACGATTTCAATGTATTATCCACTATGACGCCTAGATCTTTCCTGGGTGGTAGCTCCTAATATGGAGCTTAACATCGTGTAACTATAACATGGGTTGTTTTCTCTATATGCATCACCTTGCACTTATCCACATTAAATTTCATCTGCCATTTGGATGCCCAATTTTCCAGTCTCACAAGGTCCTCCTGCAATTTATCACAATCTGCTTGTGATTTAACTACTCCAAATAATTTTGTATCATCAGCAAATCTGATTCCCTCACTCGTATTCCTTTCCAGATCATTTTTAAATATATTGAAAAGCATGGTCCCAGTACAGATCCCTGAGGCACTCCACTGTCTATACCCCTCCACTGAGAAAATTGTCCATTTAATCCTACTCTGTTTCCTGTCTTTTAACCAGTTTGTAATCCATGAAAGGACATTGCCATCTATCCGATAACTTTTTACTATTCTTAGAAGCCACTCATGAGAAACTTTGTCAAATGCCTTCTGAAAATCCAGATACTCTACATCTACTGGTTCACTTTTACCTACATGTTTATTAACCCCTTTAAAAAAGTGAAGCAGATTTGTGAGGGAAGACTTGCCTTGGGTAAAGCCATGCTGACTTTGTTCCATTAAACCATGTCTTTCTATATGTTCTTTAGAACACTTTCCACTATTTTTCCTGGCACTGAAGTCAGGCTAACTGGTCTGTAGTTTCCCAGATCGCCCCTGGAGCCCTTTTTAAATATTGGGGTTACATTAGCTACCCTCCATTGTTCAAGTACAATGGATGATTTTAATGATAGGTTACAAATTTTTACTAATAGATCTGAATTTCATTTTTTAGTTCCTTCAGAACCCTGGGGTGTATACCATCCGGTCCAGGTGATTTACTACTCTTCAGTTTGTCAATCAGGCCTACCACATCGTCTAGGTTCACCATGATTTGGTTCAGTCCATCTGAATCATTACCCATGAAAACCTTCTCTGGAACGGGTATCTCCTTAACATCCTCTTCAGTAAACACTGAAGCAAAGAAATAATTTAATCTTTCCGCGATGGCCTTATCTTCTCTAAGTGCACCTTTAATTCCTTGATCATCTAACGGTCCAATTGACTCCCTCGCAGGCTTTCTACTTTGGATATATTTTTAAAAGTTTTTACTGTGAGTTTTTGCATCTGTGGCCACCTTCTTTTCAAATTCTCTGTTAGCCTGTTTTATCAATGTCTACATTTAACATGCCAACGCTTATGCTGTTGGATCCTTCTTCCAATTTTTGAATGAAGATCTTTTGGCTAAAATAGCCTCTTTCACCTCACCTTTTAACCATGCCAGTAATCATTTTGCCATTCTTCCACCTTTCTTAATGTGTGGCATACAGACACACTATCTTCTGTTTATCTGCCTTACTGACTATTTAAAGCACAAACACACTAAATAGTATACCCCAATAGTTATTTCTCCCCAATACTTTAAAAAAAAATTTCCCAAGCAGAACTTAGATTCCTTTCAGTCACCAAGGAAAGTGATCCTCTCCTCTCAGTGCTTCCACTGGGGGTGAATTCCAGAGCGGTTATGGAATTCGCTGCTGCCTTTTTAGCAGACGCAGGCTCTGATTTAGTCCGAACTTCTGCCAGAGGAGGCTTCGGTGATGGCAGCCATATGAAAGCTATGGCTGCGGAGCTGGTCAGCTGACACCACCTCCAAAGCTAATCTTACAAAGATGTCCTTTAAAGGATCACTCCTATTCAGGAGCATGTTGGAAAAGCTGGCCAGTAAATGGGGTGAGTCTCCAGTTCCCCAGTTACTGAAACATAGAAATGACTGCAGAAGAAGACCAGTAGGCCCATCCAGTCTGCCCAGCAAGCTTTCACACTTATTTTCTCATATTTACCTGTTACTCCAACTGCTGAGTTCAGGGCCCTTATTGGAAGCTTTTTGAAAGATAAGAGGAAGCAGCTACAGTGCCTCTCGCCAATGAGGATTCGATCCAGGGGTTCCCAGCATTTTTGCCTCTACAGAAATTCAACTTTTCAATTGTCTCGACCCCTTGGGAGGTCCCAGTCCTTTCGTACCTGACAGCCCAGGAGAGGGGCAGGTTCGGGTTCAGACTTGTCTTGAAACGCACGATGAAATTTACCAACCCACCTTCGGGACAAAGGAGATAGGTGGTTGTCTGTCTCTCTTTTACCAATGGTGGGTCGAGATCACTTCAGACAAATGGGTACTGGAAATCATTTGAGAAGGATATGCACTGGAATCCCACAGCACTCCACTGGAAGTATTCATGATGTCTCCTTGCCACTCCCAGCACAAGAAGCAGGCAGTGGAGGTTACACTTTTAAGACTTCTCAGGATGTGGGCTGTGGTCCCAGTATATATGCCCCAGGAAAATACAGTTAATGTAAAAATATTTAACCTAGTGAAAGTTACCTATATAGCAAATATTATTGCCGCAATTGCCAATTACAATATCCCACAAAAAATGAGATTTTAACCAACAATAAGTTTTATGTAGGAAGGGGTGATGGTTTCATACTAATACTCTGCATCCCCACCCATGGGGTCACAGACAATCTGTTCTTTAATCATTAACTTACCACCTCCATCCTGTGTTTAATTGTAAAATTCATCTTTAATGTATTCTTATAATCCAAGATGAGGCAATAAAATTTGTTAATTTCATATAAATATTTTTTTGAAACTTTTTTTTTTTTTACTTTTAATATGTGCACAACAGCCTCTGTTTCTCACAGCGCCCACAATTTTATTCTTTGCTCTTAATCAATGAATACTCCTCCATTGTTTCTTAATTGAACAATGTCAATAGTATACTTAGCTCTTGGTTAGTACTTCATCTTCCCTTGTTTTTTCTTTGCGAAATATCTGACTTGCACAAGTTTCGGCAACCAACCGCCTTCAGGAATCATTTGTCGCAAACACTTTATGAAATCAAAAGGTGTCACTCAGTCGTACATTCCATTTTTAATTTTACCGTCTGAAGTAATATGGTGTAACAAACATTCTTGGAGCATCCTCGATGTAACACACATACTACGCTTTGCTGTGCTGGGTCGTCATTATCAGTTTCGGGCGCTATCCGTTGGCTTAGCCACTGCCCCCAGAGCCACCTCCAAGATCATGGTGGTCGTTGCAGCAGCATTAAGAAAAGAAGGGATCTTTCTGCACCCATACTTGGGCAATTGGTTGATCCAGGCCAAGTCCGTGGAAGAGAGCCTCCTGGTAACCAACAGGGTGATCTCCCTGTTACAGGAATTTGGTTGGGTAGTAAACCTGGTCAAGAACAGCCTCATGTCTTCCCAGTCCTTGGAGTATCTGGGAGTCCAGTTCGACACCAGGCGGGGCAAAGTCTTTCTTCCATCCACAAGGATACAGAAGTTGATGTACCAGGTGCATCAGTTGGTGAACACGGTATGCCCGACAGTGTGGAGCTATCTCCAAGTTCCAGGGTTGATAGTGGCACCCCTGGAAGTAGTGCCGAGGGCGAGGGCAGACTTGCGTCCTCTTCAACGCTCTCTGCTATCACATTGGAACTCACAGTCTCAAGATTATTCGGTTCGTCTCCACCTACCGATGGGAGTCTGCTGTCACCTCCAGTGGTGGTTAAAGGAAGCTCATCTGAACAGGGGTGTGTCCCTGTATTCCCCGGATTGGCTGGTTCTCACAACAGTTGCAAGTCTCCAGGGCTGGGGAGCTCACTGTCAGGAGCTGTTGGCCCAAGGATGGTGGACAGAAGAAGAGGTCCTCTGGAACATCAATCGCCTGGAGGCCCGGGCAGTCAAATTGGCTTGTTTACAGTTCAGCCACAGAATACAGGACCAGGTGGTCCGTGTGATGTCAGACAATGCAACAACGGTAGCCTAGATCAACCGCCAGGGAGGAACCAAGAGCCAACAAGTGTCACAGGAGATAGACTTCCTGATGGAGTGGGCGGAAGTACATCTACAGATGATCTCAGCCTCCCACATTGCAGGAAAAGACAACATCAGAGCAGACTTTCTAAACAGGGAGAGTCTGGATCCAGGAGAGGGGGGGGGGGGTTGTCAGCCAAAGCATTTAAACTGGTATGATTTGTATATTATACAAGAATGTCGGGGTATAAAAATTAAAAATAAATAAATAAACTGATAGTAGATCATTGAGGCCTCCGGTCAATCGACCTGCTGGCCACATCCCACAATGCTAATGTTCCTCGATTCTTCAGTCGTAGAAGAGATTTTTGGTCCCTGAGAATCGATGCTCTCGTCCAGATCTTGCCGGAAGATGAGTTGCTATACATCTTCCTTCCATGGCCCATGCTAGGCAGGGTCCATTCGCAGAATCAAAAGCCATAGGGGACTAATCCTACTGGTAGCTATGGATTGGCTTGAGCATCTGTGGTATGCGGACATGCGGAGAATCCCCTGTGCCTCCCACCACACAGGCACCTGTTATAACAGGGAATGGTCTTTCACGAGGACCTGACTCTATTCTATCTTGCGGTCTGGCCCTTGAGAGGGCTCACCTGATGAAGCAAGGATATTCTGTGGCGGTAATTGTCACCTTAGTCTGTGCTCGTAAGTTCTCCACATCCCTAGCATACATGCGGGTCTGGAGGGTATTTTGAGGCCTGGTGCAAGGAACGCGGTGTCAACCCTCAGGTGGTCAAAGTCCCATTTATTCTGGAATTCTAGCAAGGAAGTTTGAATAAAGGTTTAGCCCTTAATTCTTTGAAGGTGCAGGTAGCAGCTCTCTCCTTTTTCAAGGGTAAGGTAAATGGGGCCTGCCTCTCAGCCCATCCTGACTTGTCCCGTTTTCTGAACGTGTCCTGTTTTCGATCTCCCTTACAGTTAACGGTCCCATTGTGGAATTTCAATTTAATACTGGAATTCTTGGCAGATTCTTCATTTTGGCCGCTGCAAAGTCTTTCCTTGTGCTTATTGACCTTAAAGATGGTGTTCTTAGTGGCTATGTGCTTGGTACGTTGCATCTCTGAACTGCAGGTGTTGTCGTGCCGATAGTCGTTCCTCCGGATGATACCAGGGGCTTTACAACTACGTATTGTCCCATCCTTCTTGCCCAAAGTAGTCTTGGAGTTTCATTTGAATCAGTCCATTTTGTTGCCATTCCTAGATAAATTCAAGGATGCGGAGGAATATAGCCTCCTCTGTCATTTGGATGTCAAGAGACTTTTAGTTCGGTATCTGGAAGTCTCAGAACTGGTGTGAAAGATGGACCACCTGTTTGTCCTTCACAGCGGAAGGAAGCAGGGCGAAGCAGCTTTGCGGGCTACCATAGCTTGCTGGATTAAGTAGGTGGTCCCGGGAGCTTATGTGGAGGCTGGAAAGCCATTACTTTCTCAGATGAGAGCTTATTCCCCGAGGGCTCAGGCACTGTCATGGGCAGAAGTTAGACTGGTGTCTTCCGTTGACATCTGCCGAGCAGCGACGTGGTGGTCCTTGCCCACCTTCTCCAGGTTTTATTGCCTGGATGTACAGGCCTGAGAGGATGCAGCCTTTGCACAGGCAGTGTTGACCGGACCGTGGGCAGCCCTCCCCCCCTCGATCGGGCATAGCTTTTGTAATCCCATTGGTCCTGAGTCCATCTGGCTACACGCTAGGAACTGGAGAAATTACTTACCTGATAATTTAGTTTTCCTTAGTGTAGACAGATGAACTCAGCATCCCAGCCTCTGCTGCCCAAGATCTGTGCCATGGTTCCTCCTGTGGAGTGGGCCTCGAATCCAAGAGATCATGGCTAAATGTTCATCCAGTCTCTAGATTAGGGTACCTATATTCTTACTGAAGTTCAGTGTTTATGGTTGGTTTAGTGCAGTTATGGTTATCTGCTTTTAATCACATTTTTTAGTCTTTTTCACTAGTATGTCCACAGTGGCTTTTGAAGAGAATACTGGAGAACTGAGGTCACTGCAAGAGTGTTTGAAATCTGACTCTGTCTCCATCTGGCAAGGGAGCATAACCCATTGGTTCTAAGTCCATCTGTCTACAGTAAGGAAAAACATAGAAACATAGAAACATAGAAATGACGGCAGAAGAAGACCAAACGGCCCATCCAGTCTGCCCAGCAAGTTTTGCACTTTTTTTTTTCTCATACTTATCTGTTACTCTTGGCTCTTAGTAACCTTTTGGTTCTATTTCCCTTCCACCCCCACCATTAATGTAGAGAGCAGTGTTGGAACTGCATCTAAGTGAAATATCTAGCTTAATTAGTTAGGGGTAATAACCGCCGCAATAAGCAAGCTACACCCATGCTTATTTGTTTACCTAGACTATGTAATTCAGTCCTTGTTGGTTGTTGTCTGTATATAGATCCACTTTTCTTCATTCCCCCTGCCGTTGAAACAGAGAGTTATGCTGGATATGCATTGAAAGTGAAGTATGAGACTTCCTCCCCTGCCGTTGAAGCAGAGAGCTATGCTGGATATGCGTGAAGTATCAGACTTTCTCCCCTGCCGTTGAAGCAGAGAGCTATGCTGGATATGCGTGAAGTTTCAGTCTTTCTCCCCTGCTCTGGAATTTGTTGCCAGAGAATGTGGTTAGCGCATTTAGGGTCTGATTTTAAAAAGCATTTACATGCGTAAAACTGGGTTTTACACATATAAATGCACTTTACTCGAGTAAGTGGGCTTTTGAAAATTGCTACAATATATGCCATTGAATCATCCATAGGATTTATTCGCATAAGTGCAGAAGAGAGGATTGCCAAGGAGATAAAAAATGGTGACAAAACATTTTTCAGATACATCAGCGAAAAGAGAAAGGTCCAAAGTGGTATAGTGAAATTGAAAGGTGGTAATGATCAATGTGTGGAGACAGACGAGAAGAAATGGCAGAAATATTAAACGAATACTTCAGCTCTGTGTTCACTAAAGAAGACCCTGGAGAAGGACCATCTCTACACAACAAGAAACTGGAGGGAAGTGGAATAGATGAAAATCCTTTTACAGTAGAAAATGTGTGGGAAGAGCTAAAGAACCTGAAAGTGGACAAAGCCATGGGGCCTGATGGGATTCATCCAAGGATATTGAGGGAGCTCAGAGATGTTCTGGCGGGTCCGCTGTGTGACCTGTTCAATAGATCCCTAGAAACGGGAGTGGTGCCGAGAGACTGGAGAAGAGCTGTGGTGGTCCCGCTTCACAAGAGTAAGAACAGGGAGGAGGCTGGCAACTACAGGCCGGTTAGCCTCACTTCGGTGGTGGGAAAAGTAATGGAGTCTCTGCTGAAAGAGAGAATAGTGAACTATCTACAGTCCGGAGAATTGATGGACCAGAGGCAACATGGATTCACCAGGGGAAGATCCTGTCAGACAAATCTGATTGACTTTTTTGACTGGGTAACCAAGGAATTGGACCAAGGAAGAGCGCTCGATGTCATATACTTGGATTTCAGCAAAGCTTTTGATACGGTTCCGCACAGGAGACTGGTGAATAAAACGAGAAGCTTGGGAGTGAGTGACAAGGTGGTGACCTGGATTGCAAATTGGTTGACGGACAGAAGACAATGTGTGACGGTAAACGGAACCTTCTCTGAAGAGAGAGCGGTTTTAAGTGGTGTACCGCAAGGATCGGTGTTGGGACCGGTCCTGTTCAATATCTTTGTGAGCGACATTGCGGACGGGATAGAAGGTAAGGTTTGTCTTTTTGCGGATGACACTAAGATCTGCAACAGAGTGGACACGCCGGAAGGAGTGGAGAGAATGAGACGGGATCTAAGGAAACTGGAAGAGTGGTCGAAGATATGGCAGCTGAGATTCAATGCCAAGAAGTGCAAAGTCATGCATATGGGGAGCGGAAATCCGAATGAACTGTATTCGATGAGGGGGGGGAAAGGCTGACGTGCACGGAGCAGGAGAGGGACCTTGGGGTGATAGTGTCTAATGATATGAAGTCTGCGAAACAATGCGACAAGGCGATAGCAAAAGCCAGAAGAATGCTGGGCTGCATAGAGAGAGGAATATCGAGTAAGAAAAGGGAAGTGATTATTCCCTTGTACAGGTCCTTGGTGAGGCCTCACCTGGAGTACTGTGTTCAGTTCTGGAGACCGTATCTACAAAAAGACAAAGACAAGATGGAAGCGGTACAGAGAAGGGCGACCAGGAAGGTGGAGGATCTTCATCGCATGACGTACGAGGAGAGATTGAAGAATCTAAATATGTACACCCTGGAGGAAAGGAGGAGCAGAGGTGATATGATACAGACTTTCAGATACTTGAAAGGTTTTAATGATCCAAAGGCAACGACAAACCTTTACCATAAGAAAAAAATCAGCAGAACCAGGGGTCACGATTTGAAGCTCCAGGGAGGAAGATTCAGAACCAATGTCAGGAAGTATTTCTTCACGGAGAGGGTGGTGGATGCCTGGAATGCCCTTCCGGAGGAAGTGGTGAAGACCAGAACTGTGAAGGACTTCAAAGGGGCGTGGGATAAACACTGTGGATCCATAAAGTCAAGAGGCCGCCAATGAAGAGTGGGTGACTCGCCAGAATGATGGCTACTGCCTGGAGACAATACCCTTATTCAATAAACATACACATGGTTACTGTGACTCCAACATCACTCTAAGCTTCAACAGCAAGAGGAAATGTGGAAAAAAGGATTTGCACTCACAAAGACAGGAGTAGCTGGCTTGTTACGGCGGTTACTACCCCAAACCAAATATCCAAATTACTACCTCCACCTTCCTCTATTCCTGATGCCTTTCAACTAGCTTGATCACTCCATTCTTATACTTCACTTCAATGCATATCCAGCATAGTTCTCTGCTTCAACAGCAGGGGAAAAGAAAAACTGTTACTTCACACATCCAGCAGAGCTCTCTGCTTAAACGGCAGGGGAGAAGAAAAAAAACTGATACCTCACGCATATCCAGCATAGCTCCCTGCTTCAACGGCAGGGGAGAAGATAAACAACCAATAAGGGCTGTATAACATAATCTGGGTAAAAACAAATAAGCATGGGTATAGCTTGCTTATTGCGGCGGTTACTACCCCTACTACCTCTAACTACTCAAGCTAGATATTTCACTTGGATGCAGCTCCATCACCGCGCTCTACATTAATGGTGGGGGTGGAAGGGAATTAGAACCAAGAGCTAAGAGAAACAGATAAGTATGAGAGAAGAAATGAGGGAAGCTTGCTGGGCAGACTGGATGGGCCATTTGGTGGTCTTCTGCCGTCATTTCTATGTTTCTATGAAAACAAAATTATCAGTAATTTCTCCATTCATAGTTTTTATATCCCATATTAGTCTCAGCATTTCAGAAACAGACTGGCCACCTCTACTATTGCTTAGCATTTGTGTAGCACTATGGGACATACTCAGAAGTATATAGATCCACCCAAGAGACTGTTTCTGCCCCTTGGAGCTTACAATGTAGATGTCTGCATGTGTACTAAACATGAGTTTTTCCAGAGAGGGGAAGGAACAATATTATTACTTAATTATTGTACCTGAATTGCTAATAATGCTGTAGGCAGCATTGAGCATTATTTCGAAAAGTGGGCTAAAAATCTAAATTACTTAGTAGTATTGCAGGCTGGTAAACTGAGGCACGCAAGAAAATTAATTTCAATATCCACTTCTGAAATAGAAGTCATGTATCCAAACTCATGTTCTCACCTCTTTGTACTTACGTTCATGTGCTTCATATGCAGTGTTTTCCCTTTATAGGTTTCCTGCAGCCCATGTACCATACCCATGGGCACCCCAATGGGGACAGCAGGTGGATCATCCGTGAGTGGCTTTGCTCTCTTACAGCGGCATATTAAAGCTGTCCATGAGTCTGCTCTACTGGAGGAACAGCGCCAGAGGCAGGAGCAGATAGACACAGATTGCAGAAGCTCTGCCAGCCCCTGCAGCATCATCTCCAAGAGTCCCAGCAGCGAGTGGGAAGGTAAGGAATATAGGAGGAGGATGCTGGAGAGTGCTGCTTCTGAGAGTCGTGCTGGTTGTACTGTGCCATTTCATTAATTTTAATCAAGCTTTGAACCTCCAGAAGAATCCTACTTGTGAGATGTTGGTAACTTGTGCTTCTTTTCTAACCTACCAGTCCTAACAGTGATGATTGCTTGAGTTCTTATTTGCCAACTTGTCTGGGAAGTGTTATTTCTTACCCCCACCCTTGCAGAAATTCTCAGGCCACTCTGAATGGTAAGGTTATTGCTCCCCTTAGTTTCTGTAGGTTTGTGACAATTGGAACCAGCTTTTATCATGGTTTTAAATTTCTGAACCTTGCAACCACAATAAAATTAAAATAGAAGAGAGAGTATGTAATATTTTGCAGAGGTCATGGAAAAAGAAGCCAGATGATTTAATGTGATATAAGCTGATTGTGTCAGACGGAGAGGTTCTATAAGAGGCAGGGTGAGGCGGTCATCTTGAACGGAAAAATTATAGGGGCGGCAGCATGTTCTCCTCCCACCCAAAAAACATCCCTGCCATGGTCATCTCAATTTGAAGCAGAATGCAGTTCACATGGTGGCACTGGGCTGTGGCCCGAGAAGACATCAGGCCATCCCGACATGGCCAGAGAAGAATTGGAGGTCCAACAGGGCCTAGAAAAAAAAGGTTGAGAAGAGAGGAAAGGCCCTGAAACTGCTTGTGTGTATGTAGCACCTGTGGGAGTGAGAGAGAGAGGAATGTATGTGTGTGAGAGAGCATGTTTTTGTGAGAGAAAGAGGGTGTGCTTGAGAGTCTGGTTGTGTATGTAAGAGAGAGAGGGTGCATGTTTGAGAGCCTTGATGTGTATGTGTGTGAGACAGAGAAAAGGTGTGTGCTTGAGAGCCTGGATAGGGAGACAGAGAGAGAGAGGGTGTTTGTTTGTAATGGGAAGAGCACATGTGCATGTGAGAGAACCTGTGTTCCTGTACATACCCGGATCAGTCCAGATTCCTGGGTTTATTCATCCCTGCCAGCAGATGGAGACAGTGAAAGTTTCACTGATACTGCTTCATAATCCCTGGTGCCGCCTGCAGTTCCTCAGTATTTCTCTGTCTCCAGCAGATGGTGGCTGGTGCATAAACCTGCAGTTCTGAGGTCTGGTGAATTTTTTTCTTTTTTGGGTGTGAGCCTTTCCTCCCAGGGGTGTTTGGATCCTAGTAGATCCTTCCCTGTTTGGTTGAGGTGGACGAGCTGGAGGTCAGTGACCTTTTTGTATGCTCGCTCCTTTAGTCCATAGGGTGTAAATCTGGTGGTCCAGATCCCTCCCCTTCACGAGGCTGCTCAGGGTGGCTGGTATCTTCTTTTTTCTTTCATCAGCTTGCTTTTCTTTAAATTTCTGGTTTCAGTCTCTCCTTATTTCTTTTTGCCTTTTGCTGAACCTGAGCTGAACAGTTCCGTGTGTTCTGCAGAGGAGAGGCTGACCAGAGTTTTAAAAAATGGTAAGGCTGTCTCACGGGTGGCTCTCTCCCTCCGGTCCCTGTTTGTAGCGGGTGTGCAGGCTCCGTTTTTTTGTTCCTATTCTGTTCGGGGCTCAACAGGGGGATTTCCTCGCCGGTTTCAGCATGGTTCGTGGCTCTATTTGCCGCACACATGTGGTGCAGAATCTGTGCGGTTCAGCCATTTTAGTTTTTGTGCAGCCTGTGTTTTGGGTGGAAAGAGTCCGTCGAAGGCTCCAGCAACCGTGAGAGGCAGGAGTTTGGGTTCTCCATCAAGGGTTTATGTGAAGCGTGCCAATGTGCGGACCGTGGTGAGCCTCCGATTTTCCTCCAACACGGGAACTGCGGTCTGTTCAGATGGACGATTGGGAAGATTTGCCTCTGCATCTTTCTTCGGCCCACCCGACCATGGTAGAGTGTCTAGGGGGGGGCAGATGAGGCAGTG
Organism: Rhinatrema bivittatum; assembly: GCF_901001135.1. Lineage (NCBI taxonomy): Eukaryota > Metazoa > Chordata > Amphibia > Gymnophiona > Rhinatrematidae > Rhinatrema > Rhinatrema bivittatum. The sequence continues at coordinate 169,452,273 of NC_042622.1, read as the reverse complement.
CGCTTAGATCTGCCACTGCCTGCGCCGCGGAGACTGCGCCCTCGCAGCTCTCTCAGGCTCCTCGGGCCCTTTCTGCTGATTTTGTTCTCCCGCTGCATGAGGCATATTTAGCTCAACAGGCAGGTTTGGGTAACCAGCCTCACCCTCCAGGGGATCAGAAAGGCGCTCCGGGGCCTGAGCAGTCCCGACATTGGAACCCTCCACTGGGACAGCGTTCATGGCATCCTGGGTTTGCTGAGGCAGACTCAGATGACTTGGTTGGGTCTCAGGGAAACTCTGGTGCACTGGAGTCCTTGTCGCAGGATGGGGGTTATTGATCCAGATGACGTCTGCATATCTCAAGGAGATGATCTAGATAATCTTCTAGTGCGGAGTGTGATGACCCTAAAGTGCTCCGCTTGTTCTGGAAGGAGGAGTTAGGCCCTTTGATGCCTCAGGTTTTGGAGGAACTAGGGCTGAAACTCCCACATGAAGATATGGAAGGTGCAGATCCGTTTCTGGATGGGCTTCGGGCTCCCCCGTGAGGCTCTCCCTATCATAAGTCGATGAAAAAGATGATGGATCGAGAATGGGGGAGCGCCTGACTCTGGCTTGAGAATGGGAAGGGTGATGGCTAAGCTCTATCCCTTGCCGGAAGAGAAGTTGGAGCTCTTTTCAATTCCTAAGGTGGATGCTGCAGTTTCGGTGGTCACAAAGAAGACAACTATCCTTGTTGTAGGTTCCATGGTGTTGAAGGATGTTCAAGACTGGAAGTTGGAAATTCAGCTCAAAAAGATTTGAGGTATCGGCCCTGAGGCTCCAGCTTCATGCCAAAGGGCTTGCCTGTGCTGGGTTCAACAGCTTCAGGATGGGCAGGTAAATTCGAGTGTTGAAGCAGATAAATCAGAGCGCTTGGAGGCATTGGTTGCTTACGAGGCGGATGCCTTATATGACTTGGTCAGAACTTCCTCCCGTATTATGGGTTCTGCAGTTTCAACCAGGCCATTATTGTGGTTATGCAACTGGTCAGCAGATGTTTCGTCTAAGTCTTGTTTAGGCGCTCTGCCTTTTAAGGGGGCGCCTCTTGTTTGGTGAGGATCTGGAGCACTTGATGAAGAACCTGGATAAGAATAAGGTGCATAAGTTGCTGGAGGATAAGTCTAAGGGCAAGCGGCCTTTTCAATCTCTGATGCATTTTTGGGATATTAGGAGGTTGTGTCAGGCAAGAGGAGACTGGCAAAAGCAGTTCTCTTCTTGAGGCCAGTCCTGGGGACACTCCTTTCGAGGCGGTCGATGGCCAATCAGAGCTTCCTCCAATAGTGGGGCTGCTGGAAACAAATCCTCACAATGAGGCGAGGCTGGTCCACTCCGTCGTTCCTTTTTTTTCGGGATCATCTAGCATGATTTTACGGGGAGTGGACCAAGATCACTCAGGATCAGTGGGTCCTCAGCGTAAGAAGAGACGGTTACACATTAGAATTTGCTCAGCCCATTAACGACTTGTTTCTAGTTTCCCCCTGCGGGTCATTGGAAAAGCGTCGGGCGGTTTGGGAGACATTAGACAGGTTACTGGCCTTAGGAGTGGTGGTTCTGGTTCCGCCGAGCAAACAAGGCAAAGGTCTGTATTCCATCTACTTTGTAGTTCCAAAGAAAGAAGACTGTTTTCGCCGCATTCTGGATTTAAAACAGGTAAATGTGGCGCTACATGTCCCGAGCTTTCGGATGGAAACTCTGCGGTCAGTAATTGCAGCGGTGTGCAAGGGACTAGTTCCTGGCTTCTTTGGATCTGATGGAGGTCTACCTACATATCGCCATTCATCCGGATCTCCAGCGGTTTCTGGGTCAGCATTTCCAGTTTCAGGATCTCCCCTTTGGGCTGGCCACGGCACCCCGCACATTCACCAAGGTAATAAAGGAGATAATAGCCTTATTCAATAAACATGCACACGGTTAATGTGACTCCAACATTGCTCTAAGCTTCAACGGCAAGAGCAAATGTGGAAAAAAGGATTTGCATTCACAAAAAAGCGGGGAGTAGCTTGCTTGTTATGGCGGCTACTACCCCAAACCAAATAAGCCTGATACTTCACTTTCAATGCATATCCAGCATAACTCTCTGCTTTAACGGCAGGGGGAATGAAGAAAGGTGAATCTATATACAGACAACAACCAACAAGGACTGAATTATTTAGTCTGGGTGGACAGGTGGGCGTGGATGTGGCTTGCTTATTGTGGCGGTTGCTACCCTAACTAATTGGGCTAGATATTTCACTTAGATGCAGTTCCAATACTGCTCTCTCATTAATGGTGGGGGTGGAAGGGAAATTGAACCAAAAGGTTACTAAGAGCCAAGAGTAACAGATAAGTATGAGGAAAAAAAAAAAGTGCAAAACTTGCTGGGCAGACTGGATGGACCGTTTGGTTTTCTTCTGCCATCATTTCTATGTTTCTATGTAATGGTGATGGTGGTGGCAGCGTTGCGGCGCAGGAGAGTCTTGGTGCACCCTTATCTAGATGATTGGCTCATCAGAGCAAAGTCAGAAGTTGCTTGTCATGTGGCGATGCAGAAGGTAATCACCACCCTAGAAGAACCAGCTGATCCCGTCTCGGATCCTAGACTGCTTGGGGGCTTGATTTGACATGCTGAAGGGCAGGATGTTCCTCTTAGAATAGAGAGCCTGCAAGTTAGAAGCAAGTCCAGCATCTGTTGGCTTTGCAGGTTCCCAGAGCTTGGGATTTTTTGCAGGTTCTCGGCTCAATGGCCTCAACGCTGGAGTTGGTGCCATGGGCTTTTGCGCATATGAGACCGCTACAGAGGAATCCGTTGTCAGAGGAGTTTCATATGCCCGTCTCACTCGATGGTCGTACGCAAGACAGTCTGGCTTGGTGGCTGTAGTCGTCCAGTCGATCTGGAGGTACTGGATTGGGTAATTCTTACTACCAATGCCAGTATTTCTGGTTGGGGAACAGTATGCCAGTGGCAATCGGCCTAAGGCGTTTGATCGGCGGAAGAAGCTTTTTGGTCTATCAATCACTCGGACCAAAGCAGTGCGGTTATTGTTGCTTGTTTTTCTACCTTTGGTTCAAGGCTGCTCGGTAAGGGTCTTGTCAGATAATGCAACGACCGTGGCATATATCAATCGGCAGGGAGGAACCAAGAGTCATGCAGTGGCCCAGGAGGCTCAGGAGTTAATTCTTTGGGTGGAACAGCACTTGATTCAGATAGTGGCGTCTCATATCGCAGGGGTCGAAAACGTCCAAGTGGATTTTCTAAGTCACACAATGCTAGATCCCGGGGAGTAGGAGTTGTCCAAGGCAGTGATGCAGTTCATCCGAGAAAGGTGGTGCTGTCCCCATGTGGATCTAATGGCGACACGTCTCAATGCACAGGCATCTTGTTTCTTCAGTTGAAGAAGGGAGTATGGGGCCAAAGGGGTCGACACTTTGGTAATACCCTGGCCTCGGGGGGGTGGTTCTTTACATATTTCCCCCTTGGCCTCTGATAGGCAAAGTATTGCGTCGGATAGAGAAACACCCAGGAGAAGTGGTAGTGGTAGCCCCGGAATGGCCTCGTTAGCCGTGGTTCGCGGATCTGGTCCACATGGTAGTGGACAGACTCCTATGCTTCAGTTATCTTCCTCATCTTCTTAGGCAGGGCCCCAGATCGCTTTGGCGTAGCAGCCTGGCTTTTGAGATGCGGCGTTTGAGATGAAGAGGGTACCCAGAGGCGGTCATAACTACTCTTCTGCAAGCTAGACGGATGTCGACTTCGTTGTCATATATCCGTGTCTGGAAGGGCTTTGAGGCATGGTGTATAACTAACGGGGTACAGGCCTTACGGTCTTCTTTGTCTCAGGTTTTATCTTTCCTTCAAGAAGGTTTGGTCAAAGGCCTAGCTTTCAACTCCCTCAGAGTGCAGGTAGTGGCTCTGTCTTGTCTACGTGTTAGCGTTGAAGATCACACATTGTCTGCTCATCCCAATGAGGTTCGATTTCTTTGAGGGGTTAAGAGTTTGTCCATCTTGGAATCTTAATCTCGTTCTCCAAGGTTTGTGTGAGATACCTTTTGAGCCTCTCCGCAGAGCGACTCTTAAGGATTTGACCTTGTAGATTGTTTTCCTGGTAGCCATTTGTTCTGCGAGGAGAATTTGAGTTGCAGGCTTTATCTTGCCATGATCCATTCCTTCAGATCTCTGACTCAGGAGTGTCTTTGTGAATGGTTCCCTCGTTTCTTCCCAAGGTGGTATCGGCTTTTCATGTTAATCAAATGATGGAGCTTCCAGATTTCCCGGAATCGGATGCCTCTGCGCCTCATGTGCGGGAGCTTAGGCTGTTGGTCGTCCATAGGACTTCGCTGAGGTATCTCAAGGTAATGAATGATTTTAGGAGATCTGGTCATCTGTTCATTTTATGGAGTGGTGCGAAAAAGGTACCCAGTCTTCCAAAGCTCCTATTGCGAGAGGTGGCTTAAGGAGGCTATTGGGTCAGCATACATTCTCAAAGGCTATCAGGTGCCTGAAGGTTTGAGGGCTCACTCTACACATTCTCAGGCGGCCTCGTGGATGGAGGCTTAGTTGGTTTCACCACAAGAAATTTGTAGGGTGGCGACTTGGAAGACGCATACTTTTGCAAGGCACTACCATCTAGATGTAGGGGATCCAGAATCTCGGTCTTTTGGCGAGAGTGTCTTGTGAGCAGGACTCTCCAGGTCCCACCCTAAGTAGGAAGCTTTGGTACATCCCAGGAGTCTGGACTGATTCAGGTATGTACAGGGAAAGAAAAATTGGTTCTTACCTGCTAATTTTCCTTCTTGTTGTACCACGGATCAGTCCAGAACTTACCCGACCTATGGAGGTGGAGAGTTGTCCGCTCAGCTGTAATCTTTTTTTTATATAAATTTAAAGGTTATGGAATACAGACTCGTTGGAAGACTTTTTTTCAAGGTTTTACAAGTTTTACAAATTTTTCAAGTGTTTTGTGCTTGGGTACAGATCAATACTGAGGAACTGCAGGTGGCACCAGGGATTACGAAACAGTGTCAGTGAAACTTTCTCTGTCTCCACCTGCTGGCAGGGTTGAATACACCCAGGAGTCTGGACTGATCCGTGGTACTACAGGAACGAAAATTAGCAGGTAAGAACCAATTTTCCTATTGAGCGTGTGTATGTGGAGAGAGCATTTTCTTGTGAGAGAAAAAGAATAGAAAGCTTGAGAGTAACAAACCCTCTCCTTTCCACATGCTGATCCATAACAATCTTGGGCCATTTGAAAATTAAAAGTTCCCAAGTATGGAAAAAGAAGATTTTTTTAAATCTGTTATTAATTTTAATTATTGGGTGGTTGTGTTTGCTGTTTGAAATATTTTATTGGTTTTTGGGAAATGTAATAAAAATTGTATTAGTGTAATTATTGGATGTCAGCTAATTTGAAATATTATTTTTATTAGTGAGGTTTTACTATTATGTTTGCTTTATATTTCTTGATTTTGTTTTATGAGGAATGGTCATGTTTCTGTTTTTGCATTGTTGCACTCTATGCAGAATTGTGATTTCCAATTCATTTTCTGTCTATTTATTTATTTATTTATTTATTTTTTGTTTTTATATACCGGAAGTTCCTGTATACAATACATATCACTCCGGTTCACATTTAACAAAGATAACTATCGCCGGGGAGGCGGTTTACATGGAACATATCGAATATAATGAACGGATAATAATCAAAGTACAATCTATTATGAAACCACTAAGATCAACTTAGAAAACAACTTGAAACATATAACTGACGCAATATGAACATTACAATATTGCTGTAAGACAAGACTGGATGTTTGTTCTTCTTGCTTTTAGCTCTCTGGGAAAGCTTGATGGAAAAGCCAAGTCTTGAGTTTCACTTTGAAAGTAGTATGGCACGGTTCAAGGCGGAGGTCCGGTGGTAGTGAGTTCCAGAGAGACGGGCCCGCTGTGGATAGAGCGCGTTTCCTCAGGGTAGATTTTGCTGGTTGGGTGATCATTCTGTTCTGGTATGCCCTTCTGGTTGGTTTGTTAGAAGAGTGTAGTTGAAGCTGGAAAGTTAAGTTGAGTGGGGAGATGTTTTATGTAGTGCCTTGTGAATCAACATGCAAGTCTTGAACTGAATCCTATATTTGATGGGAAGCCAGTGGAGATGCTGGAGGATTGGGGTGATATGGTCCCTTTTTTTGGCATTGGTAAGGATCCTTGCAGTAGCATTCAGAACCATCTGGAGTGGTTTGGTAGTGTATGCTGGAAGTCCCTGCAGGAGTGAATTACAGTAGTCTAATTTAGTAAGAATGATGGCTTGGAGTACTGTGCGGAAATCCCTGTAGAGTAGAAGGGGCTTTAGTTTCTTTAGCACTTGTAATTTAAAAAAGCATTCTTTTGTAGTGTTATTTATGAATTTATTGAGGCTGAGTCTGTTGTCTAGTAGTACTCCCAGATCCCTGACTTGAGGTGCGGTGGCATATCCTGAGGTGTCTGGAGAGTTGCTGGATGTTGGCGGGGTAGATTGATCCGGTGCTATTATGAGAATTTCCATTTTTTTGGTGTTTAGCACCAGGTTGAGGCTGGTTAGAAGATCGTTGATGGATGAGAGGCATTTTTTCCAGTAGGCCATGGTTTTGTGTATGGTCTCCGTGATAGGGATGAGAATTTGAATGTCATCCGCGTATAAGAAATGGGTGAGCTTGAGGTTAGTAAGTAGATGACAGAGTGGGAGAAGGTAAATGTTGAAGAGGGTGGGGGAGAGTGATGATCCTTGTGGTACCCCCATCTTGACTTGGATGGGGTGAGATTCCTTGTTGTTTATCTTAACTTTGTATGTTCTGTTCTCTAGGAAGGACTTAAACCAGTTGAGAGCTGCTCCAGTGATGCCGATGTCTGTTAGTTGTTGTAGTAGGCTAGGGTGGTTCACGGTGTCGAACGCTGAGGAAAGATCCAGCAGCGCGAGGAGACAAGGTTGTCCTTTTTCGAGATTGAAGATAATGGTGTCTGTTAGTGTGGCTAATACGGATTCGGTGCTCTTTTTCTTTCGGAATCCATATTGGTTATTGGTGAGGATATTGTTGTCGTCAAGGAATTCAGAAAGTTGTCTGACAATTTTCTCCATAATTTTAGCTAGCATAGGGAGGTTAGCTATGGGTCTATAGTTAGCCAGATCTGTAGTAGGAAGGTTGGGTTTTTTGAGGAGAGGTTTGAGCATTGCTAACTTGAGTTGGTCAGGGACTTGGCCTTTTGTAGTGTTTTGGTCTACATATTTTATACTTTATGGTCTCTTTATTCTGTATTTGATGAGAGTCTGTGTGTCACACGTGTGACTGAGGTGATGTATTCTGCTAGCTTATAGTTTCTGTGTAAGGATCTATAGCAGCCTGACTTGTTCTGTTTTCCTAATTGGAGGTGTATTGTATTTTTTTTTAGGGTCTGGTATAATATTTGCAGTATTGCCGCCTTATGGGTAGGATTATTTCTTTTTGAGTGCTGGCAGTTAGTGCTGTTTCAGTATGGGAGGTTTACTCATGACTTTCTGAAGGCCAAGCCCACATACAATGTGCTTTACAATAAGCCTGTCATATGGGTTCCAAGTGTCTTTTTTGCAGGGTTTTTTGGTTAGCATCACAGCAGTGCATGCAAATGTACTGTACATGTTTTAAGTTATATTTTTACCTCAGAAGGCTATATTTTGAATGCCCTTTTTCATGTAAAATCTCACTTTTTGGGTCAGGGAAGCGGTTAATAAGAAATTTTAAGGTAAATGCATAATTTTTTAATTGTGCAGGAGGAGGGCTGGCTGGGGGGATGCGAAGGTAGTGAAGGCTATAAGATTCACCTAGGGCACAAATACCTTTTGTACCAGTCGTGAGAGAGTACACCACAAAAATACCCTGACTATTCACTCATTTCCCACATCCCCAGGGGGGCAGATGCTGGTGGAAGGGTGGGAAGCAGGTGGTAGGGTTCCCTGGAGTGTGGCAGCGTTGCCAGCTTCCTATAAATATTATCACTGACACTCTATCTGCCACTCATCTGGGACCCTGACCCCTGTCTCCCCTCTTCCCCACTATTTCAAATAATTGCAAGGGTCAAAAACTTATTGGGGGCTACCCCCCCCTTCCCAAACTTGGCTCTCTCCATGAACTGACCTACTCTGTGCCTTGGGGAGGAGGGAATGCCATCTCATCCCTTGCCTCAGGCAGCAGATTGCCTTGAGCCACACCTGGTGTCAGAGGCAAGGAAATGGCTAGATCCTTGTGTTCTTTTCAAGAGAAGCAAAAATGCTCCTAAAATGTTCATCACTTATAGATGTAAGAAGAACCATTTGACAAATCAATGACACTGATTGCGCTTCCATGGTAGGTAGGTCCAGAGTGCTTTGTGGCTTCCTCTTTCCCGCTTACAGTTTATGCTCATTTTATCTGTCAGGGAGATTTTAGATGCAGAGTTTGGCGAACAGGTTTAACAGGTGGGTGCTTGTAGGCAGTAGTGTGGTCTCGCGGCCTTAAACATAATGGGGCAGATTTTAAAAGGCTTATTCGCGCCAGGGCGGGCGGGGTGGGGGCATGGCCAGAGGCCTCCGCAGGGCTGCTGTGCCGAGGAATCGTGCGCTGGCAGCCTGCGTGAGATAAAGGTATGGGGCTGTTGTTTTTTCGGGCTGGGGGGCGGGGCAGGGAGGGGAAGGTGGGGGGACTGAATGGGGAAAAGATAGCTGGTCTCCCCGAGGGCTCGGCGCACAAGGCGCGTACCTTTTAAAATCTGCCCCAGTGTGGGACAGTACTGTAAACTGAAGCTTTCCATCCATAGTGCAACTACAGCATTAGCACGTTTTCCCGTACCATCCCAGTAGTTTTCCCGTACCATCCCAGTAGTTGGCTGATCAGTGAAGCTGCCCCCTTTAGAGGATTTCCAGACACAAGGGCATTACCCTGCAGAGGTAATGTGTGTAATGTGTGAAAGGAAGGTCCATTCTAGTCTTTCGGCTTTTTAGACTTTCTTTACAGTGAAGTTGCACACACAAGTTTAAAAGCAGACAGACAACAGCAGGAGAAGCTGGGGGCAAGAGCAGCATGGCTGGCATGAATCCCCAGAGCCTACCAGCTGAAGAACTATGGGGGCCAAGGGTTCATTCGAGGAGGGGGCCTGTTGGAGGAGGTGGAATCTTCAGCTCTAATTGGGGCCTCTGGAGGGGTGAGAGAGGGTGAGTAGAGGAGCAAAGCAGTGGCGAGGAATGAATGCATTGATGTATTTGTAGGGGGAGGGGGAGAAGGAGGGAATGGGTGGGAGAGGACTGTACCAGGGGTGTGGAGATGAGAGATAGCTGTGTGGTGTTGGGAATGGACTTGCTATGGGAAAAATGTATTCCTGCCTCCTTCACTCCTTAAAAATGATTTGGTTGGGAGTGGGCACAAAGCTGGAATTATGTATCTTTATTTTCCTAGCGTGTAGCCAGATGGACTCAGGACCAATGGGTTAAGTTCTCCTGCCGGCAGATGGAGGCAGAGTCAGGTTGCAAAACTGTCGTCAACCTAAATACACCCCTGCAGTGATCTCAGCCCTCCAGTATTCTCAGTCTCCAGCAGATGGTGCACATACCCATCACTATGGGATTGCTGTACTTTTTGGAAGGAGAAATTCTACTTTTTAAATTGAAGGAACATTGAGCCCCACTCTCCTGCGGTGATACCTAAAAGTCCCTCCCCGAGCTGAGAATTCCTGAGATGATTTCCGAGATCCCTCAGAGGTGTGCCTTGGTCTTGTAGCCGGTTCCCGGCATGGACTTTGCTGCTTAAGCAGCTGAAAGGCAGCAGGTGCAGGAAGCTGAGCGCTTCGGTGACGGCCAAAGTCCTGTCCCCCCGCAGCCAGAGACTGTCTCTGTACTCAGCCGGTAAGCGCTGAGCCCAGGAAAGTAAAAAAAAGAGAGAAAGAGAAGATGATTTACCTCCTGATTCAGAAACATTGGAGGAGTTTCAGTAAGACTTCCTCCAGTCTCCTTACTTAGTGCGCTGTACCGACGTCATTCCCAATCCCATTGGGATAAGAGGAAATGGGCTTCCGAATGTGTTGAGCGGCCCCGGTGGGCTAGAACCCACTTTAGGCTTGGTCGGCACACCGCGTGGTATGCTACAGTGGCGCCATCTTGTGCGTGTCTTTGTATGCCATATTGCCTTCCATAGAACATCTGTGTACACAGTGCATCAGGTCTGCACGCGTACGTTCAAATGCGCACAACTTCTAAGCAAAGAACCAGGAACAGCCAGGTGCACGTGCTGTGCATGCACCGTGCCATGCCCTGCATAGGTGCTCGAAATCTGTGCGCATAAAAATTTTTAAGCGTGAGTCAATAGAACACAGTTACCCCCCCTGCCAGGGGTGCTGGCAGCCAAGAAACAGAAGCACCATTCTCTCTGTGCTGCTTGTCATATTAGGGCTTCACAGTCTGACCTAGATTCCAACTTATATCACCACTGTGAGGAAGCCCAAGGAGAGCTGGCCTTTTTGGACTTTGCTAAGCCCAGCTCCTCCCATTCAGAGGATGGGTTAGCCACAGCCTTAACTGGAAGTACCCCAGATCTAGTACTCCCTTAACTGGGTCATCCATGGGAGAGGGAAATTCAATAGCTCCTACCCCAGTACCCCCTGGGCTAAGCATGGACCCGGCTGCCTTCTTTTGGGTGGAATTTTTCCAGGGCCTACAAGCCTTTGTACAGGCGTAGTCTACTACTTCGCTTGCCCTTGTCCAGCGGAACCTTAACTGGTAAGCCCTCCCTCTTCCAGCCCTATCGGCAGACCTCAAGGCATGCCTCACTTTACCAAGGGCATCCCTGGTAGGGACCCAGATGGCTCAAATGAAGAGGATGATCCAGACCCCTTGGAAGAAGGGGAAATTCCCCCTGAGTTGGAATCATATCGAACCATGTTGCGTTTTTTCCTACAGATGAATTGTAAACCTTGGTTTCCCAGATCCTGAAGATGCTGGGAGTCCCTGGGACTGATTACATGACGGAACCAAAGAAGAGTCCTATTTTGATCTTCCTATGGAAAGCCTGCTACTTTCTAGTACTGGAAGCCATCCAGGAGTTGATTAACCTGGAATGGGATGCCCCAGAAACAAGTTTTAAAGGGGGATGAGCATTAGAAGCTCTATACCCACTGGATCTGGCAGTGAGAGAGCGTTTGCATTTCCCTAGAGTGGATGCGCTGGTTGGTGCTGTCTCTAATCGAACAACTATCCCAGTTGAGGGAGGAGCGGCCTTAAAGGATGCACATGAAAGATAGATGGAGTCCATCCTTAAACAAGCCTTTGAAGCAGTAGCAATGATCTTGCAGATTGCTCTTGTGCTCTGTTAGCTCGTTCATGCCTATTTCTCTCTCAGGAGGTGGATGACTCAGGGGTGAATTCCAGAGCAGTTATGGAACCCGCCACAACCTTTTTAGTGGACGCGGGCTTGGATCTAGTCTGTACTTCGACCAGCGGCGTGGCCTCAATGGTGACTGCAGAATTGGTCAGCAGATGCAACCTCCAAGGCCAATCTTGCAAAAATGTTCTTTAAGGGATCACTCCTTTTCAGAAGTGAATTGGAAAAGCTGGCCAGTAAATGGGGCGAATCTCCAGTCCCCTGGTTATCAGAAGATAAGAGGAAGCAGTTACAGTGCCCCTTGCTTATGAGGGGCCAATCCAGAGGCTCCCAACATTTTCGCGCCTACAGACACTCGACATTTCAGATCTTGGCCCTTTGGAAGGTCTCAGTCCTTTCGTAGTCTACAGCCCAAGAGAAGGGCAGACTCTGGTTCAGGTTTGTCCCAATCCCCCAATGAAATTTTGCTAACCCACCCTCTAAACGAGGAGATAGGGGGTCAGCTGTCCCTCTTCTACCAGCGGTCGGTCGATATCATTTCGGACAAATGGGTGCTGGAAGTCATACGAGAAGGATATGTGCTGGAACCACACAGTACGCCTTGGGACGTATTCATGATGCCTCCTTGCCACTCCCAGCACAAGAAGCAGGCAGTGGAGATTACTCTTTTTAAGGCTCCTGAGGATGAGGGCTATAATCCCAGTACCTGAGCCCCAGAAAAATACAGGGCGTTCCATCTATTTCATCATATTCAAGAAGGAATTTTGCCCCATCCTACACCTCAAGAGTGTCAACTGGCATCTATGAGTGAATCATTTCCGCACGGAAACATTACACTGTGTGATAATGGACATACAATCGTGAGAGTTCTTAGCCTCCCTGGACCTGTCCATGAATTCCAATCTGTCAAGAACACCAATGTTTACTACGCTTTGCAATACTGTTTTGCTATTATCAGTTCCAGGCACTGCCCTTTGGCCTAGCCACCAACCCCAGAACATATTCCAAGATTATGGTGGCCGTAACGGCAGCATTGAGAAAAGAGAGAATCCTGGTGCACCCGTACTTGGACGACTGGTTGATCTGGGCCAAATCCATGGAAGATAAGTCTTCCCGGTGACCTCCTTGCTTCAGGAACTCGGTTGGTTAGTAAACCTGGACAAGAGCAGGTTCCCAGTCCTTGGAATATCTGGGAGCCCGATTCAACACCAAGCAGGTCAAGGTCATCTTTCCATCCATGCAAATAAAGAAGTTGATGTCCCAGGTGCGTTAGCTGATGAGCACGATATGCCTGATGGTGTGGCACTATCTCCAAGTTCTGGGAAGTGGTGCCGTGGGTGAAGGCACACATACGACCACTTCAGCGCTCACTGCTGTCACGTTGGAACCCACAGTCAATAGGCTATTTGATTCGCCTCCACTTACCGAAGGGATTATGCTCTTGGCTCCACTGGTGGCTGCAGGAAGCTCATCCTGAGCAGGGGTGTGCCCCTGTTCTCACCAAACTGGCTGGTCCTCTCAACAGATGCGAGTTCCGGGGCTGGGGAGCTCACTATCAGGAACTGTCAGCCCAGGGATGTTAGACCGATGAATAGGCGCTCTGGAAGATCAACTGCCTGGAAGTTTGGGCAGTCAGGTTGACGTCTCTACAATTCAGCCATAGACTCCAGGGTCAAGCAGTCTGCATGATGTCAGACAACGCAACAACGGTAGCCTACATCAACCACCAAGGTAGAACCAAGAGCCAGCAAGTGACACAGGAGATAGGCCTCCTTATGGAATGGGCAGAAATACATCTACAGATGATCTCTGCCTCCCACATTGCAGGAAAAGACAATGTCAGAGCAGACTTTCTAAGCAGGGAGAGTCTGGATCCTGGGGCTTCCCAGCGATCAACATACTGGCCGCATCTCACAATGTGAAAGTTTCTCGGTTCTTCAGTCGCAGAAAAGATACATGGTCCCTGGGGATCAACGCTCTCATTCAGGCCTGGCCAGAAGAAGAGCTGCTAGACGCCTTCCCTTCGTGGCCCTTGTTGGACAGGTTCATTCGCAGAATCGAGCAACACAAGGAATTAGTCTACGGGTAGCTCCAGATTGGCCCAGGCATCCGTGGTATGGTAGCAGGTGCCTGTGGACTCCTGGTGGAGTCCACAGGCACCTGCTACAGCAGGGACTGGTCCTTCACCAGGATTCGACTCTATTCTGTCTTACGGTCTGACCCTTGAGAGGGCTTGCCTGATGAAGCAAGGATTTTCTGCGGCTGTAATTACCACCTTACTTCGTACTCTGAAGTTCTCTACATCCCTAGCCTATGTGTGGATCTGAAGAGTATTTGAAGCCTGGTGCAAGGGGCATGGTGCACCCCCTCGGGCGGTCAAAATCCCACTTATTCTGGAATTTTTGCAGATTGCTTCAATAAAGGTTTGGCCCTTAACTCTTTGAAGGTGCAGGTAGTGGCTCTCTCATGTTTCAGGAGTGAGGTGAACGGTACCCCTCTAAGCACCTTCAACCACCCCTACGGTGGCTGGTTCCCTTGTGAAATCTTAATCTAGTATTGGAATTTTTGATGGTGCCCTCCTTTCAACTGCTGTGCAGTCTTTCCTTGTATTTGTTAAGCTTGAAATCGGTGTACCTGGTAGCTATATGCTTGGCACATTGCATCTCTGAACTGCAGGCACTGTCGTGCTGGGAACCGTCCTCCAGATGACTCCAAGAGCGTTGCAACTTTGTACCGTTCCATCTTTCTTGCCTAAGGTAGTCTTGGAGTTTCATATGAATCAGTCCATTTCATTGCCATCTTTAGATAAACACAAGGATGTGGAGGAATACCGCTTCCATCATTTGAATGTCAGTAGACTTATGGTGCAGTATCTGAAAGTTTCAGAACCGGTCCAAAAGGTGGACCGCCTGTTTGTCCTTCACAGTGGAAGGAAGCAGGGTGAACCAGCTTCACTGGCTACCATAGTTTCTTGGATTAAGGAGGTGGTCACGGGAGCGTATGTGGAGGCAGGAAAGCCATTACCTTCTCAGGTTAAAGCTCATTCCACTAGGGCTCAGGTGGTCTCATGGGTGGAAGTTAGACTGCTGTCTCCCGTCGACATGTGGCGACGTAGTCCTACTTGCACACCTTCTCCAGGTTCTATTGCCTTGGACGTTCAGCCCCAAGAAGACGCAGCCTTTGCAAGGGCTGTGTTAAGCAGACCGCGGGCAGCCTCCCGCCTTGATAAGGAGTAGCTTTTGTACATCCCATTGGTCCTGAGTCCATCTGGCTACACACTAGGAAATGGAGAAATTACTTACCTGATAATTTCATTTTCCTTAGTGTAGACAGATGAACTCAGCATCCCGTCCCCAGCTGCCCAAGAACGGTGCCAAGGATTCGTCCGTGGAGTGGATATTGCATCCAGGAGATTACAGTTAAGCCTTCATCCAGTCCCTAGATCAGGAAATATATAATCTTACTGGGGTTCAGTGTTTATGATTTGTTGAATACAGTTACAGGTATCCATTTTTAATCATATTTTTAATCAAGTTCTTTCACTAGTAGGTCCACAGTGGCTTTTGAAAAGAATATTGAAGGGCTGAGGTCATTGCAGGGGTGTATCAAGGGTGACATCAGCTTTGAAACCTGACTCCTTCTCCATCTGCTGGTAGGGGAGCATAATCCATTGGTCCTGAGTCCATCTGTCTCCACTAAAGAAAACAAAATTATCAGGTAAGTAATTTCTCCAATACCCATAGCTGCTTAATTCAACAAAATGTAAATATGGTAAATAACAATCAGCCTATAACGTTATATATGGCGGCTTAAAATATAATTTAAAAAACAAGTGCTGAACATAAAGGATGCCTTTGGAAATTTTGTGCACTCCCTGGATTACATTTTCCAGTTTTGTTGATGTTGCTTCTAGCCCAGAAGTTTGAGTCTTAGAATGATGAATTGGTCCCTCTGCTCTGGAATCTGGACAGAGATGATCTCTCTTCACACGGGCCGCCGGACAGCTACCAGATGCTAATGACTTTCTGTCTTTACTGACTCGACTGACTTGTCAGCACCAGAGAGGAGCTAGAATTAGGGAAAAAAATGATAGAACTTGTGGTTCTGAGGCTGGCTGATCCTAAACACCATATATTTTGAGAAATAACTGCTCCCAGCAGTCCGTAGCTTTCAATGCAGGAACATCTGATAGAACAGCAAGACTCTGCCAATACAAACATGCTGGACTTGTTGGTAAGAGAGGTGGAACGTGGTACATAGCAAAAGCTCTTTAGGGAGCCAGGAGAGGGTAAATACTTGAGGGAATAAAGTGGACAGTCTAAGTGGTTTTATACTTCTCACTAAAGAGGTGCTGGACTCTTAAATGAGTTCTCAGGCTGGAATTGTTCCACCACGTTTGGTTCTTTGGCCGCTGTACGTGGAACCTATATTAAGCATTGTGGCATGCATTTCAGGATATTTACACTGGGTCCCTGAGTGCACGGGCAAGCTGCCAAGCAGCAGGTACTGTGGTGCAAGAGCCTGGGCTTGTACACAGTGTGCAGTTACCTCTGACATAGATTGCAGAGGCGTAATACATGAAAACCTAATGAAACAACCTTTTAAAGCACTTACGTGACCGTCTGATATGATAGCTGTAACTCTCCAGGGTGTGTGTTCGTTTATATGCTTACTCAGTAACTGTCAGAGGCAGAGGCTCTGTGTTAGAAGAGGAGGAAAGTTTTGTATTCAGATTTTGTAACACACTTTTCCCAGGATCCCATGTCCTGTAGTGTCAGGGCAAGTGTGTCTGCATATAATAACACACAGAAATAGGGGGAAGGGGTGTATAAAAACTTCTTAGCAGGCTTCCTGATTGTGTTGTGATTTCAGAACCATTTAATGCTCATCCTGGAGCACAGTGTTGTACTTACAAAATTCCCTAGGACCAGAAAATGCACATCTTGGCCTTTAAAAAAAAAAAAAAAAAAAAGTAGTTTGGGGGGGGGGGGAGGAATCTAGTTCTGTGTTTGTCCTCATGAAGTTGGCACTCACTGTGCAATGGTAACATTTGGTGGTTGGATGCAGGTTCTGTGTTTGCAGGGTTCTGTAAGGAGGTCTGGCTCATGGTCCCTGGCCAGGGAATGTTGTGGCTGTGTCTGGACTGAAGTAAGTGGTGAGGGGATATGAAATAATGTGTAAAAAAAAAAAACAAAAAACCCAAAAATCTCCCTACCCTACTGCAAATGAAGGCTCATGATGCCAGTTTCAGATTTAAACTGAAAGCCCAGAGGAGCAGAAGGAAATATTGTATCATATGATCCTACGTCAACATCTTTCAGTTTGGTCACTTGGTCAGTGCTGATATCTTTCCTGCTCATAATTTTCATTTTTGGATTCATCCCTATTCTCATGTCAGCTATGATTTCCCTAGGCAAATCAGTCGCCTATATTCCTTATCCCGTTGAGGTCAAACGAGCATTGGAGCAGGAGGTACAGATGCAAAACGCAGCAGTGAGAGCTGGCTCGCCATACAGGCTCTCTCCAAGGGAAGTCAGCAAAGCTTCACCGCAGCCCGACATGAACATCGCTCGCTACAGTGTCCCACCAGGTAACGCTGCCGGGCCTACAGCCAAGGGTTAAATAGTGCATACGATGCCTGGCTGAGGCTCCACGTTCAGAGTGCCAAGAGGGCGTAACTGCACTAAGCGTTTTCCAAAGTGTCAGTGACCAGGGGAAGGGTTCTGGATTCATCTGTTGAAGTTTTGTAGATTTGTTTTGTTTGACACTCTTAATGGAGTTTTCTGCTCCTGTTTTAACAATAGTTTTTATTTTTTTATTTTCATACTTTCTCTTTCTAATAATGATCCTTTCCAGAAAAGGCATTTGCTAATGTATGTTTTATCTGGGTGGAGCCAGGCCTTCAGCTTATCTAAACACAGCATGAACCGAGTGCCAGCACGTTCCCTGTCCACTGGGCGTGCATGTGGGTTAAAAATGCCACACATTTTTTTTTTCTTTTCTTTAAAGTTCTCCAGCCTGCTCCACATCAAGTAATAACAAATTTACCTGAAGGGGTCCGACTGCCTACAACTCGACCAACCAGACCACCTCCCCCGCTCATTCCATCGTCCAAAACCAGCATGGCACCCGAGAAATCCTCGTTCATCATGGGAGGCTCCATCTCACAGGTGCGGGAAAACGTCATTCAGGAAACGCTGCTCTGTCTAAACGGAAACCTGTCCCCCCTCCCCAAGGGCCTCCCCAGGGGTGCGTTTGGCAGCCACGAGGTAACCATGCAGAACAAACGGGCTCTTTTCAGCCCGATTCTTTGCTTGTGGTTTTTATGGTGATAAATAAAGTATTAAAAAAACAAAAAAACAAAACCACAATCTGTGCAAGATATGTCACCACTATGGCCATCCTTCATTTTCTTACATGCTTCCATTAGTACTCTCTTGTTCTCCATCTGGTTTCTTCAGATTTCTCATATCAGCGAGACAGTTTTCTAGATGCAGTTAGAGAGGTCATTTTTGCAACTTTTTCACCAATTTGTATTCCACAAAACAGGATGTAAGAGAAGTTTGCTTTTATTGTTGGTTTATGATTCAAGTTTGCTTACCAACTTTTGCCTGCATGCTTTCAAATACAAGTATGTGCCTTTGGGAAAGTCCAACTTCTACTCAGCAGCATTGTGAGCTAAGGGGTCCTCTTTAGGTGATGGGTAAAGCAGCTTGTAGTTTCAGAATAAAAGTTAGCAACTTAAGTAAAACAGGCTAGCCCCTTCACTTAAAGAAAAATGGCTATGTGCTGCCACTGCCAATTTTTTTTTTTTTTTTTTGTGGGGGACAGGGAGGGTGGAGAGGAAGCTGGAATTCCAGCTGTAGGTTTCTGGAACGTTCTCAATGAAATTGAAGTCCAAGGGCATTCAGATGAACAATGTGCACAGCCTGGTTCTTTGCTGCTCTCAGCACTGTAAGGAGCCATTACTTCTCGAATATGAATGGCAGCAGCAGCTGGTCCATGTTTAAAGGAGAGTGTGTCCTGTAAGTACCTCTTCTCCATTCAGTTCCTGGGTTTTAGCCAACTGACTTTCTGTCCTTAAAATGACAGAGGTGGCTTCCCAGCCTTGGCTAGACATTAGCGGGCGCGCAGCCTCACCTGATTATTCCTAGGGAGGTTTTTAGTAGCTGTTAAAAATTGATTTGTAAAAAAAAAAAAAGCATATGGAAGAAAATGCCAGAAGTCAAATTGACTACAAGCTGCTGTCTGGTATTCTCCCTTTTAGAGGAGAATGCAAACAATTACCACGAGATTTGGTAGAGCAAATTGAATCAAATTGTTTAGAGAAAAGGAACATTTACTAATTGTGTGCAATTTGCCAAACATGTACTGTTATCTGTTTTTTAGTAATTTCACAATATATGCTGATATGCTTTATTGTATTTTTGATTGCCTCCTTTAGGGAACACCTGGCGCGTACTTGGCATCTCCTGGCCAAGAGACAGCTAAGCCCTCTGTGGGATCCATCTCTCTAGGACTGCCAAGACAACAGGAGGCTGCAAAACCAGGTAAGGCACAATATTGAAATTGGAGACTCATCTTAAAATTTGTAGTAATGGGTTGCTACTGTTTTTTTGAAACAAGATCTCTCATTTTTCAAGTATCTTCTGTGCCATACATCAAACAAGAGGAGTTCTCTCCCAGGAGCCAGAGTTCCCAGCCAGAGGGCCTGCTGGTCAGGGCACAGCATGAAGGTGTCGTCCGAGGTGAAGCAGCTTTCTTGCCTAAGTCTATGAAATATGCTAGAGAGATCAGGCTACCTAGATGGTGAACAGCGGTGTCAAAGTGTGATTGGATCCCAGGCAGTGGATTCTAGTCTTTGACACACTGTACACTGGATAGAGTTTCACAATGGTTAAAGACTTGACTATGAAGCTGAGCACTACTGTAAAAGATGTATTTGTAGGGATAGTGTCAGCTAAAGAGCTTCTTCACGTATTCCATTGATAAGCAGGCTGAATTAGCCATTACATGTGTATGACGTCATCCGGTGGCACCAAATAGGCTCATCTCTCTTAGCTGATAGAGCTTTGAGCTCTGAGCATGTGCAGGATTTGCCTCACGAGTCTTCTCAGTTATTTTTTGTCCGAGTACAGACATAAGAGCATAACATCAAAAGTTACCATACTGGGTCAGATCAAGGATCCATCAAGCCCAGCATCCTGTTTCCAACAGAGGCCAATCCAGGTTACAAGTACTTGGCAAGTACCCAAACACTAAATAGATCCCATGCTTCTAATATATAGAAACATGGAAATGATGGCAGAAAAAGACCAGTAATAGCAGTGGCTATTCCCTAAGTCAGCTTGATTAAAACATCCAAGATGTCCAAACACTCTACCCATTGAAGCCACCGAAACATCTACTCCATTTCCTGACTTTTTACCAGTTTGCAATCCATGAAAGGACATCACCTCCTATCCCATGACTTTTTAGTTTTCTTAGAAGCCTTTCTTGAACTCTCTCTCCTGCATTTTTTCTATAAAAATTCTTAAAACCTTTTCTTCAATTTCATATTTTTTCTTCATTTTGTACTTAAGTTGCTACAAAAAAAAAATCATCATTCCACCAGAGTATGTCCTTTGCTTGCCTCATATCTGGACAGAAGAAGAAATTTATGAGCGGTTTAAAAAGTTGTATCTGTGGAAAGATTCTGTCCCTCATTGAAGGGTATGAATTATGTTACTGATGCCTCAGTCCAGAACACGACCAGAAGAACTGCTTTGCCCATGGACAGATATCCCCACACTCACAGAGGTCAGGATGCTTCACATCAGGGAACCGTATAAATCTCTCCAAAGTTGCAGTATGTCCTTGTCCTGTGGTGCAGCCTTATCTGCAAAGGAGTTTTAACAGGAACTCCTGAAATTCCCCCATCTGCTCAGATTGAAACCATGGGGTCAAATTCCACCAGCTGCCCTGGATCTGAAGACAAAGCTGCATCAATCACTGGAGCCATTGCATTTCAGAGCAGCTGGAGATCACTCTAATTACTGTAAACAAGCTCACAGCAGCTTAAGACATACCTTGCTTTGCATTAAGCATTTTTAAGGCAGCCATGGTATTTGTTTATTTAGCCATGCAGTCACAAAGCTTACACAGGAAGATCTCACACTTTTTTAGACTTTGCATTAACCCTTTTTTTCCCTCTGTTTGTGATCAAGCATTTTTTAAACACAGCCCCATCCCTTTATCAAGCAATTTAACCCTTTAGGCAGTATATCTGTGTACTATGAGCTCTGTGTACTACACAGACACCATGGAAGTGTGTGGCCTCGATGTATACTGATACACAGGGTGTTCGTGATCCTATATCACGCAGTCCCGCAATGCACAGTACAAAGACCCTCAACGGGTATCTCAAAGGACCTGTTAAAGCATCCAAGATATCCAAACACTCTACCCCATCGAAGCCATGGATACATCCATCTCAGACTTCAATTTATCAGGTTGTTTTGCCAACACTGCTATACGCAGCTCATCCAAGATCTCCGGAAGACGGGGTAAGGCTTGCCCTGGCACCGCCAATACCCAGGGCACTCACTCCACTTAGACTAGTAGTGGAAGGACTTTTCCTGGAGACTGCAGAACCAGTGACCTCCATAGTGCCACTTCTAACAGGCTGTCCGTTCTCATGCAGGAGTCTATTCTGATCTCAGAAGAGGATGTCCTACCACACCTACATCAGGCCAGAGGAGAATGCCAGTCACATGACCAAACCGGTGACTTGGTGAGGAGTTTATCTCTCTGATCAAGGAGATGGAAGGAATGCTCTAGTTTCTCTTTTCTACTATCACTATAGTGATGATATAGACTGTAGCCCAATATCACCTTTTGGCCCAATATTCATAATCAGAACCCTTGCTCAAGGGTTCTTCATCGTCCACTGCAGTGGATTCTAGTAGGTCAATGGTATTGGACCAGGTCTCTGCTCCTCTGAGTCAAATAGAAGCCCAACTTGGTTCAGCCTCTTCATTACTGGAGTCCTGGGTGAGCAGCCCAATACCTTTAGGCTTGGATGAAGACTCTACTGGCATACCCTCCGATTCTCTTCCATATCCTCTGGAACACAGCTCACCACCAGAGGGTATTATTTTTTGTAACTTTGTGGAAAAGATGAGTTCAGCACTTGGGTATCCATGTCCATTTCCGACTCTCCCAGTAGGGGGAAGAATCCAACATTTTGTAGAGGCGTGGCATCAGATCATCAAAGGTCCCTTGGGTTCTCCAAATCGTGCAGCATTGATACCAGTGGCATTTCTCCCTCTAGCCCTCCCACATTGTTTGGTGCACCATCCAGATCCATCTTTTACCACAGCTTCAACTGTAAGTCCAGTTATTTCTCTAACAGTGTGTGATAAACCAATCCCGGCATCTCAACATGCTCTTGAGTATTCCCAAGAAAATGAAGGGACTGTGGCCATTCTTGAGACTCCTGAACAAACAGATTCTCGGAGAGAAATTCAAAATTAACTCAGTCAGCATGATCCTACCTTATATACAGAAGGTCAACTGAATGTGTACCTGTATCTAAAGGATGCATGCACTCACATGCCTAACCACCCTTCCCACTGGTGTTACTTTCGCATCCAGGTGGATTCTTTTCACTACCAGTACAAAGTACACCTGTTTTGGCCTCTCGATAAGCCCTGAGGGTCTTTATGAAATGGCTCACAGTAGTGGCAGCTCATCTCTGTCACCAGGGAATATGTCTTCCCGTATCTGAATGATTAGCTTATCACCGCAAACTTGCTTCATTCTCTGAGCTCGATCAAAGCTCTTCTAAATCGCTTAGGTTTCCTGATCAATTTCAAGAAATCGACCATGGAGTCTACTCAGACACTGAGATTCATAGGGCTTGGATAAACTTTCTACAGGAAAGAGCATTCTTGCCTCCCAACTGAGCAAATACCATGACATCGCTCATCTGCAACCTCCTCTCTTCTCCATGCTTGTTTGCCACATGGCAGTGGCCATCTATGTCTTTCTTTTGACCCGTTTTCATATCCACTACCTCCAGTGGGATCTATATACCCAATGGGATCAACTAACTCAAACACTGTCATCTCAAGTGCAAATCACAGCGACCATGAAACGGGAGTTGTTGAGAAAGGAACCCCTCTTCGCTTGCTCCCCTACCAAGTGGTTCTGGTGATGAATGCCTCCACCAAAGGGTGGAGAGCACAGACTGAAACCCTTCGAACACAAGGCATCTGGACTCTTCAAGAGAGTAACTATTGAATCAATCTTCTAGAGTTTCAGAGCAATCAAACACGCTGTTATCAACCTTTGCTCATCTTCTTCAAAGGAAGAGCGTCCTAATTCAAACAGATTATCAGGTTGTAATGTTTGTCAACAAACAAGGAGGAACACGATTATGGCCTCTCTGCCAGGAGGCCCTAAAGATCTGGAACTGGGCGGAAAGAAATCGAGCTGTTCTACAGGCCACCTATCTGCTGGGCATCTCCAACACATTTGCAGATAGATTCAGCAGAGTATTTCAACATCATGAGTGGTCTCTACAGCAATCAGTGGCCAACAAACTTCAGCTTATGAGGACTTACTGTCAGTGGCTCCAGTATGGCAAATCTTATGTTCCTAAGACCTATTTGCATTACAGCAATACACAAAACTAAATCAATTTTTGCTTAGTTATGCCAAGATACTTTCCTCCTCGATTGGGGACAAAGCCTCATTTGCAGTTTTCCATCATTACTCCTTATCTCCAAGACAGTGCAGAAGGTTGTTCAAGACCGAGCTTGCCTGATCCCATACATCTTGGAACAGACCTTGATTGTTAACTTAGGAAGATGGGACATTTTACCATCGCAACCTTTCAACCCTCAACCTCGTTGGCTGTTGAGTGCTCCATGATTGCTGATCCCCACTTACCTTCAGAGATAGTGAACATACTAGTCTCAATTGGAAAACTGCCAACTAGAAGAAACTATGCCTTCAAGTGGAATAGGTTCTCCAGATGTTGCCAGAAAACGCTGTGGACCCATTTTCTTGTGATCCTAATCACCTGCTGAAATACTTGTTCCACTTTTCTGACCTAGGCCTTGCCACCTCTTCGGTATGAGTGCACCTCAGTTTTAAGCAGCTTACCATACAGAACAAGATGGCAAACCTATCTCTACTCATCTACTGAGATCTCATTTCATGAAAGATCTATGGCATGTCAAGCCCCTAGTATAAAAGCCACCTGTCCTCTGGGACCTGAATGTGGTCCTTTCCTAACTAATGAAGCCTCCCTTTTAGCTTTTAGAGTCAGCTTCTGGAAAGTAGTGTTCCTCATTGCAGTGACTTTAGTTAGGAGAGTCGGTGAACTCCAAGCTCTTGTCCACTATTCTATATATATGCAATTATTCTACAATAGAATGTTTCTCCATTCTTGCCCGAAGCTTCTATCAAAGGCTGTCTTGGCTTTCCATATCAATCATAGAAACTTAGAAACGACGGCAGAAAAAGACCAAATGGCCCATCCATTCTGCCCAGCAAGCTCCCACACTTATTTTCCCATACTTTCTGTTTCACCGACCACCAAGTTCAGGGTCCTTGTTGGTAACTGTTTGATTCGAATTTCCTGCCACCCCCTGCCGTTGATGCAGAGAGTAATGTTGGAGTTGCATCAAAGGTGAATCATAAGGCTTAATGGTTAAGGGTAGTAACCGCTGCATCAAACAAATTACCTCGATGCTTGTTTACCCAGACTGCACAATCAATGCCTTGTTGGATGTTGTCTGAATGTAAATCCTCTTTTCCACATTTCCCCCTGCTATTGAAGCAGGGAGCAACGCTGTATATGCATTCAAAGTGAAGTTTCAGGCTTAATTGGTTTAGGGTAGTAACCGCCGCAATAAGCAAGCTACCTCCATGCCTATTTGTTTACCCAGATTGTGTAGTCCAGTCTTTGTTGGTTATTGTCTGAATGCAAATCCTCTTTTCCACATTTCTCCTTGCCTTTGAAGCAGAGAGCAATGTTGGAGGGGATGGAACAGCTCCCCTATGAGGAAAGGCTGAAGAGGTTAGGGATGTTCAGCTTGGAGAAGAAATAGCTGAGGGGGGGATATGATAGAAGTCTTTAAGATCATGTGAAGTCTTGAACGAGTAGATGTGAATCGGTTATTTACACTTTTGAATAATAGAAGGACTAGGAGGCATTCCATGAAGTTAGCTTAGCACATTTAAGACTAATTGGAGAAAATTCTTTTTCACTCAATCCACAATTAAGCTCTGGAATTTGTTGCCAGATGATGTGGTTAGTGCAGTTAGTGTAGCTGAGTTCAAAAAAGGTTTGGATAAGTTCTTGGAGGAGAAGTCCATTAAGTGCTATTAATCAAGTTTACTTAGAGAATAGCCACTGCTATTAATTGCATCAGTAGCATGGGATCTTCTTAGTGTTTGGGTAATTGCCAGGTTCTTGTGGCCCGGTTTGGCCTCTGTTGGAAACAGGATGCTGGGCTTGATGGACCCTTGGTCTGACCCAGCATGGCAATTTCTTATGTCCTTATGTTCATTAACCATGTGAAGGTTTATTGAGTGAGGGTAGTAATCACCAGGTAGTAGCCACCCCCATGGCTCTTCTCTTCATTCCCATCCTTTAGCCTTTATGGATCCATGGTGTTTATCCCATGCCCCTTTGAAATCCTTCACAGTTTTAGTCTTCACTTCCTCCTGAAGGGCGTTCCAGGCATCCACCATCCTTTCCGTGAAGAAATACTTCCTGACATTGCTTCTAAGTCTTCCTCCCTGGAGTTCCAAATCGTGACCCCTAGTCCTACTGATTTTTTTCCAACAGAAAAGGTTTGTTGTTGACCATGGATCATTAAAACCTTTCAAGTACCTGAAAGTCTATCATATCACCCCTGCTCCTCCTCTCCTCCAGTGTATACATGTTTAGGTACTTCAGTCTCTCCTCATAAGTCATTTTATGAAGACCATCCACCTTTTTGTTGCCCTTCTCTGGACCGCCTCCATCCTGTCTTTGTTCCTTTGGCAATATGGTCTCCAGAATTGAACACAGTATTCCAAGTGAGGCCTCACTAAGGCCCTGTACAAGGGGATCATCACTTCCTTTCTCTTACTAGATATTCCTCTCTCTATGCAGCCCAGCATTCTTCTGGCTTTAGCTATCACCTTGTCACATTGTTTCACTGACTTCAGATCGTTAGACACTATCACCCCAAAGTCTCTCTCCTGCTCTGTGCACATCAGCCCTTCACCCCCCATCAAATACAGTCCTTTCGGATTTCCACACCCCCATATGCATGACTCTGTACTTCTTGGCATTGAATCTCAGTTACCATATCTTAGACCACTCTTCCAGCTTCCTTAAATCCCGTCTCATTCTCTCCACTCCTTCCAGCATGTCCACTCTGTTTCAGATCTTAGTATCATCCGCAACAAAGACAAACCTTACCTTCTATCCCGTCCACAATGTCGCTCACAAAGATATTGAACAGGACCAGTCCCAACACCGATCCCTGCGGCACTCCACTTATCACCGCTCTCTCTTCAGAGTAAGTTCCATTTACCATCACACATTGTCTTCTGTCCGTCAACCAGTTTGCAATCCAGGCCACCACCTTGGCACTCACTCCTAAGCTTCTCATTTTATTCACAAGCCTCCTGTGTTTGACTGTATCAAATGCTTTGCTAAAATCCAAATAGATGATATTGAGTGCTCTTCCTCAATTCAATTCCCTAGTTACCCAATCAAAAAAGTCAATCAGATTTGTCTGACAGGACCTTCCCCTGGGGAATCCATGCTGCCTCTGTTCCAACAATTCTTCTGACTGTAGATAGTTCACTATTCTTTCTTTCAGCAACGACTCCATTACTTTTCCCACCTCCGAGGTGAGGGCAACCAGCCTGTAGTTTTCAACTTCCTCTCTGCTCCCACTCTTGTGAAGCGGGACCACCGCCACTCTTCTCCAATCACTGGGCACCACTCCCGTTTCTAAGGATCTATTGAACAGGTCACGCAGCGGACCTGCCAGCACATCTCTGAGCTCCCTCAGTATCCTGGGATGAACCTCATCAGGCCCCTTGGCTTTGTCCACTTTCAGTTTTCCTAGCTTTTCCCATACATTCTCTTCTGTAAATGGATTTTCACCTACTCCACTCTCCTCTAGTTTCTTGTTGGTTAGCGACGGTCCTTCTCCAGGGTCCTCTTTAGTGAACACCGAACTGAAGTATTCGTTGAATATTTCTGCCATTTCTTCGTCTCTCTCCACACATTGATCCTTTTCAACTTTCAGTTTCACTATACCACTTTAGACGTTTCTCCTTTCTCTGATGTATCTGAAAAATGTTTTGTCAACTCGTTTTACCTCTTTGGCGATCCTTTCTTCTGCTTGACTTTTTACTTTCTTGATTACTTTCTTCATCTCCCTCAGTTCCATCAGATATTCTTTCTTGTGATCCTTCCTTGTGATCCTTCCTTTGGGATATTTTATATTTCTTAAATGCTGTAGTTGCTTTGGTAATTGCTCCTTTTAGTTTGGCCCACTGTTGTTCCACATCTCTCATTTTTCCCCAGCCTTCTAATTCTTCCTCCAGGTACTTCCCCAATTCAGCAAAGTCCGTGTTTTTGAACTGCAAAACGCGGGTCTTCGTGCGACTTCTCCGTATCCTGTTTGTGATATGAAACCATACTGTTTGATGATCACTGGTGCTGAGGTGGGCACCCACCCGGACATTAGAGACATTATCTCCGTTAGTGAGCACGAAATAGAGTATAGCTCCCTCCCTCGTGTGTTCCATTACCATTTGTTTGAACAGAGCCCCTTGCAGGGCATCCACTATCTCTCTACTGTTGTTAGATTCTGCAAAAGGGATTCTCCGGTCTACATCTGGCAGATTAAAATCTCCATTTCCTGGCGTGTAGCAGATGGACTCAGGACCAATGGGTATAGTGTGCTCCTGATAACAGTTGGAGACAGTGTCAGATTTCAATCTGACGTCAGCACTACATATACCCGTGCAGGAAGCTCTGCTCTTCAGTATTTCTCCGTCTCCTTAGCAGTTCGGGACTACATAGAAACATAGAAATGACGGCAGAAGAAGACCAAACGGCCCATCAAGTCTGCCCAGCAAGCTACGCACTTTATCCATTTTTTTTTCCTTTTTCTCTCTCCCACCTGTTACTATTGGCTTCCAGTACCCTCCAGCCCTAATTCCCCTCCACCCAATTTAGAGAGCAGCTCTGTATCTGCATCCAAGTGACATCCAGCTCAATTAGGGGTAGCAACCGCTGTAACAAGCAGGCCACCCCCTTGCCCCATACTCTTACCCACCCGTTTTTATTTTTTTGTTTTGTTTTGGTTTTTTTTTTGGAAATAGCAGCCCTCCATCCTTCCGCTCCGTGAAGGTGGAACACCAACTACTGGCCACTGGCATCCCGCTCCGTGAATGCCTCTGTGGCTACTGCCGCTCCGTGCAATGTTTGAATGCCGCTGTGGCTACTGCCGCTCCGTGCAGTGTTTGAATGCCTCCACTTTATTCACGCCCTCTAGACTTGATGGATCCACAGTGTTTATCCCACGCCCCTTTGAAGTCGTTCACAGTTTTAGACTTCACCACTTCCTCCAGAAGGGCATTCCAGGCATCCACCACCCTTTCCATGAAGAAATACTTCCTGACATTGGTTCTTAGTCTTCCTCCCTGGAGCCTCAGCTCGTGACCTCTGGTTCTGCTGATTTTTTTCTGACGGAAAAGGTTTGTCGTTGTCTTTGGATCATTAAAGTTTTTCAAGTATCTGAAAGTCTGAATCATATCACCCCTGCTCCTCCTTTCCTCCAGGGAGTACATATTTAGATTCTTCAATCTCTCCTCGTATGTCATCCTATGAAGACCCTCCACCTTCCTGGTCGCCCTTCTCTGTACCACTTCCATCTTGTCCTTGTCTCTTTGTAGATACGGTCTCCAGAACTGAACACAGTACTCCAGGTGTGGCCTCACCAAGGATCTGTACAAGGGGGGGGGGGGGTCGCCATCTTGTTCGCGTGGTCACCGGTGCCATTTCCCCCCCATGATCGCTATACACACGCTTGCACAGTGTTAGAAAATCCAAATCACAATTCCAAAACAAAGAAGAAATAATCTTACCTCTAGAGACGAGCCCCGCTCTCCTGTGGTGAAACCTAAGGGTCCCTCCCCCAGTCGAGAATTCCTGAGGTGATTTCCGAGATCCCTCAGAGGTAAGCCTCGGTCCGGTAGCCAGTTCCCGGCGTGGACTTAACCCCCAGGAACAGGAGTGACTGAGAGGCAGCGGGTGCAATACCGAGAGCGGCAGTGAAGGTAATTTCCCTCTCCTCCTGCAGCCGGAGACCACCTGGCACCAGACCGGGAAACTCCGAGACAAGGTAAGGTAGAAAACTTTGTCTCTGGTTTCCGAAGCTCGGATAACTGTACAGATCGCCAGCCGGCGTCTGTCCCATCTGGTTGATAAGCCCGATCCGGCTCAAGGGTCCTCCCACATGGAGACCCTCCGGGGGGGGGGGGGGGTCGCCATCTTGTTTGCGTGGTCACTGGTGCCATTTCCCCCCCATGATCGCCGTACTGTCTGCCTAACTGAGCCATGCACACAGCGGTGAGCTGGGCGCATAACCTACTTGTGAGCACAGCGGTGCGCGCATAGGTGCCGTGCACACAGCGAGGCGCACAGGGTGCCGGGCATATAGCGAAACGCTCGCCGGGTGCACAAGTTCAGCCTCGCGCACACCAGCGCGTGCATCTCCGTAAGCGCACATATTGGCCCTGCACACATCGTCGCAGCTTGCACGCACACCCTCTGTGCACCTGGAGCGCATATCTAAGCCCCCGGACAAAAGCCTCACCTTAGGGGACACGGACACCTCGGAGGAAGATCAAGACTCCCTGGAGGAGGGGGAAATCCCTCCAGGAACAGAACCATACCGAACCATGATGGTCTGTGCTGTCACAAAGTGCACCACCATTCCAGTTGGAGGAGCGGCACTCAAGGATGCCCAGGACAGACGTCAGGAATCCATTCTTAAACAATCATTTGATGCAGCAGCTATGTTACTGCAGATCGCTGCCTGCTGAATCGTGGTGACACGCATGCTTGTCACTGGCCAGGAACACCACCACGCCCGTCGAAACATTAGAACCAGCAATATCCTTCCTCACGGATGCAACCTCCGACCTGGTGCACTCCTCAGCCAGGGGCGTCTCATCCATTGTGGCAGCCAGAAGACAACTCTGGCTCTGAAGCTGGTCAGCCGACACGACTTCCAAAACTAAGCTCACGAGAATGCCCTTTAAAGGAGCCCTCCTGGTCGGAAGCAAACTGGAGAAGTTAGCAGACAAATGGAGCAAATCCCCAGTACCTCGGCTACCGGAGGACAAGAACAAGAGAAGCCAACGCCCCTCTCCCCGAACATCCAGGGGCAGAGGATCATGACGTTTTAGACAGTACAAGAATACATACCAAGCACCTCACCCCACAGGCAGGGACCAGTCCTTTCGGAACAAACATAACAAGAGGGGAGCCGGCCCAGGCCCCAGCCGCACCCCACAATGAGAATCAACAGACCCATCCACAGGAAGAAGCCATAGGGGGCAGGCTTGCCCTATTCTACCTAAGATGTGTCGAGATAACGTCTGACAAGTGGGTCCTAACCACCATTCGGGAGGGTTACTATCTAGACTTCCACAGCATCCTTCCAGACAAATTTGTGAAATCCCCTTGCCACTCCCCCTCCAAGAAGACAGCAGTGGAAACCACACTGACCAAATTGCTCACCCTAAAGGCTATAACACCGGTGCCCACGCACCAACAAAATACTCGGCACTATTCCATCTATTTTATCGTCCCCAAGAAAAAGGGAACGTACCTGCCCATCCTGGACCTCAAGTCTGTCAACCGCTACCCGAGGGTACCACACTTCCGCATGGAAACCCTACGCTCGGTCATAAGGGTGGTACAGCAGGGAGAATTTCTGACCTCCCTGGATCTGTCAGAAGCCTATCTGCTCATCCCGGTTCATCACGACCACCAGCACTTTCGATGCTTTGCGATCATGGACCACCACTACCAGTTCCGAGCGCTACCCTTCGGACTAGCCACTGCCCCTTGGACGTTCACCAAAATCATGGTGGTAGTGGCAGCGACAGTGAGGAAAGAAGAAATCCTCGTACACCCGTACCTGGATATTTGGCTGATGAGAGCAAAATCTCCAGAAGAAAGTCATTAGGTGACCTCCAGAGTCAAGAACCTACTGCAAAACCTTGGGTGGTTGTCAACACAACCAAGAGCTGTCTGCAGCCTTCCCAATCTCTAGAATACCTGGGAGTCCAGTTCAACACCCAACAGGACAAGGTCATCTTTCCCGTTACAAGGAGAAGGAAATTGATGGACTAGTTGAGAAAACTGTTGAACGGCACTCGCCCCACGGTTTGGGAATACCTCCAAGTTCTCGGACTCATGACATCAACCCTAGACGTCATACCATGGGCAATGGCCCACATGCGACCACTACAACGTTCCCTACTGTCATGATGGAACCCGATGTCCCAGGACTACACCGTCCACCTCCAGTTGCCGGCGGAGGTGTGGACCCAGCTCCTATGGTGGCTACAAGAAGACCATCTGAGCAAGGGAGTAAGGCTATCTCCACCGACCTGGGTCTTGCTCACCACGGATGCGAGCTTACGAGGGTGGGGAGCCCACTGTCAGGAACTGACGGCCCAGGGGCAATGGGATAAGGAAGAGTCGGGATGGAACATCAACCGACTGGAAGCCCGAGCAGTCAGACTAGACTGCCTGCGATTCAGTCACAGGCTTCAAGGAGAAGCTGTCAGTCATGTCAGACAACGCCACAACAGTGGCCTACATCAACTGCCAGGGAGGAACCAGAAGCCAACAGGTGTCCCTGGAAATAGACCCTCTAATGACGTGGGCGGAAGCAAACCTGCAAGGGATCTCGGCCGCCCACATCACTGGAAAAGACAATGTCACTGTGGGTTACCTCAGCAGAGAAAGTCTAGACCCAGGGAAATGGAGGCTGTCAACCACAGCCTTCCAGTAGATAATAGAACGCTGGGAACCCCAACCATGGATCTTCTGGCAAACTGGTCCAATGCCCAAGTTCCCAACTTCTTCAGTCGCAGACGAGACCCGCAATCCCAGGGGATAGATGCCCTCGTCCAAACCTGGCCACAGGAAGACCTGCTGTATGCCTTTCTGCCATGGCCACTACTGGGCGGGATCATCCGCAAGATAGAACACCACAGGGGGCTAGTACTTCTAGTGGCCCCAGACTGGCCAAGAAGGCCAAGTTACGCAGACATGCAAAGACTTCTGGCGGGGAACCCCCTGTATCTACCTTCACACAGGGACCTGCTCCAGCAAGGACCGATCCTCCACGAAGACCCAGCTCAATTCTCTCTTACAGTCTGGCCATTGAGAGGACTCGCCTGAAGAAGAGCGGATACTCGAGGGCAGTAATTGACACCCTGCTCCACGCACACAAGTTTTCCACATCTTTAACTTTTATATACGAATATGGAGAATATTCGAAGCCTGGTGTGAAGACCGTGACATCCTGCCGAAGACAGTCAAAATTCCCATGATACTGGAATTCCTGCAGGACGGCCTGAAGAAGGGGTTGTCTCTCAACTCCATCAAGGTTCAACTGGCTGCGTTGGCTTCAGAGCCAAAGTGGATGGCATCAGTCTGTCTTCCCATCCAGACGTCTCCAGCTTCCTGAGAGGGGTCAAGCAAATCCGACCAACACTAAAGTGGTCGGTAGCCTTATGGAATCTCAATCTAGTACTCATCTTCCTAGTGGGAGCTTCCTACACACCTACATGCGGTCTGTCCCTATGGCTCTGACCTTAAAGACTGCATTCCTAGTGGCAATATGCTCAGTCCGTCGCATCTCCGAACTTCAAGCACTATCCTGTCTGGAACCGTTCCTCAGATTCATACCGGGATCCATACAGCGACGCACTGTCCCCTCCTTCCTTCCAAAGGTAAGTTTCTCACTTCCATCTAAACCAAACCATCTCACTGCCATCTCCAGACGAGCATAAGGACTCTGAAGACTCAGGCAGACTCCTAGTCCACTACCTGGAAAGATCGGAATCCATACAAAAGACGGACCACCTATTCGTCCTTCAAAGCGGGAAGAAACAAGGGGAAGCAGCCTCGCTGGCAACCATAGCCCGCTGGATCAAAGAAGTAATCAAGGCAGGCAAGCCTCCACCTCTACAAGTCAAGGCTCATTCCACAAGGGCCCAAGGTAGTGTCCTGGGCAGAAACCAAGAAGCTGTCACCCGCTGAGATCTGTCGGGCGGCGACGTGGTCCTCCAGTCACACCTTCTCGAGGTTCTACCGCCTGGATGTTCAGGCCAGGGAGGACACCGCATTCGCAAGGGCAGTACTAAGTGGGCCACGGGCAGCCTCCCACCCGGTTCGGGAGTAGCTTTTGTACATCCCATTGGTCCTGAGTCCATCTGCTACATGCTATGAAATGGAGAAATTTCTTACCTGATAATTTCGTTTTCCTTAGTGTAGACAGATGGCCTCAGTATCCCGCCCACGGCTGCCTCAAAATACGGAAATCTCTGATAACAATCCCCGAGAACAAGACAAGCACAGGTAAGCCAGACTTATCCCTAGTTAAGACACCCATAGCTACCGGGTGTCGGTGTTTCTCGGTTGACGACATTGGCGGTCTCCAGCTACAATTCACGTCAACTAGTTCAAGTTATCCAAGCACACATATATCCACTATTGCTTTTTGAGGAGGTTACCAAAGAGCAGAGCTTCCTGCGCGGGTATATGTAGTGCTGACGTTAGATTGAAATCTGACTCCGTCTCCAACTGCTATCAGGAGCACACTATACCCATTGGTCCTGAGTCCATCTGTCTACACTAAGGAAAACAAAATTATTAGGTAAGTAATTTCTCCAACAATCACCACCTCCCTTCTTTCCCATCTTCTGGATGTCTTCAACCAGATCTCTGTCAAGTTCTTCCATTTGATTTGGAGCCCTGTAAATCACTTCAATAAAAATGGATAGCCCATCTTTTTTTTTAGGATGGCCCATAATGCTGCTTCTTTGCCCCATCTTCCTTGCAGCTCAGATGCTTAGATATTGTTTTTGACATAAAGAGCCACTCCTCCCCCTTTTCTGTCCTCTCTGTCCTTCCTTAACAAGTTATAGCCCGGTATGGCCGTATCCCAATCATGAGATTCCGTGAACCACGTCTCCGTGACAGCAACAATGTCCAAGTCCGCCTCCAACATTAGGACTTGCAGATCTGGGATTTTATTTCCCAAACTACGAGCATTTGTGCTCATAGCTTTCCAGCTTTTCTTGTTCAGGTTACTGCTTTTCTTGGACTCCTTTTGTGACTTATTTAGCTGACTTTTGTTATCCACTTCACCCTTTTCCATTGCATTTGTATTTGAGGTGTGACATTCTAATTTCCTTCTGCCACCCCGGCATCTAGTTTAAATGCCTTAAGGTCCTTTTTCCTGCCACAGACAGATGTAAGCCATCTTTGACACAGCGCTTTTTACTGTTCCATACATGGCCCCAGCCCCCAATATATCCAAAACTTTGTTCCTTACACCAGGATTTAAGCCATACATTGAAGTTATCAATATGGCTTAGCCTCTCCTTCCCCTTTCTATGAACAGGTAACACTTCTGAAAAGGCAATGGCTGTTGCCTTGTGTCTAGTCTGCTTCACTAGACTGGAAATCTCTCTGTACAGCTTGGATGCTGTTTCTAGCAAGATCGTTGGTTCCCAGATGGATGATATCAACTTTAGAGTCTTTGCTTTCTTCTTTGATCGCTTTGACTATCTGAATAGCATTTCTGCTGGCCGATGATCCTGGAAGGCTTTTAACTGTAGTGTTTCCCTCGAAAAGAGTTCCCAATTTAGTGCCTCTGATGACAGTCACCCAGCATATTGAGCTTTCCTTTGGTTATTGATTGTATTATGGAATTTCTGTATGCATTGGGTTTCTTCTTTCTTTCCAGATACCGCTTCAATCTCTTTCACAAGAGCTTCTTCATTATCTAATACAAGTACAAAATGCCTTCTCTGTATCACTTGAAAGAGCATGTGTCTCCGCATCACAGGTCTTACTCTACCAGAGCCCACTGTAATCCCATTGTTTTTTGGGTTCCTTAACGCCCTGTGTGAGTTGGGGGGGGGGGGGGGGGTAGACATGTGGGCTGCACAGTTGTGAAGAATGGGTGTCTGTGGGTCACATGTCTTATCCTACCTGAGCCCATTGTAAACCCCTTTTTCCTTGGCTTTTGGTTTTTCTGTGGTAGGGGGGAATTAATTCCTGAATACTGTAAAGTGGGTGAAACTTTATTGCAGCTAATTCAGCTTTAACTCCAGCCAGCTCCTTTTTCAAGGAAGAGAGTTCTGAACAAATGGGGCAAGCCCTAAGTTTCCAGATGATTTCCCTCAAAATAAAGGCTCCACAATAGTTACATTGGATAGTCCTCATTTTGGTTAAACAGTTAACACTTGGCCAGGGCTTTTCACTGGACACTGTATCTGCTATTGATTTTGAACAGACCCTCCCCCAGATTAAGTTAAGCTTTTTACTTAGCTCTACACAAGAATTTGTAGTTATGGCTGTCTCCTTGAAGTTCAAAGCAAAATGAAGACTTGATTGCCCCCTGCAATGCACTATGGGTCCCTGCCCACAGCTGAAGAGCCCAATCCCTTTTTTTTTTTTTTTTTTTCTTCTTACACAAACACACAGCAATTTAATGCAGAACATAAGAAATTGCTATGCTGGGTCAGACCAAGGGTCCATCAAGCCCAGCATCCTGTTTCCAACAGACGCCAAACCTGGCAATTACCCAAACACTAAGAAGATCCCATGCCACTGATGCAATTATTAGCAGTGGCTATTCCCTAAGTAAACTTGATTAATAGCCGTTAATGAATTTCTCCTGCAAGAACTTATCCAAACCTTTTTTGAACCCAGCTACATTAACTGCTCTAACCACATCCTCTGGCAACAAATTCCAGAGCTTAATTGTGAGTTGAGTGAAAGAATTTTATTCGATTAGTTATAAATGTGCTACTTGCTAACTTCATGGAATGCCCCCTAGTCCTATTATCTGAAAGTGTATCCCCCCTTAGCCGTCTCTTCTCCAAGCTGAACCCTAACCTCTTCAGCCTTTCCTCATAGGGGAGCTGTTCCATCCCCTTTATCATTTTGGTTGCTCTTCTCTGTACCTTCTCCATCGCAACTATATATTTTTTGAGATGCGGCTAACAGAATTGTACACAGTATTCAAGGTGCGGTCTCACCATGGAGCAATACAGAGACATTGACATTTTCTGTTTTATTAACCATTCCCTTCCTAATAATTCCTAACATTCTGTTTGCTTTTTTGACTGCTGCAGCACACTGAGCCGACGATTTTAAAGTATTATCTACTATGATGGCTAGATCTTTTTCCTGGGTGGTAACTCCTATTATGGAACCTAACATCGTGTAACTACAGCAAGGGTTATTTTTCCCTATGTGCAACACCTTGCACTTGTCCACATTAAATTTCATCTGCCATTTGGATGTCCAATCTTCCAGTCTTGCAAGGTCCTCCTGTAATGTATCACAATGCACTTGTGATTTAACTACTCTGAATAATTTTGTATCGTCCGCAAATTTGATAAGCTCACTTGTCGTATTCCTTTCCAGATCATTTATATATATATTGAAAAGCACTGGTCCAAGTACAGATCCCTGAGGCACTCCACTGTTTACCCTTTTCCATTGAGAAAATTGACCATTTAATCCTATTTTGTTTCCTGTCTTTTAACCAGTTTGTAATCCACGAAAAGACATCGCCCCCTAGCCCATGACTTTTTAGTTTTCTTGGAAGCCTCTCATGAGGGACTTTGTCAAACGCCTTCTGAAAATCCAAATACACTACTTCTACCGGTTCACCTTTATCCACATGTTTATTAACCCCTTCAAAAAAGTGTAGCAGATTGGTTAGGCCAGACTTCCCCTGGGTAAATCCATGTTGACTTGTTCCATTAAACCATGTCTTTCTATATGCTCTGTGATTTTGATCTTTAGAATAGTTTCCACTATTTTTTCCGGCACTGATGTCAGGCTCACTGGTCTATAGTTACCCGGATCACCCCTGGAGCCCTTTTTAAATATTGGGGTTACATTGGCCACCCTCCAGTCTTCAGGTACAATAAATGATTTTAATGATAGGTTACAAATTTTAACTAATAGATCAGAAATTTCATTTTTGAGTTCCTTTAGTACCCTAGGATGCATACCATCCGGTCTAGGTGATTTGCTACTCTTTAGTTTGTCAATCTGGCCTACTACATCTTCCAGGTTCACAGTGATTTGGTTTAGTTTGTCTGACTCATCACCCTTGAAAACCATCTCCGGAACTGGTATCTCCCCAACATCCTCATTAGTAAACATGGAAGCAAAGAATTCATTTAGGCCTTCTGCAATGGCGTTTAACCCCTCAGTCATCTAATGGTCCAACCGACTCCCTCATAAGTTTATTGTTTCAGATACATTTAAAAAGGTTTTGATTATGAGTTTTTGCCTCTATGGCCAACTTCATTTCAAATTCTCTCTTCGCCTGTCTTATCAATGTTTTACTCTTAACTTGACCATGCTTATGTTTTATTCTATTTTCTTCAAATGGATCCTTCCAATTTTTGAAGGATGTTTTTTTGGCTAATATAGCCTCTTTCACCTCACCTTTTAACCATGACGGTAATCGTTTTGCCTTCCTTCCAC
The DNA here is from genome assembly GCF_901001135.1 of Rhinatrema bivittatum. Lineage (NCBI taxonomy): Eukaryota > Metazoa > Chordata > Amphibia > Gymnophiona > Rhinatrematidae > Rhinatrema > Rhinatrema bivittatum. The sequence goes on along the minus strand of NC_042622.1, from coordinate 169,415,093 downwards.
CTTTCTTTATGCGTGGAATACATCTGGTCTGTGCCTGTAGTAATGTATTTTTAAACAATGTCCATGCAACAATATCAATATCTAGGAAAATTTAGAGATTATAAGGCTAGCACTACACAAAACACAGAAAAATATAACCAAGAAAGCCCTCTAATCAATCCATCAATTTGCCTGCCTCCTTTCATAGACCTCATGCACATGAAGGTATAACAAGCACTACATACTCTGGACTGCAAAAGAGCCTTAGCATATTACAAGAAACACATTTAGCCACATGATAATAGCTCTCAACTATTTGTATTATATGATTCCAACAGACTAGGAGTAGTGGTTGTCAAGCGTACCTTATCTAACTGGTTGGCTGAGTGTATTCACCACTACTACACCTTAGCAGGACAGGAAGTCACAGACTGTAAAGGTTCATCAAATGAAAACTACTGCTGCTTCCATTGCTCATCTTCGAGAAGCACCTATTGAAAATATCTGTAAAGCTGCAACTTGGTCTTCTGTTCCTTTCTTTATGTATCACTACTGTCTAGATAACCTCTCAAAGACTGATAGTAAATTTGGACAAGCAGTTTTGCTATAGTCAGCACCATGTGGGCTGTATTGTTTACTCAGTAAACACTCCCCTGCAACTGGCAGCTTGGGATTCTCCATATGTAATGACTAATTCAGCCTGCTTATCAACTGAAAAAGCAAGTTTGCTTACCATAAACTGTGTTTTCCATAGGCAACCAGATGAATTAGCCAGGAAATACCCACCTGTTTCCCAGGAGAGTCTACTACATAGCTAGGTCAGCTCTGGTGTAGACCAGGAAATTCACGAGGCAACACCCACATGGGAACTCCTGCACATTCTCAGTAGAGCTCAAAGCTGTACTAGTTTAGAGAGACAAGTCTGATGTTGCTAGATGATGTTTCCTACATGTAATGGTTAATTTATCCTGCTGTCTATGGGGAAAAAAACATTTACAGTAGGCAAACTTGTTTTTCTGATTTCAAGATCATTGAGTGAATTTTGAAAAGTGGCATGTGAAAAAGAAGCAATTTTCAAAAGCCTATTTAAATGCATAAAACTTTAGAAAATTGCCTCCCTAATTACTAAAAATATACCTGCTGTAAATAGAATGATCTACTCTTTTGGGTGATGTAAATTGTATACACACTTTGGTATCTGAAAGAGATCATGAAAAGTCCCTCTTTGAATGGTGTCTGGCTGTATAGATGGTCATAGTCTGTATACAGTGTGCTCTAGACAGGTGTACTAATAGGAAAAAGACATTTGTAATGCATTTTATTTCTTGGTGCCCATTTCTAGAAAATTGTTTTTGTAATTGTTGTATAGAAAAGTGGAAGGGGAGGATGTTTGCATGAGTAATTCTGGGCTGTTTTTCCTCAGGTACAGTTTCTACTATCCAAGAAGGAGGTATAACCCGAGGAATGCCAGCCACAAAGGTCCCTGTGGAAGCTGTGACTGCCTTACGTGGCTCTATTACTCAGGTATTTAAACATGCAGGACTTGTATAACTTCAAAAAGTTTTAAGTAAAATTCATACTTGATTTCAGAAAATGACAACATTTTCACTCTAGAGAGAAGGAACACTTATATGCTTTTTTACTTTTTTTTTTTTAATTATTACTGGGGGCAAGAAACTTTTGTATAAGAAAAATCACATTTAAGGCTGCACAATCAGTGGGGGTAAAAGAGTGGTGGCATTCCTCCTTATAGTGCAGTATACAGGGTTGCATCTTTCAAGGAGGAGAATACGGTGTGTTCCGACAAGAGCTTTTGGTCCCCATCAATTTATCTTAACAAGGAGTGATGGGAGAAGAAATTCAACAAAGCATGAGCTGTCTGTTTCAGAATGGGGTGTGCACAATTACCTTAGTTTTTCAGATTTTTTTTTTCTTATTTCAAAATTATAAAAAGGAGTTGGAGAACACCTAAATAAAAAAAAAAAATTATGTAGTTGGCTAGACCAGTACAGATATGAGGCGTGTTTTATTGTATTGTATCTTGTTGCATAACAAAAATCTCTTTCCTCTGTCTTAGTGAATAATTTCTTTGCTTATTCTAAGAACTAATTAGCCACAAACTATTTGAAGCATTGGCTGGGTTAAATGACAGCATGCATAAGGAATTCAGCAGGTTATACTAAATTGTATAAGTCCCTTTGAAATGGTGCCTTTTCTGCAGAATGCTGAAACGAGCTTGACAAACCCTTTCAGACATTACTTGTTATTTCTAGACTTGTGGTGCAGTTTGGCACACATCACATCCTGATGTGCATGCACCAACTGGAACAGCAGGATTTAGCCCTATGTTGCTTGGGACATCTTGACATCCATACATTGATGACGCACCTGTGTACCAATGCTGCAATCTGTGGCCAAGTGAATATCCTCCAAAGATTCATTGAAGCTTAGCACGCCTTCTGGGAGCATGCTGCAGAGGGACACATGCAGCTAGAATATCCCAATCTGTGTTCTGTATGCAAAAGGAGCTCCATTGTTAAGAACCAAGACAGAATCTCTGGATCCAGGCCTGCTTATCTCACTACATAGTACTGTTTTTTTGAGCAGGCTGCTGCTGACTGCCTTCTCATTCTTTGATTTCAGGGCACACCAGCCCTGTCTCAGGCTGGCATCGCTGCTGATACGCTGCTGAAGGGGACCATCACCCGACTTGCTACGGAAGATCTGAACAGCCCTGAGAAGTGCAGAGAGGATGCTGCAGCTAAGGGACATGTCATTTATGAAAGCGAGAGTGGCCTTATTGTGTCCTATGACAGTAAGTTATTTATCCATGTGATTCAGAGTCTTGTACCTCGACCCTGACAGCCAGGAAGATTTGAATTCTTATATATATGGTTTCAGGGAGATGCCCTTAGCATTTCAAAATTCAGGCTTGTTTAGCTGGTGGAGCCTGACACACGAGCTTTATTAAACCACTTGGACATATAGATTGATAGTGCAAAGTTTCCTGAACATACCCAGATCAGTCCAGGCAAGTGGGTTTTTGCATCCCTACCAGCAGATGGAGGCAGAGAACAAAATCTTTTGAGTGCCACCTGCAGTCCCTCAGTATTTCTCTGTCCTCAGCAGATGGTAGAAGTGCAAACCTGCAGACCATTGTGGGCCATCCCTCAGGTTGAGTCGGGCGAATGGGGGGGTTGGATACCCCTACTGTGGCAGCCCACTGGTTCTAGGACCCCGGATAGCCAGAGGACTGGCTCAGTTTTCGTGTCCCAAAGACCCCTCCTGGCCACTGCTGGCTCCCTCAGGGAAGTATTCCCTTTAGGGTTTTTCTTGCCTTTTGTTTTTTTCAGTAAAGGTTTGTTAAAAAAAAAAACAAAAAAACAAACCCCAAAAAACTTTAATTTTCTATTCCCTGTACGTACCAGGATCAGTCCAGGACACCTGGGTTGTGACTCCGCACCAGTAGATGGAGACAGAGCAAAACTTGTGGGCGGAGCCATATATGCCCCTGTGCCAGTCACAGCCCCTCAGTCTTACTCTGTCTCCAGTAGATGGTGCAGGTCCGGTCACAGCCCTGCCTGCCCTGATTCTGGTAGTTAGTCAGGGTTAGGGTTTTTCTTTTGTGATCAGTTCTTGAGCCTAGTTAGTGGTTTTTTTTGCCAAATTGGGGTTTGTTCTTTTGATTGAAGAGTCAGATCCCGGCTGCCCTGCCTCCCAGGGGGGTTGAGAGGTCCTGAGGGGACTACCCCCCCCTGGTCGAGGCCGCTGCTAGGGTCGAGGACCCGGCTCCACAAGTAGCAGCGTCAGGGGTGACACCGGGGAGCCCGGTTCACTCACCCCTGCAGGTACAGGGCTCCAGGACCCGGGACAGCGACAAGCGTCAGTAAAAAAAAAAAAAAAAAAAGGTTTTTGCTTTTGTTTTGTGTTCGGCCGGCTCTCAGTTTTCCTTGCGTTGCCGCTCGCCGCTCCGTTCGAGGGGGGTGCCGCTTGCAGGGGGGGAGGGCGCCGAATTAATTAATTAATTTCTATTTCTGAAGCGCGTCTTGGTCTTCCCGCGTTCGCCGGCGGCCGCGCGGCTCCCCATGCCGGGCCTGCGGCTCGGCGCGCGCGCGCCTACCTCGTGACGGTTTTTTTGTTCTTCCGGCGTCCCGGGCGGGGAAGGGCCGTCCGGGACCCCTCGGGGGTCTCGCTCCCGGATCGCGCGTTCACCGCTGCGGGTTGGAGGCGCCATAGGTAGGCCTCAGGACCGGTTCCCGCGGGAGTGGCGGCCATTTTGGCACAGAAAGAGAAATCGCGCGGGATGCGCCGGGGGATTCGGCCTTGCCTCCCGCGTTTTTTCCCCGCTGCGGGGCGCGGCGGGAGGGGGCTCCTCAGAGGGGCTTCGGTCCGGGGAGGTTTCCGGGGCCGATTCTTCTGGGTCAGGTTCTTTCTCGCAGGACTTTGCGCTATTGCTACGAAAGGTACTTGGTACTAGCGTAGCAAGCGCAGCCGAGGCGGGGATCCCTACAGAGGGTCCCCACAAGCTTACTCCACGGACGAGGGCTGCGGAGGGCGTCCAGGAGCCCTCAAGGGGGAATCGGGCCCCTCGGGGCATGCCGCAGGAATCGGATTCGGAAGATTCCCCCGTGGAGGTTACTGATTTTCCAAAGAGCCCCTGACGGGGGCCGAGGAGGCGGCGGCGGATGGCTCCGCCCAGCCCAGCATGGGAAAGGGAGTACAGACCATGGAAGGGGATGACCCCAAGGTAGTCCGACTGTTCCACAGGGAGGAACTATTGCCCCTTATTCCGGCCATCCTCCAGGAGCTGGGGATAGAGGCCCCACCTGTGGTGGTCCGCCAAGAGGCCAACATGGATCCTGTTCTGCTGGGCCTTACGGGTCCGGCAGTTGCCTTCCCGTTTCATTTTCTTCGGATATCTTCTTCTGCGCAGGGGATACTCCGGAATTAAGATTGGAGGTCAGCAAGGCCATGATTAAGCTCTATCCGCTCCCAGAGGAGGCGCTGGACCTTCTCCGTCTTCCAAAGGGGGATTCAGCGGTCTCCGCGGTGACAAAGATCTACTATCCCGGTCACAGGAGCTACGGCACTCCGGGATATCCAGGACAGGAAGTTGGAAGTGCAGCTTACGAAGATTTGAGGTATCCGCCCCGGGGTGCGGGCCGCCATCTGCACTAACTTCGCTATGAGAGCTAGTCTGCGCTGGGCCCAGGACCTTCGGGCGAAGGCGGGCCTGTCTGCGAAGGAGGCTTCTCAGGCTGATAGGTTGGAGGCGGCGATAGCATATGGAGCGGATGCCCTGCATGATCTGCTGCGTACATCCGCTAGGTCCATGGTGGCGGCGGTATCTGCGCGTCGTCTCCTATGGCTGCGCAACTGGGCTGCGGATGGTTCGTCCAAGGCTCTCCTGGGGGGCTCTGCTTTTCAAGGGGAAATTGCTGTTTTTGGCATGGAATTGTGTGATTTGATGTTTTCTCTGGAAGAGAACAGGGCATTTAAACTGCCCGAGGATAGACCAGATCGTGGTCATCTTTTCCTGCCAGATCCCGGCTTCGGGGACCCAGGACATCACCCCTTCGAAGATCCACCGGCCCTTTATGTAGGCCGTCTTCCTCTCGGAACCTTCAGTGGTAGCAGTCCTTTCGGGGAAACGAGTCTTCGCCATGAAGTTCGAATGGTCCATCCCTCGCCGCGCCTGCAGCACGTCATTCCACAGGTTGGAGCGCGGTTAACGTTATGTTTCGAGGAATGGACCATAGTGACGTCGGACCAGTGGATCCTCGACGTGATAAGACACGGCTACGAGTTGGTTTTTCGCTCGCATCCCAGCGTACAAGTTTCTGGTCTTACCCTGCAAGGACCCCAAGAAAAGGGCGGCGGTGCTGGACTCCATCCGACGATTGGAAGGCTTGGGGGCCATTTCCCCCGTCCCTGTCGATCAGCGAGGCAGGGGCAGGCACGCCATTCACTTCGTGGTTCCCAAGAACGACGGCACGTCACGGCCAATCCTGGCTCTAAAAGGGGTAAACAGATGCCTTCGTGTTTCCCACTTCAAAATGAAGACAATTCACTCGGTGATAGCGTCGGTACGTCCGGGCGAATTTCTGGCGTCCCTAGATCTCACAGAAGCGTACCATTCACATGGGCATCCAGCAGGTTCTGCAGTCTAGGAAGGCACTACCAATTTCGAGCACTCCCTTTTGGGCTCGCGACCGCTCCTCGGACATTCACGAAAGCGATGGTGGTAGTGGCAGCGCGGCTCCGTCGGGAAGGACTCCTGGTTCATCCTTACCTGGACGACTGGTTGGTCCGGGCAAAGTCAGAGGATCAGTGTCGGCGGGCGGTGGCCAGAGTGTTACAGCGCTTGCAGTCACTAGACTGGGTGGTCAACTTCAACATGAGTCAACTGACTCCCACTCAATCCTTGGAATCTCTGGGAGCCGTATTCGACACGAAGCGGGGCTAGGTGGTCTTATCTAAAGATCGGATATGCAGGCTGCAGTCTCAAGTGCGGCGTTGGTTCGCCCTCAGCCGCCCGCGAGTGTGCGATTACCTGACGGTTCTGGGATTGCTGGCTTCAACGCTCGCGTTGGTACCCTGGTTTTCTACCTACCGCTCCCATTCGCGGGCCAGGCGCGGTCCAGCCTGCTCTGGTGGCTGGATCCCAGTCATCTGTCCGGTGGAGTGTCACTTCTTGGGCCCAGGTGGACGATGGTGACCACGGATGCCAGTCTCTCCGGCTGGGGAGCAGTTTGCCTAGGGAAATCGGTGCAAGGATTTTAGTCAGTCGCAAGCCCGGTGGCCTATCAACTGTCTGGAGACCAGAGCGGTCCATCTGGCTCTTCAAGCCTTCCTACGGTGCTCTGGGGAAAGGCAGTCCGAGTTCTTTCGGACAATGCGACTACAGTGGCCTACATCAATCACCAAGGCGGGACGAGACGTCCGCGGGTGGCACGGGAGGCGCAGTCCTTGATGGCTGGTCGGAATACATCCTCAACAATGTCGCAGTGTCTCATATTGCCGGGGTCCACAACGTCCAGGCAGATGTCCCCGCCTGGATTCCGGCGAGTGGGAGCTGGCGGGAGAAGCGTTTCTCCTCATCTGCAGGAAGTGGGGGGTTCCCCACATGAATCTGATGGCCACGTGGCACACCGCGAAGGCTCCGCGATTGTACAGTCGGCGTCAAGAGAGGGGAGCAGAAGGCGTCGACGCGTAGGTGCTTCCCTGACCGACGGTTCTCCGTGTTTCCTCATGGCCCATGATCGACAAGATGCTGCGGCGCATAGAATTGCACCCGTTCAACGTGATCCTGGTGGCGCTGGAGTGGCCGCGCCGCCCGTGGTTCGCAGACCTCTTCAAGTTGTCGGTGGCGGCTCCCCTTCGTCTACAGGGGTTCACGGGGCTGCTTCATCAGGGCTCCGTCTGTTTGGAGGATGCGGATCATTTTGTCTCGCGGCATGGTTTTTGAGAGGAATCGGTTGCAGAGAACAGGTTACTCGGCCGCGGTCATAGCTACGCTGTGGAGTTCCCGGAAGCAGTCTATGTCCCTGGCGTATGTCCGGGTATTGGTACTCTTTGAGGAATGGTATGTTGAGCGGGGTTTGAACCCCACTGTCGCTGCCGTTTCCGATATTCTGGTTTTTCTCCAGGCCGGGCTGGCCAAAGGCTTCGCGTGCAGTTCGCTACGGGTCCAGGTGGTGGCGCTTGGTTGTTTGCGAGGGAAGGTCCGGGGAGCCTCCCTGGCTCTTCACCTGGATATAGCCCGTTTCCTGCGGGGGGGCTAAACACCTCCGTCCTCCCTTGCGTTCACCTTGTCCGTCTCCGCCGTAGGCTCGGCACCGTTGGAGCCCTTGAAGCGCGCTACGGTCCAAGCTCTCACGTTGAAGACCGTATTCCTAGTGGCGGTTGCTTCGGCACGCCGTGTTTCGGATTTACGGGCGTTGTCATGTGTTTCGGATTTACGGGCGTTGTCATGTAGGGAGCCGTTTATGCGGATCTCTGACGTAGGGGTTTCCTTACGGGCTGTTCCTTCGTTTCAGCCTACGGTAGTGTAGGTTTTTCACGTGAATCAATCAGTGGAGCTTCCCGCTTTCGCGGTCAGGGAGTCTTCGGACCCGAAATCGAAAGCATTGCGAAAACTGGATGTGCGGAGGTCACTTCTTCACTATCTAGAAGTCACTGATCCTTTTCGGGTGACGGATCATCTGTTTGTCCTGTTTTCGGGCCCACAGACAGGTTCTGCGGCGCCTCGCACAACGATCGCCCGTTGGATCAAAGAGGCCAGTGGCTCAGCGTACCTAGTGCGGATAACTTGCGCCAGTGGGTCTCAAGGCTCATTCGACGCGGTCCCACGCTGCGTCTTGGGCGGAATCTTCTCAGGTGTCGCCTCAAGTGATTTGCAGGGCGGCTACCTGGCAGTCATTGCATACCTTCTTCACACATTATCGGTTGGATGTTCAGGCTACTGAGGCCGGAGGGTTTGGAGAGAGGGTATTCCGAGCGGGACTCTCTGCTTCCCACCCTCGGTAACTTAGCTCTGGTACATCCCAGGTGTCCTGGACTGATCCTGGTACGTACAGGGAAAGGAAAATTAGTTTCTTACCTGATAATTTTCGTTCCTGTAGTACCAAGGATCAGTCCAGGATCCCGCCCGCAGTGCTACAATCAAATAACGGAGAGTCCGCTCATAGTTCTTTAAGATTACAGCTCTCTGCTTGTTTCTTTCGCTCTCCCGGTTGGGGAGTCTGGTTCCCGTAGGGGTTGATATTGTTTCCATTTAAGTGGCGTGTTTTGCTAGTTGGCTATGGTTGCCTTATTGCTTTCTACTTTGACATTACGTATGACTGAGGGGCTGTGACTGGCACAGGGGCATATATGGCTCCGCCCACAAGTTTTGCTCTGTCTCCATCTACTGGTGCGGAGTCACAACCCAGGTGTCCTGGACTGATCCTTGGTACTACAGGAACGAAAATTATCAGGTAAGAAACTAATTTTCCTATAAAGAAGAGAATAGAAGTGGGAGAGCCAGGAGAGTCTGCCTGCAGTGCACTGCCGGGGCAGTTGACCTCCACAGGTCTCTGGGTCGCTGAGGGAGTGGGAGCACTGTGTGCTGGTGCACGTTTACTGACATTTCCCCAGCGGGGAGCAGTTCTTGTTTGTGCATCACGCCCTTGCTTTGGTTCGGATAGCCGCTTGTTGGCACACGCGATTTCCCGCCACTACTATGACGCTGATACATAAAGCCATTCAAAATAGAGATATGCTCTGGTTCACAGATCAACTACAATTCAAAACTTCTTCCCGCCCAACGAGATTCCAGAATTTAGCCAAACTAAAGATTCCAGCACCCAATCTGACTAAACTCTCTAGTACAAAAGAACGATCTTTCATTATTGCCGGATCAACAATATGGAACACCATGCCCTCTGAATTACGCCAGGAACTCTGTCACAAAAAATTTAAACAAAACCTTAAAACCTGGTTATTTAAAAAAGCCTACTATTAATGAACTAAATCTTCTACTACTCTTCCTAATTTCCACAGTCTCTCGTTTATTGTTTATATTCTATTAATACAAAGTTATACATGGTATTGTATTCGTTCAGTTACTAAGTTATATTGTAAAGCGCAATGCTGAATTACTGTTTGAATGTAAACCGAGGTGATGTTACTTACGTACTCCGGTATAAAAAAAAATCTGTAAATAAATAAATAAACACATAAATAAATAAATAATACTGCGCGATCACGGGAAAATTCCCCAGCAGGGTTCAGGGCTTCTATGCGCCACAGCCTTTGTGATTTTGGAGCCGTTTTTTGGCGTACGCGTTTCCCACGGCTGCCGCGCTCTGTTAGCGCTAGTGCGGTGGCGCGTCTTGGTCTCTCGTCAGCCACATGGTGCGGCCTACCTCGGAGCAGAGCATCGGGCTGGATGACGGATAAGCCACCTATGGAGGCCTGCAGCACTTGGTCAGCCCACCTAAATGCCCTATCTCTGTGCACAGGGCATTGCCTCGGTGGGAGGGGGAGAGAGGGATCCTCTGCTAAGGGTCTTAAGGCCAGGAGGGCTTCTTGCTTGGTGGGGCCCGCGGCTGGGACCAAGGTGGGGAGTATCCGTGCCCACTGCTCCCGTGGGGAATCGCAGTCAGGGGGCTCCGACAGACTGCAAATCTGGTGACTCCCCTCCAACTCTCTCTCCTGCGGGGCAGGATCTCGAGGATAGTGGTGTTGAGGGAACGGTGTCGGAGCCCAGTAGCCCTGAGAGGGTGGTTGAGGGCCTGTGGGGTTTTCCCCCCCCTGAGTTTGTTTTGCTCATGCACGAGGCCTTTCTGGCTAGGAAGGCAGCTAAGAGGAGACCCAAGAAGAAGACTTCAGGATCTTTCAAAAGATCCGGACCGCCTGTGTGGAGTTAGCCTTCAGAGATCTGGATGACTCTGATGAGCCGCAAGAGGCTGTGGATCCGGAGGGGGACCCGGATGCCGGTCAGAATCCAGACCCGGATGGGAGCAAGGATGAACCAGACCTCTGTGACTGAGCCGGGGGCTGATGGTGATGACCCCCGGGTGGTCCGCCTGTTTAAGGAAAAGGAGCTGCGGCCTCTTATTCCTCAGGTGTTGGAGGAATTGGGAGTGAAGTTGGCTCAGGAGGAGTCAGACAGCAAAGGCGTCAAACCGGTTCTGGATGGTCTGCAGGGTCCACCTGGTACCTTTCCCATGCCTAAGAAGATTCAGAAAACTATTAGCCGGGACTCCCCAGAGGCAGGCTTGAAGGTCGGAAAAGCAATGGCAAAGCTTTATCCTTTGTTGGAAGAGCATTTGGATTGCCTATAACGCCCAAGGTGGATGCGGTGGTCTCGGCAGTGACCACGAAGACCACAATTCCGGTGGCGGGAGCAGCTGCTCTGAAAGATATCCAGGACCGCAAACTTGGAAGTTCAATTGAAGCACATATTTGAGGTGTCAGCTTTGAGTCTCTGGGCTGCGGTGTGTACTAGCATTTATTTTATTTATTTATTTAGATTTTCATATTCCGCTTTTCGCACTTTTTTCAGCACTTCAAAGTGATGCAGCACACCTGCTTGTGTTGGATCCAGAAGCCGCAGGAACAGGAGTCTTTGGGAGCGCTGTCCCCCACACAGGCAGCTTGTCTGGAGGCAGGGTTGGCTTATGTGGCGGATGCTTTATATGATCTGGTGCCCACTGTGGCTAGGACCATGGTCTCGGTAGTGGCTGCACGACGGCTTCTATGGCTGTGCAATTGGCGGATATGTGGTCCAAGACTTAATTATGTAATCTTCCTTTTAAGGGAAAGCTTCTCTTCGGGGACGACACCTGGATCAGCTCATGAAGTCCTTGGGGGAAACCAAGGGCAACAGACTACCGTCAGACAAGAAAGGCATTAAGAAGAACTTTCCCCACTCATTCTTGCTTTCGAGAATTGAGATTTCGGGCTGGTAGAGGATCTTCCTCCTCAGGTTCTAAACAGTCATCGAGTCGTCAGTATTCCTTTCCGGGGGGGGGGGGGAGCAGGTCCTCCAGAGGCAGTTCCGGTCAGGGAGCCAGAGGAAGTAAGCCGTCCCAATGAAGCCAGGGTCGCCCACTCCTCATTGGTCGGGGGCAGGTTGTCCCATTTTTATAAGGAGTGGGTCAAAATTACCTCAAATTGGTGGGTACTGGAGGTGGTAAGAGACAGTTATGCCTTAGAATTTCCTTGTCCGCTCAGGGACATCTTCCTGGAGTCACACTGTTCTTCTCGAAACAAACGGGAAGCGGTAGAGGGGATTCTGCAAAGGTTGATAAGCTTGGTAGCAATCCTTCCGGTGCCTCTGAGCGAGCAGGGGCAGGAAAAGTATTCCATATATTTTGTGGTTCCAAAACAAGAGGGCACCTTCCATCCCATCTTGGATTTGTGAAGGTGAACTTGAGTTTGCGGGTACCGCATTTCCGGATGGAGATGCAGCGTACGGTAATTGTGGCAGTCCCAAAGGAGAGTTACTGGCGTCTTTGGATCTCACTCAGGCTTATCTGCATATTCCCATTGGAAAGGACCACCAAAAGTTCTTGCGGTTCAAGGTACTGGGTCAGCATTTCCAGTTTCAGGCCCTTCCCTTCAATCTGCTTATGGCTCCTCGAACCTTCAAGAAAGTTATGGTGGTGGTAGCAGCGGCCTTGAGGAGGGAAGGGGTGTTAGTTCACCCGAACCTGGACGATTGACTCATCCAGGCGAAGACAGAAGAGAAGTGCACTCATTAGGTGCAATGAGTGAGGCATCTCCTGAGCTCATTAAGATGGGTGATCAATGTAGCGAAGAGCCACCTGGTTCCATCTCAATCTCTGGAGTACCTAGGGGCCCATTTCGAAACCCGGAGGGGTAAGGTATATCTGACAATGGACAGGTTGGTGAAATTGCAGCAGCAGGTTTCAGAGTGCTATGTCTCCCAGTTCCGAGGAGCTGGGATTACCTGTAGGTCCTGTGTTCCATGGCCTCGATGTTGGACCTGGTTCCATGGGCCTTCGCTGATATGTGGCCGCTGCAGAGGGCTTTGTTGTCCCAGTGGGATCCGAAGTCGGAGAAGTATTTTGTCCCCTTACCTCTGCTGAGGGATGCCAAGTCCAGTCTGGCATGGTGGTTGTCTAGGAACAATTTGGGAAGAGGTGTGGACCTCGAAGTCCCAGATTGGATGATTCTGACCACGGATGCCAGTCTCTAGGGCTGGGGAACAGTGTGCCTGGGACATTCATTCCAGGGTCTGATCAGTGGCAGAGAAGGCCTGGTCCATCAATCGTCTGGAAACTAGAGTGATGTGCAGAGATGTGGAGGTGTTTCTGCCACTGGGTCAGGGGAATCCAACCCTGGGTTTTATGGTACGCCTTGGGAGAGAGAGGAATGTTCTCTAATCTTGGCTTGGGTACTGGTCAATACTGAGGGACTGCAGGTGGCGCTCTGTTATGTAGCAGTGCTTTAAAGTTTTTGTTCTTTGCCTCCATCTGCTGGTAGGGATGCATAAACTCACTTGTACGGACTGATCTGTGGTATTGCAGAAACAAAAATTAGCAGGTAAGAACTAATTTTCCTTTATGGAGGATGATATTAATGACTGGTGAACACCCTTCCCTTTAATAAACTTGCATAGCAAAAATGTGCAATTGACTGTGACTTCCAATAGTTTATTTCATGACAGTGTAAAAGTGCTCCTTGTGCCTCTGGAGAGGTAAACAAAGTGATCTAGGACGGCTGGTTCTCAGTAAGGGTGTGTAGATCTGTCTGGGGTTACATAATCACTGGTGAGGAGAGCCCAAAGTGTGGAAAATTCACCCTTCCCCACCCCCCTCACAGAACAGAGCAGTAAGTTCCTGTTCATACCCTGGATCAGTCCAGATGAATGGGGTTTATGCATCCCTATCAGCAGATGGAGGCAGAGAACAAAACTTTCAGTACTGCTACGTAACCAAAAGTGCTACCTGCAGTCTCTCAATATTTCTCTGTTTCCAGCAGATGGTAGAGGTGAAAACCTACAGTCTGGAGTTGTTTGAAGAAAAAAGGATAGGATAAGAAGAGGATTTAGCTACCCGAGGTGTTAGGTTCCTTCGTGAGTCATCCCTCGGGTGGAGCAGGGCAAGTGGGGCGTTGGTAATCCCTGTCCAGACTCAGCCCTTCTTGACGGGGGGGGGTAGATAGCCAGGGGTCCTGGTTCCCTCTCCACCCTCTGGGCCCCTTCTCTCTTGGTGGGCCTTTCTCCTCAGTCTCCTATCTCCAGAAGCAGGGGGAGTAGTTCTTTCCCCCTTTAGTTGTGGCCTGTCTGGAAGCTATCGGAGGGGGGCGCTTTCTCTTTTACGAGGAGTGGACCAGAATCATGTCGGACCAGTGGGTACTGGGAGATGGTAAGAGACTGTTATGCCTTAGAATTTTCTCGGCCGCTCAGGGATGCCTTTGTAGTCTTCCGTTGCGTCTCCTGGAGCAAGCGAGAGGTGGTGTGGAACACGCTACAGCGCTTACAATTTCTGTGTGCCATTGTTCCGGTGCCGCCTTAGGAAAGGGGGCAGGGCAGGTATTCTGTGTACTTTGTGGTACCAAAGAAAGAGGGGACCTTTTGGCCCATTCTCGATCTGCAGAAGGTAAATGCGTCCCTCCGGGTGCCGCGTTTTCGAATGGAGACGGTGCACAAAAGGGAGTTTCTAGTGTCCTTGGACTTGTCAGAGGCCTTTCTTCATATCCCCATTCGGCCTGAACATCAGAGGTTCCCTGTCCCTCCCTTCCCCTCCCCTCCCCTCCCAGAACTGGCTGGTTCTAACAACGGATGCGAGTCTCCGGGGCTGGGGAGCTCACTGTCAGGAACTCACGCCCCAAGGACAATGGACAGAGGAAGAGACCCTCTAGAACATAAATTGCCTGGAAGCCCAGGCAGTGAGTGTGCAATTCAGCCACAGACTCCAGGGTCAAGCAGTCCGCATAATGTAAGACAGCACTATGATGGTAGCCTACATCCACCGGCAGGGAGGAACCAAGAGCCAGCACATGTCTCAGGAGATAGTCCTCTTTATGGGTGGAAATACATGTACAGACAATCTCATCATCACGCAGTGCAGGAAAAGACAATGTCAGAGCAGATTTTCTAAGTAGGGAGAGTCTGGATCCAGGAGAGTGGGTGTTGTGTGCCGAAGCCTCTCAACTGATAGTAGATCGCTGGGGCCCCCCTGTCCACCGACCTACTGGCTGCATCTCACATTGCGAAGGTTGCCCGATTCTTCAGTCACAGAAGAGATCTGTGGTCACTGGGAATCAATGCTTTCCTTCATACCTAGCCAGAAGAAGAGTTGCTATATGCCTTCCCTCTGTAGACCCTGATGGGCAGGATCATTTGCAGAATCGAGCCACAGGGGATTAGTCCTACTAGAAGCTCCAGATTGGCCCAGGCATCCGTGGTATGCAGACATGCGGTGACTCGTGGAGACATCCCACCCCCCCCCCCCCCACCCTCAGGGTCCTTCTACAGCAGGGACCAGTCCATCACGAGGATCTGACTCAATTCTGTCTTAAGGTGTGGCCCTTGAGATGGCTCGCCTGATGAAGCGAGGATATTCTGCGGTGGTAATTGCCACCTTGTTCCGCGCTCAGAAGTTCTCTACGTCCCTAGCATATGTGCAGGTCTCTCTCCCCCCACCCCCCCTCCTTGGGCAGTCAGAATCCCACTTATTCTGGAGTTTTTGCAGGATAGCTTGAATAAAGGTTTGGCTCAACTTGAAGATGCAAGTAGCTACGCTCTCCTGTTGCAGGGGCGAAGTGAATGGAACCTCCCTGTCGGCTCAGCCGGACGTTGCCCGTTTTCTGAAAGGGGTAAAGAATCTTCGGCCACCCTTACCAGTGACAGGTTCTCTTGTGAAATCTTAATCTAGTATTGAAATTTTTGGCAGGGCCCTCCTTTCGGCTGCTGCACGGTCTTTCCTTGCGTTTATTAACCTTGAAAACAGTGTTCCTGGTGGCTATATGCTTGGCGCGTCGAATCTCTGAACTGCAGGCATTGTGTTGGGAACAGTTCCTCTGGATGACTCTAGGAGCATTACAGCTTCATACTTTTCCATCCTTCTTGCTCAAGGTAGTCTCGGAGTTTCATTTGAATCAGTCCATTTCGTTGCCTACCCTAGATAAGCACAGGGATGTGGAGGAATATGGCCTCCTCCGTCAAAAGAATGTTAGCAGACTTTTGTTGCTGTATGTGGAGGTTTCAGAAATGGTCCGAAAGACGAACTGCCTCTTTGTCCTTCACGGTGGAAGGAAGCAAGGCAAATTAGCTTCGCAGGCTACCATAGCTCGCTGGATAAAGGAGGTGGTCACGGAAGTCTATGTGGAAGCAGGAAAGCCATTACCTTCTTAGGTTAAAGCTCATTCCACCAGGGCTCAGGCAGTCCCATGGGCGGAAGTTAGACTGCTGTCCCCCATCGATAACTGCAGAGCAGCAATGTGGTCCTCCTTACACACATCCAGGTTCCATTGCCTGGATGCACAGGACCGGGAGGACGCAGCCTTTGCAAGGGCTGTATTAACCAGACCGCGGGCAGCCTCCCGCCCCAATCGGGAGTACATTTTGTACATCCCATTGGTCCTGAGTCCATCTGGCTACACGCTAGGAAATGGAGAAATTACTTATCTTATAATTTTGTTTTCCTTAGTATAGTCAGACTCAGTATGGTGCCAAGGATTTGCCAGTGGAGTGGATATCTATTCCAAGAGATTCCGGGTAAGCCTTCATCCAGTCCCTAGATCAGGGCATCTTTAATCTTACTGTGGTTCCATGTTTGTTTGGTTGAGTACAGTTACGGTTATCTGTTTCTAATCAAGTTTTTTCAATAGTATGTCCACAGTGGCTTTTGAAGAGAATAATTAAGATCTGAGGTAACTGCAGGGGTGTATCTAAGGTGACATCAGCATTGAAATCTAACTCCATTTCCATCTGCTGGCGAGGGAGCATAACCCATTGGTCCTGAGTCCATCTGTCTACGCTAAGGAAAATGAAATTATCAGAAAAGTAATTCTCCATTCCAGGTGCACCAAGACATCACAATCTCTTAAAGGGTGCACTGGTGGTTGGTAGGGAGGTTAACTTTTTGATACAGTGCATAGTAATAAAGTCTGCACATCTCTGTTACATGCAGATTTTACTACAGATTTTCAAAGGAATTTTATGTGCATAGAATCACTTTGAAAATGCTGGGATAAAGTCCCCTAGTGCATGCACAAGTTACATGTTGAAAGCTATACCTACTCCTAACAGTGCAGCTTCTGACTGTGGCAAACTTATACATGTGCATATAGCATATTTAAAACTAATCGGGAGAAAATTCTTTTTCACTCAGCTCACAATTAAGCTCTGGAATTTGTTGCCAAAGGATGTGGTTAGTGCATTTAGTTTAACTGGGTTTGGATAAGTTCTTGGAGGAGAAGTCCATTAACTGCTATTAATCCAATCGACATAGGGATTAGACACTTGTATTACTGGCATGGGATATAGTGTTTGGGTACTTGCCAGGTACTTATAGCCTGGATTGTCCACTATTGGAAACAGAATACTGGGCTTGATGGACTCTTGGTCTGACCCAGTATGGCAATTTCTTATGTTCAGACTTTTGAAAATTGTAATGTCCTTTTCCCACCTTCTCTGCCCCTTGCATCTAAATATGCCCTTAAGTCTGTGCATATTTAGATGCAAGCCCAATAGAGTTGGTTCCAAAGAGCCACTTAATGCGCACAAAATCTGTTAGTCTACATGTACTTGTCTAGTAATGAGGAGGAGGATAAAATCAATTTCTCCCAGAACAAGCAGGATGGTAGTCCTCACATGTGGGTGACGTCACTGGCCGGAGCCCTATCACGGAAAACTTTTCTGTCAAAATTTCTAGAACTTTTGTCTGGCACACTGAGCATGCCCAGCATGACATAATCCCTGTAGCTACAGGGGTCTCCCTTCAGTCTCTTTTTTTCCCACGCTGTAGTTGCCTCGCGGTTTAGGAGCTCTGTGAGATTTTCTCACTCCTTTTTTCCTCACGGAAAAGGTTTGAAGTTTACTTCTTAGAAATTACATATCAGCGGTCTCCCATTGCGCCCCGTATATCTCGGTCTCTCGGTGAGTACTCTCTCGCATCTGTGGCCGGTTCCCGTCTGCTACTCTGTTCCCACAGGCCACCGACCTTTTTTGCACCCTTTCCATCAACATGGTGACTGGGTTTTGAAAATGCCCAGACTGTCCGCGAACAATATCCATCACGGACCCCCACACTATGAGTGTGCTATGCCTGGGCTCGGCTCACAACATCTGTCTGTGTCCTGAATGTGCCCAAATGACTCCCAAGGGCAGATGAGCACGTCTGGATAAAATGGAGTCTCTTTTCCAGTTAAAATCTGCTCCATCCACTTCTGCCCAGTCATCACCGGCGTCTAAAACTCCATCTACCGACAAACCTAGCTGGGAACAACATGGAGCCGATGACCTTCCGTCACCACCTTCCAGGCCATCTATTGCATCATCCTCGGTGTCAGGGAAAGACCGCACCGAGCACCAAATAAAGCACCAGCATTGATCCGATTGCATGCTTGGTGCCAGCACTGACGTCCCATCGGCATCGAAGGCCACAGAGCCACCATCGAAGAGGGCCCAGTCAGAGGAGCCTCCATCCTCCTCTGCACCTGATGGCCCGAGGCGTTCCCCACTGATACCGGTGCTGGGTACTGAGCCTTCACAAATTATTGTGGAAAGGCCAGTAACGCCTAGCCTGCCTCCCCCCTGTAGCTGCACTGTCTACACCAGCTTTCAGGGAGGAACTGAATGTCCTCATCCGCCAGGCAGTGGTCAATGCTGTCCAAAACCTCCAGCCTCCACCGATGCCGGCTCCCATACCGGCACAGACTACTGAACCATCGATGTTTGCACCGCTATTACATCGACTCGATGCCCTCATCGGTGCTTTTCCGACTCAGCCTGTCCCATTGGTGCCAAGTCTGCCATCAAGACCTCTGCAGTTCCCAAAACCCATCCCGGGATCCTTGGACGATGACGACACCATGTCTAGTCCAGCTCCCTCACAGCCAGAAAAACTTCCAGGACCATCGGGACTCTCTGGATCTAAACATCCATCAATTCCCCAGATGCCATCGATTCCTTCAAAGCCTCCATCGATGCCAATACACCTGCCATCGACATTTTTGTCGATGCCTATTCACCCTCCTTCCGGATCTTGACAAAACACTCCTTATGATCCATGGGAAGATGTGGATACAGATTCCTCTACATCAAAGGAATTACTTTCAGAGCCTTCTCCTGCAGAGGAAAGACGGCAATCTCCTCCTGAGGACCTCTCTTTCGCCAATTTCTTTAAGGAAATTTCAGAAACCATCCCTTTCAACTTGGTAACAGAGGAGGACATGCGTCACAAAACATTGGAGGTTCTGCAATTTGTTGACGTGCCTAAAGAAATCATGTCCATTCCTGTGCATGAAGTCTTATTAGACCTTCAACACAGTCTATGGGAGCACCTGTCAACAGAAAAACAGATGCCACATATCTCGTCCAACATGCTCCAGGCTTCCAAAAACCACAACTGTCTCATCATTCAGTTGTGGTTGAATCTACACAGAAAAAGGCAAAGCACTTGCGGCCTCATTCCTCAGCCCCTCCAGGAAAAGAGCAAACATTCTTAGATGGTCTAGGTAGGAAAATGTTCCAAGGCTCCATGTTGATGTCTCGTATTGCCGCTTACCAGCTCTACATGACCCAATACCAGAAAAACCTGTGGAAGCAGGTTCAGGACCTTGCAGTCTCATTGCCTTAGCAATATCAAGAGAGTCTAACTGCTATTCTCCACAAGGGCCTTGAGGCAGGAAAGCATGAAGCTAGAGCAGTATTTGTCTCCTTTGAAACTGCCTCCCACTTATCAGCAATGGGAATCAGTGCCCAACGATGGGCTTGACTAAAGGCTTCTGATTTACGGCCTGAGGTCCAGGACAAACTCGCTGACCTCTTGTGCACTGGGGACAATCTCTTTGGGGATAAAATTCAAGACTCAGTGACTTAGTTAAAAGACCACTACGAGACACTGCACCAATTGTCTACAGTGACCACTGATGCTCCCTCCTCATTTCGCAGAAGCATGAGAAGGGACCCCAAGAAATCGTTCTACCGCTCTTGCTTCTACCGCTCTTGCTTCTACCCTCTCGCTTCTAGAGTGAAGCCTGCTAAAGCCCCTCACAAAGGATATACATGCCAGCCCAAAGCACCCAGAGCTCAACCAGCCCCACAGTCTGGTCCAGCATCTGGATTTTGATATGTTTCCAGAGAACAGTTGCCAGTGTTCAATAAATCCAAATCCAGAGATACCTGTCGGAGGCCGATTGCTCCACTTCCAATATCAGTGGCGCCTCATAACAGACCAATGGATAATTTCAATCATAACCAAGGGATACCATCTAAACTTCCTCACGGTACCCCCAGACTCTCCACCAAATCCACTGTGGGCCCGAAAAGACCACACGCTGATGCTGGAGTCAGAGCTCTCTGCCCTTTTTCAAGCCAGGTCTGTGGAACCCCTTCCCTCAACACAAACTGGCAGAGGGTTCTACTCCCGCTGTTTTCTAATTCCAAAAAAAACAGGAGGGCTCCGCCCCATCTTAGACCTTCGCAATCTCAACAGATTATCCAAAAAGAAAAATTCAGAATGGTGTCTCTTGGAATCTTACTTCCCCTTCTACAATAAGGAGATTGGCTCTGTTCTCTGGGTCTTCAGGATGCGTACGCACATATAGCCATAAACTCCCATCATCTCAAATACTTGCACTGTATAGAGGGTCACAGTCATTTTCAATACTGAGTACTACCATTCGGCCTTGCCTCAGCACCTCAGGGTTTTTACGAAATGCTTAGCAGCGGCGGCTGCCCACCTGCGCAAGGACACCGTTCACGTGTTCCTTTACCTCGACGACTGGCTAATCAAGAGCCAGTCCAAACAAGGAGCTCTCGAAGCACTCACCTCACCATAACTCTGCTACACTTCTTGGGATTTCTCATCAATTACCAAAAATCCCACATGACTCCATCTCACCTCCTTACTTTCATTGGAGCAGATTTGGACAACACAGTCGCAAAGGCCTTCTTACCCAACGACCGCACAGACACACTCTCCAAACTGGCTACGTCTCTGCGCACAAAGAGAACAGCCTCAGCCCATCAATTCTTAACATTGCTGGGCCACATGGCTTCCACGGTCCACGTCACTCCTATGGCCAGGCTGGCCATGAGAATAACTCAATGGACTTTGAAATCTCAGTGGCTCCAAGCCACTCAACCTCTTTCATCCCAGATTCATGTAACCCACCAGTTGTGTCTGTCACTTCTCTGCTGGACAAACAAAGCCAACCTGCTGACCAATTCCCTTCCAGCAGCCAATTCCACAAGTAACCTTAAACACGGACGCATCCAACTTGGGTTGGGGAGCTCACGTGAACAACTTTCAAACTCAAGGTACTTGGACACATCTCGAAGCAAAATATCAAATCAACTTCCTGGAGCTTCGAGCCATATGTTATGCTCTTTATACATTCAAGGACTGCCTTTCACACAAGACTGTTCTTATACAAACAGACAACACAGTTGCATTGTGGTACTTGAACAAACAGGGAGGAATTGACTCTTATCTCCTCTGCCAAGAAGCCGCGCAGATCTGGGGCTGGGCCCTTGCACACTCCATGCACCTCCGGGCCACCTATCTAGCAGGTGTACAGAACGTACTAGCAGATCTCCTCAGTCGACAGTTCCTTCCACGAGTGGTCTCTAGATCCCGATGTGGCAAGCAAACTGTTCCAACGCTGGGGTCAACCAACAATCAACCTCTTTGCATCTGAACTGAATCACAACGTGGACAGATTCTGCTCCCTGCACAGGCACCAAAACACATTAGCCATGGACGCCTTCGCTCGCCCCTGGAACACAGGCCTCCTATACGCGTATCCCCCGATACCTCTGATAGCCAAAACTCTCGTAAAACTACAACAGGACAAAGGGTCAATGATACTCATAGCCCCGTATTGGCCTCGACAAGTGTGGTTTCCCATGCTTCTCGACCTCTCAATCAGAGAACCCATTCGCCTGGGCACAGCACCCACTCTCATAACTCAGAACCAAGGCATGTTACACCATCCGAACCTTCAGACCCTATCCCTCACAGCCTGGATGTTGAAAGCTTGATCCTGCAACCGCTCAATCTTTCAACTGATGTTTCTCAAGTGCTTGTAGCTTCATGAAAGCCTTCCACACGAAAATCCTATCATTCCAAGTGGAATAGATTTATCATATGGTGCATGCAAAAAGGTATAGACCCTTTTTTCCTGCCCCACTCCATCTCTATTAGACTATCTCTGGCACCTTTCAGAGTCTGGTCTCCAGACTTCCTCGGTGAGGGTACACCTGAGTTGCCATCTCAGCATACCACAAGGGAGTGGGGGATGCCCCGGTAACAGCGCAACCCCTTGTGAGTCTGTTCATGAGGAGCCTACTACAGCTTAAGCACCCTCTACGACCACCAGTCACTGAATGGGAGTGCATGAGCCTTACAAGGCTCATGCACTCCCCATTTGAGCCTTTGCACTCCTGCGATGTTAAATTTCTTACATGGAAACTTCTCTTCCTAGTAGCCATCACATCTGCTCGAAGGGGTAGTGAGTTACAAGCACTTGTCACATACTCACCCTCTACAAGGTTCCTACATGACCGAGTGGTCCTCCATACTCACCCTTAATTCCTTCCCAAGGTGGTCACTGACTTTCACCTGAATCAATCTATAGACTTGCCCACCTTTTTCCCAAGGCCTCACTCTCACCAGGGCGAGAGACTTTTGCACACCTTGGACTGTAAACGTGCACTTGCATTTTACTTAGACCGCACTGCAGTCCATAGGAAATCCACCCAACTCTTTGTTTCTTTCGATAAAAACAAACCAGGAGTTGCAGTGGGCAAACAAACTCTCTCTAACTGGCTAGCAGACTGTATCGAGTTCTGCTATGAAAAAGTAGGCCTTCCTCTCCAGGGACGAGTGAAGGCGCACTCAGTAAGAACCATGGCAACCTCAGTAGCACACTATCGTTCAGTACCGATTGCTGAGATCTGTAAAGCTGCAACATGGAGCTCTCTTCACACATTTGCAGCACATTACTGCCTGGACAAGGAAGGACGTCAAAATTCTGCCTTTGGACAATCCATCTTAAAGAACTTATTTCCAGTAGAATCCCAACTCCTTCCACTTTCATCTGCTGTGATTTCAGGCTGCCTCATTTTCCCCAACAGTACACCAGTTGTTGTGCCTGTTGCACAAGTTGTAAGCTGTTGGTCCAATTTAAATATGAGTCAGCCTGTAGCTTGCTAATCATCCACATGTGAGGACAACCATCCTGCTTGTCCTGGGAGAAAGCAGAGTTGCTTACCTGTAACAGGTGTTCTCCCAGGACAGCAGGATGTAGTCCTCACGAAACCCACCCGCCACCCCACAGAGTTGGGTCCGAAACGTTTTATTTTATTTTTCGCTCGCACCTTTTGCTACAAACGAGACTGAAGGGAGACCCCTGTGGCTACAGGGATTATGGCATGCTGGGCATGCTCAGTGTGCCAGTCAAAAGTTCTAGAAACTTTGACAGAAAAGTTTTCTGTGATAGGGTTCCGTCCAGTGACATCACCCACTTGTGAGGACTACATCCTGCTGTCCTGGGAGAACACCTGTAACTGGTAGGCAACTCTGCTTTCTCCTCGTTTTCCCTTCGTAAATGTTTATACAGATCCGGCAGTACAACTAGTAGCCATGTTCACCACCCATGTTTCTGAAACTTTACAATTGTAAAGTGTGTGTTGGTATGCTGTTTATAATAAGCACATTGATCTTCAGTTGCTTTATTTTAACTAATATGGGGAAAAACTGGGGGCTTTATTGAAAAACTTACCATCTTTCATCCGGCCACTAAACCCTTGTCGCCTAATGGTGAAGGGCCACACCCCGTATAGCACTGCACAATGTCATCCTATAATCGGTGGCTCTCAAGCTTTGGAGTTAATTTTCAAGGCATAAAATTCTGTATAGTGAATATTGCCCAAGGTGACGGTGTCAGTGGCCATATTTTGAATGCCTGAAGTTTTGAACTCGAAGTTCACTGCTCCTAATTGTGAGAATCCGCTCCATTCATAGGTTGGTGGTAATCTTAGCCTCCCTGACATGCCAGAAGGACTTTTCTGTTTTAGTTAAGTGCCAGGTAGTTTGGAGGAAGACGTGGCGCTGGGTATGTCAGATTTGCCAGAATGAAAACACAAAACTAGTTATTCTAATAGGGGTGAATGTAAAGGAGTACTGTGCAGTTTGTTGTATAACTGGAAGAAACTGGAGTGGAGGAGTAGCCTAGTGATTAAAACAGTAGGCTAAGAACCAGGGCAGCCAGGGTTCAAATCCCATTGCTGCTCCTTGGACCTTGGGCAAGTTACTTCACCCTCCAATGCTCAGGTAGAAACTTAAGCCTAGATTCATCATTTTTCGATAAATATAGTAAGAATAGCGCCCATTTTATCACATTTTGGGCTGCTGCTGGCTAGAGAGAGAGCGCCTCTGAACATAAGAACATAAGAAATTGCCATGCTGGGTCAGACCAAGGGTCCATCAAGCCCAGCATCCTGTTTCCAACAGAGGCCAAAACCAGGCCACAAGAACCTGGCAATTACCCAAACACTGAAGAAGCTCACCAAAAAAGTTAACTATTTATACCACTGTAAGAAGAGGCAGCAGTAACTCTGGGAAAGGTTTTTGGGTGAATTGGGTTTTCGGAGGCAGTTTAACGTGCACAGTCATACGTACAAACATTACAGTTACCATCAGTGAAGATTTAATGTGATTTGCAGTGATGAAAGGTGAAAGTAGATTTGTTCCATGTTCTCTCTTCCATGTTCTCTCTTCCTAGCTTGATTGCAGCTAGGTAGAGAGTGCATCAATTTAGATAGAGAGAACATGGTACACATTAAATCTTCTCTGGTAACTGTAATGTTCGTAAGTATGACTGTGCTTGTAAAACTGCCCTCTAAACCCCAACTCACCCCACAAACCTCACCTCACGTTCATATTGCCCCCTCTTACAGTTGTATAAAGAGTTCAAAAATCTGTGGGCCTCCACAGAGTGTCTGTCTCTCTCTCTCTCTTTCTCAACAGGATTTTGAAAAAGGTGTATATGTTTCCAGCGTTAAATCCTGCAATACTGTGCATTACGTTATTGTTTGCAATGTTATACAGCCCTCATTTCCATTTACTCTGTCCAAACTCCTCCCACTTAAATACATTTTTCAAATTTGCATATGCATTTCTAAATGCGATATTTATCGTGGGCATTAGGGCCCTAATGCGATTTGATGAATGACCCCCTTAGATTGTGAGCATTCTGGAGACAGGGAAATACAAAAAGTACCAGTATGTAATCCACTTTGAAGTTTCACAAAAAGCAGAACATAAAAAAAGACTTGTTTCTTGATTTTTAATTTTATGAAGCTAGAGAGGCATTTCAAGGAAAGAACTACCAAAGCATATGGACTTTATTTGATGAAAACCAAGATTTTGTCTGTTTACAGCCTGAAATGTTTCCTGCTTTCTTTTTATAATCCTGTTAACCCACCCATATTCTCTGCATTGTGTAGCAATTAAAAATGCACGAGAGGGAACTCGCAGTCCAAGGACAGCTCCTGAAATGAGCTTAAAGAGGACATATGATGCCATGGAAGGAAATGTAAAGCGAGGGATTCCTGTGCGAGAGCCTGCTGTGTCTGCACCCATGGAAGGTAAGGAGTCCTTCACGTTTACCATACCTTGCTGTCTTCAGTTTGTTCGGTTGACAGGCCCTGCATCTGATGACTGTTCGTAAAGGGGTATGTTTATGGGCATCATGCAGTTGTCGCTTGTTTTATTGTAGCTGCCTTCAGACTAACGGAAGGATAAATGTCAGATTTTGGCTGCTGTATGAGACCGTAGTGTGTCACCAGGGCACTTACTGTCCTAGAGTGTCACAAGTAGGGGACAGATACATTTTGTGGTAGCTTGTGTAATGACACTTTTATTTGTCCTTGGAGTAACAAAACAAAAATTGGTTTGGGATCATTATCGTAAGATCCTTTACCAAGTCTCTTATGTAGTAATATAATAGATGACTGCAGAAAAAGACAAACTGGCCCTTCCAGTCTGTTCAGTTATTCCTGTCCACAGTTCAACAATTATATCTCAGTTGTAAATGAAGCTGGATGGCTTGTAAGCAATAACTTCTTGTCCAAGACCCTTTGTTTTCTTCTTTGATGGTTCTTTGGCATCCTGGAGAGATCCCATACACCCAGTCCCTCCCACATCTTACCGCCAAGCCAAGCTACCAAATCCACTGAGTTTGCTGCCTTAACCCTTATTTTTTACTTGCCCTTACAAAAGGCTGCTTAAGATGAGATACAGCATTAAAATAAAATGCAGTAAAATGATCAAAAGATCCAAAAACATAAACATGGTGATCACATACAATATCAGAATACACAACAAGCAACAAGAACAAACAACATTTGGGCCTCCTCTCCCAGCCTTGCATAATTCCCCCTAAGGGTTACCCTAAAGCCATCAGTACTAACCTGACAACATTGCTAAAATCCAAGTGAAATCAAGTGTCTTACAAACAACTCAAACGTACAACCTATCAAGATCAGTCTAAACAATTTTAAAAGGCTTAATCCATCCATCTAGGTCCCCACAGCCTTGCTGGACAGTACCTGACAAATCGCCAACTTTCTAGCATCAACCCACTTACTTTGTGGGATAGCATTCCCTCTACTCCATAGCCACTTTATCATTAGGTTGTGTTTTCCTGATCCATTCCTTGTTTTCTCCTTTTTACTTTGCTGGACTGTACTCTGCCACTACCAGCCTGCCGGCAATGACCCAGTTAATTATAGTCTGCTGGTTACTCCTTGGCCTGCAGTATTGCCAGGTTGGGTTTCCTTTATCCACCAAATCACTTTCAGGCCGATTCAGTAAAAAATGTGAGAGAGCTGGCGCTTCGTGTTGAACGCCCGCTCTTCCGTCATGTGCCCAGGCACTTCTCCTGGGCGCGTGATTCTCTATTTAAATTAGGTGTTGTGCTAATAAGGAGAAGCTAGGGACAATAGCACGTCCCTAGCGCCTCCTTATTAGCAGAAGCAGCGGCTGTCAGCAGGTTCTATAACCGACACTTAATTTTACCGACGTCGGTTGTCAAACCCGCTGTCAGCCACGGGTTCAGAAAATGGACGCCGGCAAAATTGAGTGTCTGTATTCGAACCCGCCAACCAGCAGGCAGATTTTTTTGGGGGGGGGGGGGGGAGAGATTTATTTATTTTTTTACTTTTGGTGCCTTCGACTTAATATCGCTGTGATATTAAGTTGGAGGGTGTACAGAAAACCATTTTTTTCTGCTTTTCTGTACACTTTCCCGGTGCTTTCTAAGGTCGCACATTTTACTTTCAGTATTCCGGGGTAATAACTAATAGGCTCATCAACATGCATTTGCATGTGATGAGCCTATTAGTTTTGGGGTGGTTGGCCATGCGCTATTACTCCTTACAGTATAAGGGGTAATAATAGCGCATCTAAAACGCGCGGCCAAATGGGGGCTAAACTGTGCGCTTGGCTGAGAGCACGGCTCTGTATCGGCCTGTTTGTTTTCTCCAAATTGCCTCTCCCTTCCGTCTAATCTCTAGGATTTGAAGGATGGGCTTTTTACCATACTGCAACTTCTCACCCCTGTTCTCTATAAACTGGAATATAAATCAAAATAAATAGGTAGATTAAATCTCTGTCCCAAGCGTGCTTTAAATTCTGATGCTGAGCTGTTTCTACCACTTCTACTCTTGGATTTTTCCAGGTATCTACCATTCCTATTCATACCTCAGATCAGTCCAGACAAGTGGGATTTGCATCCCTACCAGCAGTTGGAGGCAGAGAACAACAACTTTTCAGGCACTGCTACATAACCGAGAGTACCTCCTGCAGTACCTCAGTATTTCTCTGATTTCAGCAGATAGTAGAGGTACAAACCTGCAGTCTGAAGTTTTGAAAAGAAAAAAGGAGAAGGAGAAGAAAAGATAGTAACACACGGGTTCGTGGAAGCTCCCTGAGATGTTAGGTTCCTTCGTGGGCCATTCCTCAGGTAGAGCAGGTGAGCAGGGGCTTGGAGATCCCTGAATTGGCTCAACCCTCAACAAGTAGGGGGAAGGGAGTGACAGCCAGGGGTCCTGGTTCCCTTGCCCTCTCCGCCTTCTTTACCTCAGCTGGCAGCCAGAAGCACCAGAAGCAAGAAAGTATTTATGAATTTTCTTGACTTCTTTTGGGGGCACTGTCGCTTAAAAAGAAAAGAGAGGAAAAGTGCAGTGCTGTGTGAGCAGCAGAATCAGTGTGTCCAGGACCTGATTGGGGTATGATAAAGAGCCCATGGCTCCACAGCAGCACTTGCGGTCTGCTTGGTGGTTGAGGAGGGGCTATTTGGCTGTATTGTCGGGAAGTGGCTGGAATTGTGGTGCAATTTTTTTGGTGGGCCAGTTGCAGCAAGCTGTAGAGCAGGGGTCAGGAACCTTTTTGGCTGAGAGAGCCATGAACGCCACATATTTTAAAATGTAATTCCATGAGAGCCATACAATATGTTTAAAACTACATACAAGTAAATGTGTGCATTTTATGTAAGATCACACTTTTAAAGTAAAATAAGTCTCTGAAAATATTACACCAGGCCTTAAGACACCAATACATCTCCTATTAGGAAAACGGACCAAGTCAGGCTGCTATAGAGTCCTACACAGAAACTACACGCCAGCAGAAAACCTCACCTGAATCACGTGCTGTCCCTCACCTAACATAGAATAAAGAGACCAAAACGCATAAGAAGAAGCATGGAGAAAAAACTGAAATGGAAACTGCAACAAGCCAGAGTCTCTGTATGCAGTGTAACAAAGGAAAAAAGAAACATCACCCATCCTTATAAAACAAATCAAGAAATATAAAATCATCAGCAGTAAAACTGTACTAACAAAAAGAACATATTTCGAAACAGCTGATGAGTGGAATATCCAATAATTAAAAACTCATATAAAAAATTTCCAGATACCAACAAAATATTTCAAAATAGCAGACACAAAGACCCAGTAATGAAAAATAATAAGGATACAAAAACTTTTTTTGTTCTGCATACCTGGGAACGTTTGATATCCAGGTGTCCTGAGATTGTTCTGAATTAGCAGGAGGAGGGTTGGTTTGCTTGGAACTTTCTCCTCTCTGTCACATACCAGCGCTCTCTCTCACACTGGCTCTCAATTACACACCTATATACACATGCTCTCAGTCACTCACATATACACATGCTTTTTCTCTCTCACTTTTATATAGGCTCTTAATTACACATTTACACACATGCTGTCTATCTTTTCATGCTTACACACACACACAGGCTTTCAATCACATAAATACATGCTGTCTTTATCTCTCACACACAGACTCTCATTCACATGCTTACAAACATGTCCTCTCTTTCTCTCATTTAAACACAGGCTCTCAATCACATACTCACATGCTCCATCACCTAAACCAGCTCTCAATCACACACAGACACATATGCTCTCTCTTACTTATACACACAGGCTCTTAATCATACATACACATGATCTCTCTCACACAGAAAGGATCTCAATCATACACACATACTCTTTCACACAAACAGGTTTTCAATCACAAACTTACACATACAGGTTCTCAATCATACACTTACATTCATGCTCTCTCTCTCACAGGCAGGCTCTCAATCACAGACATACTCTCTTTCACATATACAGGCTCTCAATCATTCATATACATGCAATCTCTCACTCACACACACAGGATCTCACTCACACATGCTTGCTTGCTCATTCACTCTCTCTCTCCCCCACCCCCACCCTGGGAACTCGCGGCAGCAGCAGCCTCCTCCCAACGCTAACCTCCTTCATTTTCAGCCCTCGTGGAGGAGGAGTCCCATCGGCCGCAGGGGTTGACGTTCTTCTTCATTTTTCTGCGCGCCTCTCTTCTGCTCTTCGGGCCGACGCTGACCACACTAGCGTGGTCTCTTCTTACCACGCACGCACCCGATGCTCACCACTTCCTCTTCTGGGGCGCGGGGCGGGAAGAAGAGAGCATGCTGGTGCCGCCGACTCAGCTATTCTGCCGCGTTCCGCCCGGGCTGACAGCATTTTAAGCCCGAGCGGAGGAGGACCGGGGAGCAGCTGGGTCAGCGGGGGACTGGAAAGTTTGGCGACACACTTATTTAGTAGATTTGTCTGCGAGCCAGATGCAGCCATCAAAAGAGCCATGGGTTCCCGACCCCTGCTGTAGAGTGATGGCACCTCCTGAGGTGAGCTGGAAAGGGTGCAGGGCCTGTGGTTTGCACCAATCGCTACTAAATACGGCCTTGTTGTATGCTGCCTTTGTCTCTGGAGTTGAGGGACGCTCCATGGAGACTGCAGGTAACAAATGCAACCACTCAGCAGGACCCGTTTAGGGGGCGGGGGGCGACAGCCATATGTTCTGCATGTGGTGCAAGGCAGGCAGTGACTAGGGAGCCCAGGGATTCCCAGCCACCTCTCACTCTGATGTGTCAGGATGCTGTAGTGGACAGAGAGGGGACAGAGGAGCTGAGTAAGGAGGCTGTGGATAGGGAGTCTAGTGACTGAAGATTTTTCCACAGATTTCGTCCTACTCCATAAGGCCTATCTGGCAAAACGGGAAGCAGGAAATAAGCGCCTATCCTCCCAGAAGCCTCAACGCCTGGCGAAGAAGCATAGAGTTTCTGCGCAGACTAGGTCAGGAGGATTGTATCGTCTCTTAGGGCTGGGACGTCCGGGTGGAGATGCAGCATCTTCGGAAGATTTGGAGGGCACAGACTATATTCAGGAAGATCCGGGGGATGACCCTGGAGAGAATCTGGATGATCCTGGAGATGATCCGGGCAGCTGATCTTGGAGATGCGCCTGTGGGTGCTGTGCCTGCTGTGGATAAGGATGCAGAGGAGGTTCCTGTCGAGGAAGGAGATGACCCCAGGGTGTAGTTAGCTTGTTCTGTGATGAGTTGGTCCTATTATTCCCCGTATGCTAGAGGTACTGGGATTCAAGGTCACTCAGAAAGAGTTCGACAACGAGGGGGTGGATCCAGCCCTAGATGGGCTGCGTGGGCCTCCAAAGACCTTTCTTTTACCAAAGAAGGGAAAGAAGTTGGTGGTCCCGGAGTAGGATACTCCTGAAGCAGGCCTTAAGGTAGCCAGGGTTATGGCTAAGTTGTACCCTTTGCCGGAAGAGACAGAGCTTTTGAGGCTTCCAAAAGTGGATGCAGTGGTGTCTGTGGTGACCAAGAAGATGACCATCCTGATGGCAGGAGCTGCTGCATTGAAGAATGTCCAGGACCAAAGGCTGGAGATTCAGTTGAAGAGGATGTTTGAAGTCTTGCAGAGGGCCTGTTTGCACTGTGTGCAGAAGGTGCAGGAAAAGAACTTGAGTGTGGCCGCCGACTCCAAGCAGGCGGCCCAGTTGGAAGCTGGGGTGGCCTATGTGGCCAGATGCACTGTACAACTTGGTCAGGCCGGCCGTTAGGAACATGGTTTCTGCAGTGGTGGCGTGGAGACTGCTGTGGTTGTGTAATTGGGCTGTGGATGGGTGGTCCAAGTTGCAGCTGTGTAGTCTTCATTTTAAAGGAACGCTGTTATTCAGAGAGGATTTGGAGCAGTTAGTAAAGCAGTTGGTCGAGTCAAAATGGAATAAGTTGCCAGAGAATAGAAAGGTCGGAAGGAAGACTTTCCCACCGAGATCTTGTTTTCGAGATGTGAAAAGATTTCGCTTCAAAAGGAGTTCTGTGGCTTTGGGACAGAAGCAGGGCTCAGGAAGACAGCAGTCCTTTCAGGGGGTGTGTAAACCATCCCAGGACAGTTCCGGTAAAGGGACTGGAAGGAGTATGGCCTTTCATTGAAGTCAGGTTCGTCCACTCTTGGAAGCCATTGGGAGGAGACTAGCCCTCTTTTACGAGGAGTGGACCAAGATCATGTCGGATCAATGGGTTCTAGAGGTGATAAGAAACAGTTATGCTTTAGAATTTTCTCACCCTGTCTAGGAAGCCTACATGGTGTCCCATTGCACCTCCCGCATCAAGTGAGAGGCGGTTCGGGGGAAACATTGCAGTGGTTGAGGTGCCTGGACGCAATTGTCCAAGTTCCTCCAGAGAAGCAGGGAAAAGGGAAGGTATTCAGTGTACTTCATAGTTCCCAAAAAAGAGGGCACCTTTCAGCCCATTCTTGATCTGCAGAAGGTCAATGCAGTGCTGCAGGTCCCGCATTTTTGAATGGAAACACTGCGAACTGTAATAGTTTGCAAAGGAGAGTTTCTGGCATTGTTGGATTTAACGGAAGCCAATCTTCATATCCCAATACATTCAGAACATCAGAAGTTTCTGCAGTTCATAGTACTAGGGGAGCATTTTCAGTTTCGGGCTCTTCCCTTCGGGTTAGTGACAATGCCACAGACATTCATGAAAGTGATGGTGGTGGTAGCAGAGGTGCTGAGGAGGGAAGGGATTCTAGTTCACCAATACCTAGACGACTGGCTAATCTGGGCGAAGTCAGAAGCGGCATGTCACCACTTGATTCGGCGGGTCTTGGAGATGTTGCAGTCTCTGAGCTGGGTGGTGAACTTGACAGAGAGCCATCTGGAGCCATCCCAGTCGTTGGAATATCTGGGGGCACGGTTTGATACCCGAATAGGGAAGGTGTTCCTTACCTTGGACAGAATTTCGAAGTTGTAGTTTCAGGGGCTTCAACTACTGTGGTTGGCCGTTCCCAGGGTCTGGGATTATTTGCCGGTCCTGAGTTCTATGGCATCTACGCTGGAGTTAGTTCCATGGGCATTTGCTCACGTGCGGCCTCTGCAGAGGGAACTTTTGTCCCATTGGAATCTATCAGAGGAGTTTCAGCTTCCATTGCCACTTCAGGTGGGGTTCCAGGTCCAGTCGTGATGGCTGTCGCGTCCCAATTTGGAGAAAGGAGTGGGATTGGAGGTTTCTGACTGGGTAGTGGTGACCACAGTTGCCAGCTTCAAGGGTTGGGGAGCAGCCCAAGGTCAGTGGTCGGTAATGGAAGCATCCTCGTCGATCAATCGTTTGAAAACAAGGGCAGGTCGCAAGTCATTGGTGGCTTTTCTTCCGATGGTTCAAGGCTGGGCTGTGCGAGTTTTCTTGGATAATGCAATGGCAGTGGCGAACATCAATCGTCAGGGTGGGACAAAGAGTATTCTGGTAGCTCTAGGACCAAGAATAATCTTGGACGATCAAATCTATAATCACCCCTGAAGCAGACATCTTGTCGAATCATGGCCATGTCAGGTGTATTGGATACATCATTGTGCTAATTTTGTTTGATTTTATTGTAAAAATGCCTTTATTGATATTACATTTGAAATATCTTGTCAAACATTTTAAATATTTATTTTATTATATATTTATAACAATATTGTTTTTGTGTACCATTCTTGTTGCTTTCGTATTTATTTGCATGGTTCACTTTCCTCTGTATTTGTTTTTCTTGCAGTACTGAGGGATTGCAAGTGGCACTCTCCGTTATGTAGCAGTGCCTGAAAAGTTTCTATTCTTGTCCTCCATCTACTGTTAGGGATGCCTAAACCCACTTGACTGGACTGATCTGTGGTATTCCAGGAACAAAAATTAGCAGATGATAAACAATTTTCCTTTCTCTTAGAAGGATGAGAAAATACCATTTATTATATAAACTTTCCTCCCTCCAACTTCATGCCATGACACCTGCTATCCTTGAATTTTTTTTTTTATATATTTAAAAATGATCTGGAAAGGGATATAATGAGTGAAGTGATTTAAATTTGCAATTGACACACAGTTATTCAGAGAAGTTAAATCACAGGCAGATTGAGATAAATTGCAGGAGGACCTTTCAAGACTGGAAGATTGGGCGTGCATATCTGGCAGATGAAATGTAATATGGACAAATGCAAGGTGATGTATATAGGGAATAATAATCTATGCTGTAGTTAGACGATGTTAGGTTCTATATTAGGAGCTACTACTCAGGAAAGAGATCTAGGCATCATAGTGGATAATACATTGAAATTGTTGGCTCAGTGTGCTGCAGCAGACAAAAAAAGCAAACTAACCTCTAGATACGCCCGCGATGAGAGAGACTCTTTATAAGGCCTTCATAGTAGTCAACTATTTATAATCACTCTAGAAGGGCAAGCTATTTACTTGAGGTGAGGTTTTTGTGGTGGTTTAGGGTTTTGGGGCCACTTTGACATGCAGAGTGAGATGTACGAATAGCAAAGTACACCTCAGTGAAGATTTGACATCATTTGGAGTGAGGAAAGTCTCACAAAGATGTGATTTCTACAATGTTCTCTCGCCCTAGCTTGATGGACTCTATATGCCGTTTTGGGCATATTGCACAGCTTAATGCCAGGAAAAAAGGTGTAGTTATTTCCAACATTAAAAACGTGCAATAGCGTTCATTATGCTATCACATCATGCGAGAATGCCCCTCATTTTCATTAATCCTGCCCAAACCCCTCCCCGGTCCCGCCCTTTTCAAAAATTTGCATTCGAGCATCGCGGTACTGGGACTATCGTGTGTGTTATGGCGTTAACGCCATAACACATTTTGATGAATGACCCTGAATGTTAGGTATTATTAGGAAGGGAATGGTGAATAACACAGCGAATGTCATAATGCCTCTGTGTCACTCCATGGTGAGACTGCACCTTAAATACTGTGTGCAATTCTGGTCGCTGCAACTCAGAAAAGATATAGTTGCACTGGAGAAGGTACAGAGAAGGGCAACCCGCATGAAAAAGGGCATGGAATGACTTCCCTTTGAGGAAAGGCTAAAGAGGTTAGGGTTGTTCAGCTTGGAGAAGAGATGGCTATTGAGAGATATTATAAAGGTCTATAAAAACATGAGGACTAGAATAGGTAAATGTGAATCAGTTATTTATTACTATCAAATTATATAAAAACTAGGGAACGCTCCATGCAATTAGTAAAGTAGCACACAAATTGGAGAAAATTCTTTTTTGCTCAATGCACAGTTAAGCTTTGGAATTCATTGCCAGAGGATGTGATTAAGGCAGTTAATGTAGTTGGGTTTAAAAAAGTTTGGAGAAGTTCTTGGAGAAGTCATAAACTGTTATTAATCAGATACATTTGGTGGAAAAAACTTCTTATCCCTGGGTGTTAGCAACATGGAATCTATCTACTGCTTGGGATCCTGCCAGGTACTTGTGACCTGGCTTGGCCACTGTGGAAACAGGATATTGGGCTTGATGGATCCTCTGTTTGACCCAGTATGACAAATCTTGTGTTATGTTTTCCATTATTTAAGCTTGACTTGGTCATCTTTAAATTTTGTAAATTGTTTGTGGTTATTCCAGGGTTAATATGCCGTGCACTGCCCAGAGGGAGTCCTCATGCTGAAACAAAAGAGAGACCCATCCTAACTGGCTCAATAATGCAAGGTGAACACTTCAGGGACCCTGCTGCACAACCCACTGGACCCTGCACACAAACATGTTTTCCTATTGAAATAGAATGGAAAATCGGCCCATTGCAGCCTTAGCTGCACTGCAGGCCAGTACCACAAACCAGGCTTGCACCTTAACATAGTCTGAGTTTATTCCAGGGTAATAGCTGCTGCTGCTCTTCCCACATTCAGGGATCTGCTCTCTTCATCTGCAGATTGATTTTCTGCCTGGTTTTCTCCATACATCCTTCTTTGCTTGGTTCTATCTCATGCTTGGTGGATCGGTGAAGAAAATCATCCTTCAGAAATCTAAGATCTCAGAGTATTAAGCTTAGAGGAAGGTTATTCTGGCTGGAAAGAGTTATAAAGTCTGGACCTGGAAAAGGGGTGTGCTCACAGTACAGGATTGCAGATTTAGATTGTGAATGTATTGATGTTCCCTGCTCTGAACGTTGGATACAGCGGGTAAAAAATCTTTTTAAAGTGGAACAAAACCAGACGAGTTACAGCAGGTTAGTGGCAACAAGTGGGTGAATAGGGGCTTGCTAGGAGACCATGTGATATTTATACTGCTTATGGAAGTTCCACTGTTTTTGATAGGAATCTCTTTTTTTAAGATAGTAGCTTCTCGTTTAATGACACTACTTTTTTTCTCTCATTACCATGATGCTCTGTTTTATGTTTGTGATGTGACCATTATGAAGATTGTTTTAACTGTGAGACTGCATCAGATTAGCTTCTTTACACATTACAGTCCAGTGGCATTCTGTTCTTTTAGACCTATGCGCCTTTATTTCTCCTTCCCATTTACTAAAGATATGAGAGAGAACGTCTGAAGAGCGGCTTCATAGTCAGGAATTGTATTTTCAATATATATTGCTATTGCAGAGCTAGATCTGGTCAGCAGAATTTCACAAGTGCTAAGCGTGTAGACTAGGAAGCAATCCCATTTAGGTGACACTTACATTTTGATTTGGGTATTATAGTAAATATATCCATATAGCAAAGAGCTCAATTCCCTTTTCTTTTCTCCTTTCTAGGTACCCCAAGGACAACTGCGGAGAGTTTTGAAGAGGGCCTGAAGTATCCCAAGCAGATTAAACGAGAGAGTTCCCCCATACGGACATTTGAAGGAGCCATTACCAAAGGCAAAGCGTATGATGGCGTCACCACCATTAAAGAAATGGGCCGCTCTATCCATGAGATTCCACGGCAAGACCTGCTAGGGCAGGAGAGCCGTAAGACTCCAGAAATTGTGCAGGGAGGCAGGCCAATCATAGAAGGATCTATTTCCCAGGTGAGAGCAAACGCTCAGTTGGACTTCCATTCCTTGGGATCAGTGGGCCAGCAATAAATCACCACTGGTTTAATGATAGATTTAAATGGTGATGAAAAACATGAAGGAGCAGGTGAGCATGCAAGGCACTGACTCAGTGATATCCTATAGATTTCCTCAGACTCACTCCCAAGTGTATGTGACACTAATATCAATTCTAATCATTTACCTATGAGTATGGAAATATGTCCTATGAAAGCTTTGCTTTTTCTTTTGTACATAAAATATTTAAATCTTTAAGCCAGTTCTTTAACACAATTGAACTTGTTTGAGTCAAACGGCCCAAATAGTACAATGACAAACTTGGCTTGTAATCCACGTCAAGGCAGCCCCATATTGTGATGTCAAAATCCGAGAATGAAAGATTATCCAAAAGAACGCCCAACACTGGCAGTGTTCTAGCAATATCCATCTGCTTCATTCAGGGTCTCATTGTTGCTGTGAAATAACTAAAAAGAGAGAAAATTATAAAAATCAGTCAAAACATAATTACAAATAAAATCTGAAAGAGTCAGTGACCTAGTTGATGGCATAAAATTCAGACAGCAGACGCATAACGAGAGGGTTGTGTTAGACCAGGCATTTTAAATGGTAGACTGAAGCTTAGAAAACAGATGCCATTCTGCTAATGCTTTGTTTGTAAGCAGGCAAGCACAATGTGACTGTTTATTGTTAATGAACCTTGAGTTGTAGATTGGCAGAAACGTTCTATTCAGTACATAAGAGAGGTAGCACCCAGCAGTATTTCTGTGGCTGAGCTGTCAAGATGAGTCTTCTCTGAGAAGCTTTGGGGAAGGGTAGATCCTAGCTTTCCTAGTGTGTAGCCAGATGGACTCAGGACCAATGGGTTATGCTCCCCTGCCAGCAGATGGAGACTGAGTCAGATTTCAAAGCTGACGTCACCCTAGATACACAGCTGCAGTGACCTCAGCCCTTCAGTATTTCTCCGTCTCAAGCAGATGGTGGATGTACCTCTCACTATGGGGATTGCTGTATTTTTTGGAAGGAGAAATTCTACATTTAAATTGGAGAAAAAAATTGAGCCCTGTTCTCCTGTGGTGATACCTAAAGGTCCCTCCCTCAGTTGAGAATTCTTGAGGCGATTTCCAAGATCCTTCAGAGGTGTGCCTTGGTCCAGTAGCCGGTTCCCGGCATGGACTTTGCTGCTTAAGAAGCTGAAAGGCAGCGGGTGCAGGAAGCCGAGCGCAGCGGTGACAGCCAAAGCCCTCTCCCCCTGCAGTCGGAGACCATTTCTGTACTCAGCCGGTAAGCGCTGAGCCCAGGAAAGTTAAATAAATAAATAAAACAGAAGATGATTTACCTCCTGATTTAGAAACATTGGAGGGGTTTCGGTAAGACTTCCTCCAGTCTCCTTGCTCAGTGCACTATACAGACTAGGTTCCCGATCCCGTTAGGATAAGGGGAACTGGGCTTCCGAGCAGGTTGAGCAGCCCCGCTTTATGCTTGGTCGGCACACCACATGATAGGCTGCAGCGGCGCCATCTTGCGCACATCTTTGTGCGTGCCGAATTGCCCTCTATAGAACATCGGTACATGCGGTGCGTTGGCTCTGCGCAAGCACGTACATACGCACACAACCAACTAAGCACAGAATACAGCTAAAGTCGGGTGCAAGGGCTGTGCGGGCATCTCACCATGTCTCACCTAGGCACCCGAAATCTGTGCGCATAAAATTTTAAGTGCGAGCCGACAGAACACACAGTGCCGCCAATGGCTCCAGCAGCCAAGAAACATAAGCACCCTTTCTCCCTGCGCTGCTTGTCATATTAGGGCTTCACAGTCTGACCTGGATTCCAACTTATGCCAGCACTGTGAGGAAACCCAGGGAGAGTTGGCCTCCCCGGTCTTTGCTAAGTCTGGCTCATCCTATTCAGAGGATGGGTTAGCCATAGCCATAACTAGAAGTACCGTGGATCTGAGTACTCCCGGGACTGGGTCATTCATGGGAGAGGGAAATTAAGCACACCTACCCCAGTACCTCCTGGGTTAGGCATGGATCCATCTGCCTTCTCTTGGTTGGAAATTTTCAGGGCCTTCAAGCCTTCGTACAGGTGCAGACTGTTACCTTACTTGCCCCTTTCTGGATGGAACCTCAACCATAGTAACATAGTAATGACGGCAGAAAAAGACCAAAATGGTCTATCTAATCTGGCCAGCAAACTTCCTAAGGCAGTCACCGCTGCTCCATGCTACCCCATTGTTTCTCTTAAGGGTAGTAACTGCCGCTTCTTGCCGCTTCCTCTAGCCTTTTAGGGATCCACAGTGTGTATCCCCATGCCTCTTTGAAAAGCAGCCAGCATTGGAACACTAGAAATTAGAGTTGCAACTGAGAGAGCAGTTTGAAGAATCTGAGGAAGAGTGAAGAAGACAAAGCCAGCTTTTTCTTTGGACTTGCACATGCATAGTTGAAGGCCCTGATGAGAATTGAACTCATGACCCCTGGTTTATAAGACCAGTGCTCTAACTATTGAGCTACAGAGCCTCCCTCTCCCAGTCCTATCGGCAGACCCCGAGGTATTCCTTGCCTCACCAAGGGTATCCCTGGCAAGGACCCAGATGGTACGGATGAAGAGGATATGGATTCCTTGGAAGATGGGGAAATTCCTCCTGGTTTAGAACCGTATCGGACCATGTTACGGATTTTCCATAGAGACGAACTGAACATGCTGGGAGTTCCTGGGGCAGACTATGTGATGGAAACAAACAAGAATCCCATTCTGATTTCCCTACAGAAAGCCTCTTGCTACTTTCCAGTACTGGAAGCCATCTAGGAGTTGATTTACCTGGAATGGGATGCCCCAGTAGCAAGTTTTAAAGGGGGATGAGCGTTAGAAGCTTTATACCTACTGGATCCAGCAGTGAGAGAGCGTTTGCATTTCCCTAAAGTGGATGCGCTGGTCTGTGCCATCTCTAAGCGAACTATCATCCCTGTGAAGGTAGGGAGCGGTCTTAAAAGATGCGCAAGTAGATGGATGGAGTCCATCCTTAAACAGGCCTTTGACGCAGCAGCAATGACCTTACAGATTGCTTCGTGTTATGCCCTGATAGCTCGTTCGAACCTACTTCTCTCTCAAGAAGTGGATGACTCGGGGGTGAATTCCAGAACAGTTATGGAAACCGCTGCCGCCTTTTTAGCAGAAGCGGACTCTGATCTAGTCCATACTTTGGCCAGAGGAGTGGCCTCAGTAGTAGCAGCCAGAAGACAGTTATGGCTGCGGAATTGGTCAGCAGACGGAACCTCCAAGGCAAATCTTACAAAGATGACCTCTAAAGGATCACTCATTTTTGGAAGCGAATTGGAAAAGTGGGCCAGTAAATGGAGTGAATCTCCAGTTCTCCGGCTACCAGAAGATAAGTGAAAGCAGTTACAGCGCCCCTCGCCTATGAGGGGTCAATCCAGGGGCTCCCAACGCATTCGTTCCTACAAAAACTGGACATTTCAGAGGTCTTGGTCCTTTGTGAGGCCTCAGTCTTTCGTATTCGGCCCAAGAGAGGAGCAGGGTCGGGTTCAGGTTCATCCCAAACCCCCCAATGAAATTTGCCGACCCACCCTCGGAACGAGGAGATGGGGGAAGACTTTTCCCTCTTTTTTTTCTTTCTTTTTTAAAAATTTATTAATCGCTTAACACAATTGGCCTAAGCGATGTACATAATAACACACACAACATTACAATAAAAATTTGGCAAAGACTAAACTCCACAAAAATTTAAATAAACAAAAATTAAATAATAAAAGAATCATCAAACATCAAGTCAGCAGACAAACCATTGTCGCATTTGTGTATGAAGTCAGATGACATTAACTTCATTACAGTACATCTCAAGTATACTATAAAGAAAAATTCTTAATCAGTTAGATGACATTAACTTCATTACATTACATCTCAAAAACACGGGTGAGAAGAAAATCTTTATAAGATGTTTTGAATTTCTTAAGATCGTCCAGAGATCTTAAATCAAGAGGGATCAAATTCCATTGTGAGGGCGCCGCAACTGAGAAAGAAGTCTTTCTAGTACTGAACAAGCGAGCTTGACGGATAGAAGGAACTTCAAGAAAATTCAGCTGGGAAGATCTCAAACATCTAGCTGGTTTGTGAATTCTTAAAAGAGCATTAAACCAAAATGGAGAATCACTCATACGGAGTTTGAAAATAATCATTCCTATTTTAAACAAAATCCTTTCGGAAACTGGTAGCCAATTAAGTTTGCTTAAAACTGGTGATATCCTATCACGACGTTTTAGGTTAGATACCAACCTAGCAGCAGAATTCAATAATAGCTGAACTGGCTGAATTCGACATCTCGGTAACCCAATATACAATCCATTGCAATAATCAATGTGCGGGAAAATGATAGCTCGAACCACAGTCAAGAAATCTTTTTCATGAAACAAATGAAACAAATGACGTAAACCAACCAATAATCGCAGTTTGAAAAAGCAAGATATACATTGAACAACATGGCAGAAAGGGCTGAGCCCTGTGGGACCCCAACCTTTAATGGAAGGGCTTCAGAACAACGACTATTAAATTTGACCATCTGAGAACGTTCAGTAAGATAATTCTCAAACCAATTATATACTGTTCCAGTGATGCCGCATTCTCTTAAACGGAACAGTAGTATTTTATGATCTATAGAGTCAAAAGCTGAAGTAATATTAAGCGAGACTAATATAAATAGTTGGCCACTGTCTAGTCCTCTTTTGATACAATTGACTAAAGAAATTAACAATAGCTCAGTACTGAGACCTCGACGAAAACCAAATTGATGGGGACTTTAAGATATCATGTGTCTCAAGAAAATTGGTGAATTGTTGTAATACAATCCCTTCAATAACTTTAGTAGGTAAAGGAAGCGATGAAATGGGCCTATAATTTTCTACTTTAGTGGCATCTAAAGCTGGTTTTTTTAATAAAGGTTTCACCAATGCAGATTTTAACATCATAGGCATTGTACCAGAGCTAAGAGAAAAATTAACTAAAGAAGTAAACAAAACTTTCATGAGTTTGAAAATCTCTTTAAATGTAATTGTTGAAATTTTCAAAAATGGACACATGGTATTATTAAGATTAGCAATTAAACTTGCTATTTGGACAGAAGATACCTGTACAAATTCCGACCATAAAGAGGGGCCACAATCCTGTTTCTCAAGGTACCATAAAGGAACATCCTTGAAGGTAGAGAGTAGTTTTTCTAATTTATCAGAGAAATACTGAACAAATGATTCAACATTTAACATGGAAGAATCGCAGGACTTTCTAACCCCCTGCTTTTCAGTCAGTCTATGGACTAATGTAAATAATGCTTTAGAGTCATAACCAAATTCATTTATCTTTTTAGCATAGAAATTCTTTTTAGCATCTAAAACAGCAGATAATTTTTTAATAAAGATCGAAATAAACTAGCATTGTCAGAAGAAGGATGTTTAGACCATTTGCGTTCAGATTTACGTAACTGTTGTCGTAACAAGATTAAAACAGGAGAATTCCAAGGACATGACTTCTTCCTCTTAGAATCAGAAGAAGAAAAAGATTTCAATGGTGCAATCCTATCAATAGAAGTAATTAAATAAGAAATCCACTCATTGAAAAACGCATTTAAATCAGTATTATCAGAAATTTCTGGGATGTTATTAAGAATTTCTTTTAAACTACTAATATCAAATGAGGACCTTTTCTCATAAAGCTCCGCCGCATCAATATTATTGAAACTTCCTGTTGGGCCGTGCACACACAAACTAAGCAACGAATGATCTGACCATGGAACCAATTTGTTACTTATAGGACCTACTAGCTTTAAATTAGAACTTTCGTTCATAAAAACTAAATCTAATATATTTCCTAAGCGATGCGTAGGAGAATCTACCATCTGAGACCAGCCTAAGGAATATAGACTATCAGAACACAGCTGCACTTGAGAATCTACTCCAAGAAGATTGAAAGAAAGATTAAAATCACCCAATAAAATCATATTATTGAAGGAAACTGGAGCAAGAAATAATTGTTCAAATAATAAAGAGAGATTTGAATGCAAAATTTTAGGAGGACAGTAAACCAAACAAATTGAAAAACAGGAATTATAAGCAAGCAACAATTCCTGTGATGACGACCCACTAAGATTTAATGTTTTTAACTTAAAATATTCCCTAACTATTAATAATAAACCACCACCCCTGCCAGTAACTCTTGGCTGGGAAAAAGAGATATATCCATTCGGGCGCAAAGCTGGTTTAAAGCAACAACATCGGAATCAAGTAGCCAACTCTCTACAATACACAAAATATCAAGATTCTCCTCTGTAATAAGATCATGAATGAGCTGAAACTTACTCCTAACTGATTGAGCATTAATTAAAGCTATTTTTACATCACTAAAAGAAGAACCTGAATTTGAGACAACCCATGGGATATTCACTAAATATGGAGAATGCTGCAAAACTTTACTCGAATACTGAAACTTTTTAGGCAAGGAACCATACACACCATTACCGGAAATCACTGGAATAAATTGACTAACCAAGGGACAATCCTCAAACATCAGCGCGACACCCTCATCAACACTCATCGCGCACGAAGGAGCGCACAAAGGAGCTCCTTTGTCGCACTCCTTCGTCGACGCGACAAGTTGCGCGACGCTCTGGCTCGGGGCGCCTCTGGCGTCCCAGGCGGATTTTTCAGCCTCCCCACAGAGTGACATCACTGTGGGGGCGTGGCTTCCAGCCCGATCAGCTGGAAAAGGGGCTGGCAAACACGAAAGGTGGGTCGAGATCACTTCGGACAAATGGGTACTGGAGGTCACTCATTCATGATATTTCCTTGCCACTCCCTGCACAAGAAGTAGGCAGTGGAGACTACTTTTTAGGGCTCCTCAGGATGAGGGCTATAATCCCAGTACTTGCGCCCCAGGAAAATATGGGGCTTTATTCTATCTATTTCATCGGACCCAAGAAGGAAGGTTCCTTGTGCCCCATCCTGGACCTCACGCTTCAACTGACATCTACAAATGAATCATTTCCGCATGGAAACCCTGCATTCCGTGATAATGGCTATAAAATTGGGAGAGTTCTTAACCTCCCTGGACCTATCCGAGGCCTACCTACATATGCCAATCCATCAAGAACACCAACGTTTCTTATGCTTTGCGGTACTGGATTGCCATTATCAGTTCTGGGCATTGCCCTTTGGCCTAGCCACCACCCCAAGAACATTTTCCAAGATTATGGTGGTCGTAGCGGCAACATTGAGAAAAGAGGGAATCCTGGTATCACCTGTATTTTGGAGACTGGTTGATCTGG
Source organism: Rhinatrema bivittatum (assembly GCF_901001135.1). NCBI lineage: Eukaryota > Metazoa > Chordata > Amphibia > Gymnophiona > Rhinatrematidae > Rhinatrema > Rhinatrema bivittatum. Next base: position 169,371,354 of record NC_042622.1, on the reverse strand, counting down.
GCCAAGTCCGTGGAAGAGAGTCTCCGGGTGACCAACAGAGTTGACCTCCTTGCTTCAGGAACTTGGTTGGGTTGTCAACCTGGACAAAAGCAAGTCCTGGGACTATGTGGTAGTCCGGTTCGACACCAACTAGGGCATGGTCTTCCTTCCGACCACACGAATAAGGACGTTGGTGTCCCAAATGCGTCAGTTAATGAGCATGATACGCCCGACGATGTGGAGCTATCTCCAAGTTCTCTGTTTGATGGTGGCAGTCTCAAGACTATTCGATTCGCCTCCAGTGGTGGCTACAGGAAGCTCATCTGAGCAGGGGTGTACCCCTATCCTCTCCGAACTGGCTGATCCTCACAACATGCCTCCGGGACTGGGGAGCTCACTATAAGGAACTGACGGTCCAGGGACGTTGGACCGAGGAAGAGGCCCTCTGGAACATCAACCACCTGGAAGCCCGGGCAGTCAGATTGGTGTGTCTACAATTCAGCCACAGACTCCAGGGTCAAGCAGTATCTGCAATGTTGGATAATGACAGTAGCCTACATCAACTACCAGGGTGGAACCAAGAAGCCAGCAAGTGTCATGAGAGAGATCTACTTATGGAATGGGTGGAAATAAATCTACAGATGATATCAGCCAACCACAGCTCAGGAAAATGTCAGAGCAGACTTTCTAAGCAGGAAGAGTCTGGATCCAGGAGAGTGGGCATCATCTGCCAAAGCCTTTCAGCTGATAGTAGATCGCTGGGGTCTCCCATCCATCAACCTGCTGGCTGCATCTCACAATGCGAAGGCTCCCTGATTCTTCAGTCGCAGAAAAGATCAGTGGTCCCTGGGAATCAACGCTTTCATTCAGACCTGGCCCGAAGAAGAGTTGCTATACTCCTTCCCTCCATGGCCCCTTCTGGGCAGGGCCATTCACAGAATCAAGCACCACAGGGGATTAGTCCTACTAGTAGCTCCAGATTGGCCCTATGCCTCCCACCGCATAGGGACCTGCTACAGCAGGGACCAGTCCTTCACAAGAATCCGACTCAGTTCTGGCTTGAGAGGGCTCGCCTGATAAAGCGAGGATATTCTGGAGCAGTAATTGCCACCTTACTCCGCACATTGAATTTCTCTATGTCTCTAGCTTATGTGCGGGTCTGGAGAGTATTTTGAGACCTGGTGTAAGGAAAGCAGTGGTCCCCATCGGACAGTCAAAATCCCACTAATTATATAATTTTTGCAAAACAGCTTGAATAAATGTTTGACGCTTAACTCCTTGAAGGTCCAGATAGTGGCGCTCTCCTGTTTCAGGGGCGAGGTGAATGGAACCTGCCTGTCAGCTCATCCAGATGTGGCCCATTTTCTGAAAGGGGTGAAGAACCTCTCGCCACCCCTGTGGTGGCCGGTTCCCTTGTAGGGCCCTCCTTTTGGCCATTGCACAGTCTTTCCTTGTGTTGATTAACCTTGAAAACGGTGTTCCTGATGGCTATATGCTTGGCACGTCACATCTCTAAACTACAGACATTGTCGTGTCGGGAACCATTCCTCCGGATGACTCCAGGAACGTTACAACTTCATACCGTTCCATCCTTCTTGCCAAAGGTAGTCTCGGAGTTTCATTTGAATTGGTCCATTTCGTTGCCTTCCCTAGATAAGCACAAGGGCATGGAAGAATACCACCGCCTCCGTCATTTGAATGTCAGTAGACTTTTGGTGCGGTATCTGGAAGTTTCAGAACCGATCCGAAAGATGGACCAACTGTTTGTCCTTCACGGTGGAAGGAAGCGGGGCAAATCAGCTTCATGGGCTATCATAGCTCGCTGGAATAAGGAGGTGATCACAGGAGCCTATGTGGAGGCTGGAAAGCCATTACCTTCTCAGGTTAAAGCTCATTCCACTAGGGCTTAGGCGGTCTCATGGGCAGAAACTAGACTACTGTCTCCCGTCCATATCTTTCGAGCGGTGACATAGTCCTCCTTCTCCAAGTTCTGTCGCCTGAATATATAGGCCCGAGAGGATTCTGCCTTTGCAAGGGCGGTGCTATCCGGACCCCGGGCAGCCTCCCGCCCTGATTGGAAATAGCTTTTGAACATCCCATTGTCCTGAATCCATCTGGCTACACGCTAGGAAATGGAGAAATTACTTACCTGATAATTTTGTTTTCCTTAGTATTAGACAGATGGGACTCAGCATCCCGCCCACGGCTGCTCAAGATGGGTGCCAAAGATTTTCCCATGGAGTGGATATTGATTCTAAGAGATTTACAGGTAAGCCATCATCCAGTCGCTAGATCAGGGCATCTATATTCTCACTGGGGTTCAGTGTTTATAATTGGTTGAGTACAGTTACAGTTATTTGCTTTTAATAAGGTTTTTCCTTTAGTATGTCCACAGTGGCTTTTGAAAAGAATGCTAGAGGGCTGAGGGTCACTGCAGGGGTGTATTTAGGGTGATGTCAGCTTTGCAATCTTACTCCATCCCCATCTGCTGGCAAGGGAGCATAACTGTCCATCTGTCTACACTAAGGAAAATGAAATTATCTGGTAAGTATTTTCTCCATTGTGTTCTGTACGCATGCCTCCGATCAGATATGTTAGAATGAAATACAATGGGCGGCACTGCATATATTATAATGTAGTGCCGCATGTAGTTCTGCATGAGTGCTGCAGGAGACCATGGAAAGAGCAGCACCACTGGGGACCTCCTGTGGTGGGCCCAGGGAACAACTTTTCAGAATGTGACACTAGGTAGATTAAAAGCTGGACTAATATGCCATGTTTGTTCACCCTGAGGCCTGCAACTAATGTAATTCAGATTACTTTCTCCAAATATTTTGATACTGCAAACTGATCACTGCTTGGAGGAGATGATAAATTTCTTGAACTTATATTTAATAGCCAATTCCATTTCCAAAATAAGTGTAAAGAAAGCTGTGTACCCTTTACCCTGTCCTAAGATACAATTCCTACTGCTCAGAAGAGGATTGATTCATGCCATTGTGTCCACAACTCTCAGAAGTTATTTATAGGCTTTCTAGAATGAAGAAAACACTCAAATTTTACTGAATTTCCTGAATGCTTTAATGTTTTCCTTGCAGTAGTTTCCAGTTTCCTGTAAAATCCACATGGCAGGCTATAAAAATGTAACTTTAACCCTAATTTCCAAAAGTCTATTTTGGGGAGGGTTTTACTATTTTTTCTTTCAAATAATGCATTTGGGAATAAAATTCCTTGTAATTTCCCTGACACTATTTGCTAGTACATAATCTTATTTTTTATTTTTTTTAATTTCCCTAGGGCACCCCTATAAAATATGAAGCTGGCAGCAGCCAGTCTGCCATCAAGCACAATGTGAAGTCTTTGATCACGGGACTCAGCAAGCTGCCCCGTGGGATGCCACAGATGGAAATGATGCCAGAGAACCTGAAGGTGGTAGAGCGTGGGAAATACGAAGACGTGAAGGCAGCAGATGCTGTTCGCTCCCGTCACACATCGGTGGTGAACTCTGGCCCTTCTGTACTCAGGTCAACTCTCCATGAGGCCCCCAAGTCACAGCTGAGCCCCGGGATCTATGAGGATACAAGTGCAAGGAGGACCCCCATCAACTATCAAAGCCCCATGTCCAGAAGCTCACCTATGGCAAGAGCAAACGATGGTGCGTTTCTCATCACTGCTGTCTTCTCTTCTCCAACACTCAAGAAATATGCTCTAAATATTACTGTTTGCAGTGCATGTTCTGTCCTACATACACTGTATCACTAGTGTTTAGTTTATTTAATTTTCATCATAAATTAGAGTGATTTACATAAAATGTAAAAACAAATCAATAAAACAATACACATATGTTATATAAAATTCCTAACCTAAACATCAAGCAACCAAGTCTAAAAGGGACAAGGAAACAAGATGTGTTACAGGATGTCAATTTTAAAATGGATCACTTTGCCCATTGAGTATAAATGCCTGCTTGAATAGTTGAGTCTTTATAAGTTTCCTAAATTTGGATAGTTGGATTCTCTACGTATGTCTACTGAGGAGGAATTCCAAAGTAGTAAATCCTGGTAATTAAATGATATGCACCATTCTCTTTCACTCTCATTGGAGATGATGGCACAATCAAAAGCTCCTGACTAAGAGATCTCAATGACCTAAGGAAAACTGCTTCTTACCTGCCAATTTTCGTTCCTTTAATACCACAGATCAGTCCAGACAAGTGGGTTTTGCATCCCTACCAGCAGATGGAGTCAGAGAAACAAATCTTTGAGGCACTGCTGCATATGTGTGTGCCACCTGCAGCCTCTTCAGTATTGACCTGTACCCAAGCCAAGATGTATCCCCGAAACCCCTCTCTCGGGCAAACAGGGAAACCGATAGGGTTGGAAACCTTCAAAAACTGGAGCCCAAAACACTCCCAAAAAACTAAATTTGAAAAATCCAAACCATGATCAAAAACTGCCCACATACTCTGAAAAGCAAACAACTTGACCCACCAGTTGACAAAAAAACAGTCTTTCTACAGTGACAGGATGGGTCTCTGGACTGATCTGTAGTATTACAAGAACGACAATTGGTAAGAACCAGTTTTCCTTTCCTGAACATATCCAGATCAGTTCAGACAAGTGGGATATACCAAAGCACCTCTAGACTGGGCAGGAACCCAAAAGACCTGCATGCAGAACACTCTTAACTAAAGGACGCGTCTTCCCGCGCCCGCACATCTAAGTGGTAATGTCTGGTGAAAGTATGCAGCAAGGACCACACCGCTGCCCTACAAATCTCCTAAGGCAACAGCAACTGACATTCTGTCCAGGCAGTGGCCAGCGATCTTGTGGAATGCACCTTCAGCCCCACTGTAACTTGACGGCCATGCAACTAGCCTCCTTCAACCAATGGGAAATGGTAGTCTTAGAGGCCTTCTCTCCCTTCTTCCTAACCCCATACAGGACAAAAAAGGTGATCAGAGTGCCGGAAGCTATTTGTCACCTCCAGATAAGAGTACTCCTCACATCCAAAAGATATAGCTCCCTGTCCCTCGGAGAATCCTTAGACCACTGGGAAAGCCGGAAGGTCTACCAACTGATCAACATGAAAGGAGAACACCACAAGGAAATCCCATCAGTGGAAATCCACAGCAAGAGATCCCTGCAAGACAGAGCCTGTAACACTGAAACCTGTCTGGCCAAACAGATGGCCACAGGGAACACTGCCTTCGGAATCAAGTCCTTCAGCTTTGCTTTCCGCAAAGGCTCAAACAGAGCCCCACACAAAAACACGCAAGTCCAGATTAAGGCTCCAATCTGGGCATAACTTCCGGATCGGAGGTTGCAAATGCTTGACTCCTTTTAAACAAATTAATCACATCCAGAAGTGAGGCCAAGGACCTCCCTCGCCCTTTGCCTCAAAGAGCGCCCAAGGTAGATACCTTAATGCGAATGGAACTATAGGCTAGATCCTTAGACAAGCCCTGTTGCAAAAATTCCAAGATAAGAGGAACCTCCACTGACAGGGAAATACACCTGTCTCTGAAGGCATCAAGACTCAAACGCCCTCCAGTCGCAAACATACGCCAAGGAAGTGGCAGGTTGAGTGATCCTCCCAATCCGAAAATATGGGACCCTGACACAACAACTTTAGCAGATGAGCCAGCCGAAGGGGCCTGTCCACAGCCAGATACACTAGATCTGCAAATCACAGACACTGCGGCCATTTGGGCACTACCAGCACTACGGAACAGAGATGTACCTGAATTTGACCAACCAGAAGCCAAGGAGGAAACACGTATAACAGGATCCCCGTCAGCCAAGGTCACACTAGAGCATCTAAACCCACCGAACCGACCTCTCTTCTGCAACTGAAAAACCTCTGTCTGTTCGTTGACCTGCATCGCTATGAGATCCAGCTGGGGAACACCCCACCTGGCACAAATGCGGTTCCAAGCCTTGTGGGACAACTCCCACTCCCCCGGGTCCAGCTGCTGCCCGCTGAAAAAATCTGTCTGTATGTTTTCTGCCTCCGAGACATGTGAGGCTGCTACGCCCTTGAGATGGCGCTCTGCCCACACTAACAAATACTGTGCCTCCAGAGCTACCGCCAGACTCCTCATCCTGCCTTGACGGTTGTCGCATTGTCCGAAAACACGCAAACCATCCGCCCCTGACCAGGGGAAGAAAAACCTGCAGGGCCAGATGAACCGCTCTTGTCTCGAGGCGATTGATGGACCAGACTTTCTCTCTTGGTGACCACAGACCTTGCCCCCCCACTGGAGACTTGCATCCGTGTTGACCACCACCCAGTCCGGGGGTTCCAGGTCCATTCCCTTCCTCAGATTGCGCTGAGACAGCCACCAAAAGACTCTGGACCTGGATTCTACAGCAGGGGCAATGGCAGATGATACTGTTATGACAGTGGATCCCATCTGGACAACAGAGCATGCCAAAGAGGTCTCGTGTGTGCAAACGCCCATGGAACCAAATCCAACATGGATGCAGTGGACCCAAACACTTGCAAGTAATCTCAAGTCATTGGTAATGCAAGACGAAGCAGCCATGCAAGGTGTTCATCACCTGCTGAAGCACCTCTTGCATTCTTTCTCTGACTTTGCTCAAATGAGCCAACCATCCAGGTACGGATGAACTAGATCTCCCTCCTTGTGTTGAGCCTCAGCCGCCACCTTCACCATCACCTTGGTGAAGGTTTGTGGCACCGTCACCAGGCCAAAAGGAAGAGCCTGAAACTGAAAATGCTGACCCAGCACCATGAAGCGAAGAAACTTCTGATGGTCCAGCCGAATTGGGATATGAAAATATGCCTCCATCAAGTCCAGGACACCAGGAACTCTCCTTTGCGGACTGCGACTGCTACCACCATGTGCAGTGTCTCCATATGAAAACACGGCACTCGAAGGGCACTGTTCACCTTCTGCAGGTCAAGAATGGGATGAAAAGTACCCTCCTTGGGAACCACGAAGTAAATGGAGCACCAACCTTGCCCAAGGTCCTCCTGTGGCATAGGCACTATGGCACGCAAATCCAGTAGCCTTTGCCGCGTCCCCCACATCCTCTCGCTTGCTTCGAGAAAGGCCTCTCTGACCGGGCACAAAAATTCAAGAGCGTTAGCCGTCTCTTATGACCTCCAGTACCCAATGGTCTGAGGTAATGTTGGCCCACTCCTTGTAAAGGCTGGACAATGTACCCCTACAGCTTTTACGGAGGAGTGAGGGCCCTAGCTTCATTGCGTTGACTTTCAATCACCGGCCCATTGACTGGCACCATCTCTGGAACCTCTGCGGCCTCCACAAAAGGTCTGTTGGCGACTGCCAGTTCACTTCGGAGTGTTGGAAGTGGTTCTGCCTGAGCAAAACCTCCACGAATCCCTAAACCTCGACTGAGGGGGAAGGGTCTTTTTACTGGTCCATTTATCCTCAAGCATCTTGTCTTCATCAACTTATCCAAATCCTCCCGAAACAGGAGCTTCCCTCTAAAGGGGAAGTTACACAGCTGAGCCTTAGACCACATGTCCGCTGACCAATTGCGCAACCATAGAAGCTGCGGGCCGCCACCGCTGAAACCATACTCCTGGCCAACATCCAAACCAAAACCTACAGAGCATCTGCTACATACATATGATTCCAGCCTCTAAGCGGGCTGCCTGCAAAGGGCTATGCTCTACGGAAGTTTGCTCTTGGGCCTTCTGCAATCAACATAGGCAGGCCCTCTGTACCAGGCTGGCGCTCACCGCCACCCGTAGATTTAGCATGGAAACCTCAAACATGCGCTTGAGTTGAATCTCTAACCTGCAGTCTAAGCGGCCGCCCCCACCACCGGAATGGTCATCTTCTTAGTGACTGCTGAAACCACAACGTCTACCTTCGGCACCCGAAGGATCTCCAAAGCCTCCTCCATCAGGGTGTATAGCTTTGCCTTAGCTCTGCCCCCTTTGAGGCCTGCCTCCAGGAAGTCCCACTCCCAGTTTACCACTTTCCGGATCTTCTTAGGCAATGGAAAAGGACTCTGAGGGTCCCATAGTCCATCCAGGATTGGATTAATGCCCTCATTATCTGACTCCTCTTGAGTCACCTTAATCCCCAATTCTTCCAACACCTGGGGACTAAGAGGATGCAGTTCCTCCTTCTTAAATAAACAAACCACTCTGGGATCATCTCCCTCTGGAACCGGGAAATCATCCTGATCCGGGTTAACCTTAACCACATTGGGATCCATACTGGGTGCCACTGCCCCGTCGTCATCCGGATCCACCCCTTGAAGGGCCAAAGGGTTATCCTGTGGATCATCCGAATCCTCCCCGTCACTGGGGTCCAATGCTGGCTGCACAAGATGCAGACCCAAACGCTGCAGAAAATCCCCGGACCCTTGTACGGCCCTCCTAGACCTCTTCAGCATGGGGGGGAGGCCCATCTCGTGACCTCTTATCCTTCGCCCTTTCCTTGCCAGGAAGGCTTTGTTCATCAAAAGCACAAATTTCAGTGAAGAATCATCCATACCATCAGGCCCCTGTCCTAGACTGTCCTCAGAGTCCTCCTCTCTACCCGGACTCTCCTGATCCACTGGAGACAGAGGAGCGGGAGAGTCTCTAGACTCCCCCGCCGAAGAGGATGCCTGTCCATGGTTCCCTGCAGGTGCAGCCACCACCTGGGGCCCCCCGACTCCTCAGCCAACGCCACTCCCGGAGGTCGGGGGAGATGACTCCAACGCTTAACACCTGCTGAGGAACCCTCTCCCGAAACGAAGCCCATGCAAAGGGAGCGGGAGTTTAAGTGCACTGCTTACAGGCCACATGAGTGGCAGGTCTCCATGCGTGACTTTTTCACCATTGCGTGTGGACCCACACTACCGAACGCCACGCAGTCTCCCAATCGGCTGGCTTTAAACGCTCACCCAAGCCGAGCCTCTCACACCCTCTGCGCCGACCAACGCATGGGAAGAAAGTCGGCCGCCACCACCACAGGGGAGACCCGATGGCAGGCCCGGTGGCACATGGGAAACCAAATATGGCCGCATCAAAGCTGCCATGCCACCGAACGCCTCAGAGCTGACCACCAGCGCAACTCCTTCCCGGGAACCCTGGGCGTGAGTCCTACCTACCCCAATGTGGCCCGCTGCTGCCCCCCAGCTCTCAAGTTATTTGCCCCTTTTTTGTTTTTCCCAAATCTTTACCTGCTGGCAAAAATAACCAAAATACAAGCAGGGATACTTTCCTGGATCCTGGGGCCTGGAGACAGGGGCTTCAGCAGACTTGAGGGAGCCAGTCCCCTGGCTATCAAGATCACCGGCACGATGCAGGCAAGCAACTGGCAGGGGTTCCCAACCCCCCCGGACACTTGGCTCAACCTGAGGGATGTTCCACCAAGGAGCCTAACACCTCAGGGAGCTTCTGAATCTACTACTAGCCTTCTCTTCTTAATATAATTTGTTTTCTTTCTCTGACTGCAGGAGGTTGCACCTCTACCATCTGCTGGAGTCAGAGAAATACTGATGGGACTGCAGGTGGCATTCTGTTATGTAGCAGTGCCTTAAAGTTTTGTTTCTCTGACTCAATCTGCTGGTAGGGATGCAAAACCCATTGTCTGGACTGATCTGGGTATGTTCAGGAACTAGGTTGATAAGGAATCAACAATTTAGATAAATATAGAGGAAGCCCAGTGTAAAGTATCTTAAACTAAGCATTACATTTTGAATCTTATTCTACAGTGTTTGAACACTGAACATTTCTGGATCCAAATCCATATTTTTCCAGACTAAAAGCTGTTTGTAGCAGAAATTCAGCACCTTCCTGTTGCAACCAAAACATGACAACTGCATAGTCCAAGAAAGAGTGACCACTGGTTTGGAGATTTAAAAATAATCAAAAGGCGTGACTCTAATCTGTCCATCATTCCATAACTGTAAAATTACATAAAACGTTTTGGATGGGGAAAAAGAAGACCAAAAGGAAGAGCAAACCAGAGAAGATTAGAGTCCAAGAAGTGGACAAGCTGATAGTACGCAACTGTGATCCTTGTGAGTCTGCCACTGGTTTGTAGACTGAATGGAATTAGGGGAAATTCAGATTTATGTCTGGACTGTATTGTTCTTGTGTAGCCAATGAAACTGAATGCCCATTGCTGAGAATACCAGAGCCTAAAAGCTTTTTGTTCATCCTTAGGGCGAAAAAGTGGGTGCCTAGTCATGTGGGGTGAGTTGTAACATGGAATTGCACTCCCACTGTATTATCTTTTGCTTGTCACACATGGGCTCCTGCAGAGTAGAAGGTGATGAAAGCCACTCTACATGCTCAGCGCTTGGTCACTTTAGGGGGTTTCTTTCTGCACTGGGGGGATTTTCCATTTAGATACAGACATTGAGATACCTCTGGGGTAAGGAACTGGTTTCTCTTCTCTGCAGCCCCACCCACCATTTTCTCTGCGAATGACACTGCAGACTAGGGAACAATTCCTTGCAGCTGTGCTGATAGGAAGTGCTAAATTATATGAGCACATGTTTGAACACTTATGAATTTACCTTTTGTGACTTCCAGGTGGATTGACTTCTGGGAAGCCTTCCAATCACGAGAGGAAAAGCACTCTTACTCCAACGCAGAGAGAGTGCATGTCAGCAAAATCCCCAATTCCTGGTGTTGATCCTATGTCAGCACACAGTCCCTTTGACCCTCACCATCGTGGAGCCCCTCCAGGAGAGGTATACAGGGGCCACCTGCCACCTCATCTGGATCCAGCCATGCAGTTTCATAGAGCTCTAGATCCTGGTAAAATCATTTTCTCAATATTTACATTATTACTGGGTAGGAATGTCATGTGTAAAACACACAGTAGGCATTCCTGCCAAGGTGACACTGCTGTACTTGATACTTTACAAAGATCACAGCAGGTCAGTGATGTATTCATCACCACTGTCACAGTGAATTGTGATTCCACTGTCCATAACATGATGGGATGGTCAGAAGGAGATAAGAACCTTTACAATTTTCCTGCATGATCTCAGAGCTTGTCACCCTAGCTCACACACAACTGAGGATCCAGTACTTCACAGACATTTTGTTCTCTGCTAGTGCTCCAATTTTGTTTAAAATTTCAGTTAGAGCTGGTTCATGTTGACCAGTATGGATTTATCCCAGGAAGGCAGGTAGCAGGTAACAGCCATAAAATAGTAAATCTGATTAGAGAGGCAAGGTTGGAAAAAAAACCCTTTGATTCTAACAATAGATGCCGAAAAGGCATTCGATCGTGTACAGTTGTCGTACATGTTTAAAGTACTGGCAAAAAGTAGGATTGGGCCCAAATTTTTAAAATGGGTGTTGGCTATGTACCCTTCGCCTAAGGCCTGCATTAAGGTAAATGGTACATATTCTGAAGTATCTGAATTGGGAAGAGGGATGAGGCAAGTATGTCTATCGCCTCTTCTGTTTGTCTTGGTCATGGAGCCTTTCACAGGGAAGGTTTGATAAACTGGGGATATACATGGCATAACCATAGCTCAATTCAAGATTTCACGGTTTACAATCCTTTATTATCATTACTAATAGTGGTTAAAGAACTAGAGGCTTGGGAAGAGTGTCCGGTTTTAAAGTAAATATGGGGAAATCGGAGTTATTAAACCTCTCTAGATGAGCTGCAAACTAGGCAAATTAAGGATGGATTTCCATTTCAATGGGCGAAATGGAGCATTCGGTATCTGGGGGTGCAGATAGGGGTGGGGAATGGTGGCAATTATTGCATCTTAATTATCAATCTTTAATGGACAAAACTGTGCAAGAATTGGAACTGTGGTCTCTCCCATTTCTCTTGGCTAGGACGAATAGGTATAATAAAATGACAATTTCGCCTCAATGGATCTACCTGTTAAAGTGCCGGCCTGTTTTTTGAAACTTTGCATAAACCGGTGTTTCATTATATTTGGGAAAAAAAGACCACCAAGGGTAACACACAAGGTTCTGTTTTTGAAAAAGGAGCATGGTGGGTTGGCAGTTCCAGATTTCAGGTGCTACTGTTTGTCGGCACAACAGAGGGTCATTTTATCATTGGTTCCCCGGGATTATGATTAAACAATGGGTTTTACATTGAGCAGGGTGTGATGGCTAGGGAGCGCGCTATACTAAGTTATGGGGGCAACAGACAGAAGGTAATAAGATTGGAGAGGTGAATCCTAAGAGTATGGTACAAATGTAGAAGCATTCTCACGGGACATAGTGTGTTTGCTATGTTAATGCCACTGGGTATATATCTGGGAAAGGAATTTCAAAGCTGGAGGTGATAAGTGTGCCTGAGCCTGAAAACCAACATTGAGAAGGCGACCGACCCAGAATCCTTTGCTGTCTTAGCCTATGTGACCTCATAGTAACTTGCTGAGCCTGACCTGCAGCAATTCCCAGGACACCTGGATAGGCAGTCCAAGCTGGCGCCATATTGTGATGCCTAATTATATAGGATCACACAAAAGTGTAAGGCAATGGTTGGAAACTTCAGGCTATACTGTCACAATAAGAGGCACCATTTCCAGGGGCATCTGTAAATACAGCCTAAGATATGATAATTGTCCTGACCAGTAAGATTCTAACAGAACAAAGGACTATCTAAAGCAGTGGTTCTCAACCCTGTCCTGGGGACCCCCCCAGCCAGTTGGGTTTTCAGGATAGCCACAATGAATATGCATGAGAGAAAATTTGCATGTTATGGAGGCAGTGTATGCAAATTTTCTCTCATGCATATTAATTGTGGATATCCTGAAAACCCGACTGGCTGGGGGGGTCCCCAGGACAGGGTTGAGAACCACTGATCTAAAGAGTGATGGTAAATGGGCCCCACCTTGGAGAAATACTCAGGGTAGCTTAGGGATGATCTTATCATGCTGGTGACATGACAACCAATGTAAATCATTCTCTGGGTAGTCACGCACTTCTAGAATTTTCTAACCTAGTCCTATATTGTATTTTACCTATAAAAAAAAGGATCAGTTCATATACACGATGAGATGCTGGTAGTCAGTTTGTCAGAGAAATGGCACCAGCATCTCCCAAGAATACTTATCTTGTTCAATAAAAAATTATACTTTCTGCAAAATCTAAGTGTTCTTGTATCCCTGGATATATAAGCATCATAAAGAATGGCATGGCGCTTAACAGAGGCGCGTAGGGTTATGGTGCTGTGGGCAGTTTGTTTTTAAGAGACACATGAGGGTGTTTGAAGAATTGAAAAATCTATATAAATACTGGAGGGTTAGTACTTTCAATTTTTACGATTAAGTCATTGTCTCTCCCGTGATCCGATTAAGAGCCAAGTAGCTCGTGATTTCTCTGATTTGAGGACATGTGCTTTAAACAAAAGGTGAAGAAAGGGTTGCTTTCCAAAATGTATGGGATGCTATTTCCTATTAAAGTTGAGAATTGAACTCTGGAATTTGTTACCAGAGGATGTGGTCAGTGCAGTTAGTATAGCTGTGTTTAAAAAAGGATTGGATAAGTTCTTGGAGGAGAAGTCCATTACCTTTTATTAAGTTCACTTAGAGAATAGCCACTGACATTAGCAATGGTAACATGGAATAGACTTAGTTTTTGGGTACTTGCCAGGTTCTTATGGCCTGGATTGGCCACTGTTGGAGAGTCGCTTGCAGTTGCCTTGCAGGGCTTCGAGCCTCTGGTTCCATTGGAACCGCCACCACCACAAGAGCTGTCTTCACTGGTGCTTGCACCTTTACTGGAACGGCTCGATATGCTGCTCTGTGTTCTACCAATGCAGCCGGCACCGGTGCCTGAAGCCCCTACGTGGCCGAAGTGTGCACCGCTGCCACTGCCACCGCCACCGGCCCCCATACTGGTGAGCGACTCCTCTGAGTAGAAAGGGCCATCGGGTTCGATGGCATCTCAGGCACCTCAGGCACGCAATGTGCTCCGCCACCTCCCAGCTCCCCCAGGACCATCAGGAGGCAGTCCACATTTGGTCGTATGCCATCAATAACAGCATTCTCCTCAGGGCAGTGTATCTTCCAGGTGTGGACAACACCTGGCGGACTCCTTGAGCCATGCCTATAGACCTCTTTGCCTCCCTGGAAAACAGGAAGGTGTACTGCTTCTGCTCCCTAGGCAGGAGGAGCAGCAGATTGCTGGTGGATGCCTTCTCGATTCACTGGGGCACTAGGCTGTTGTAAGCTTACCCTCTCCTGCCTTTCATCTCGAAAATACTCCAGAAGCTTCAGCAGGATCAAGCCTCCATGATCCTGATCGCCCCCTTTTGGCCCTGTCAGGTCTGGTTTCTGACCCTACGAGATATGGCCTCGTGCCTCCTGATCCGGTTGGGAATGGCTCCAGACCTAATCACACAAGACCGGGGCAGGCTCTGTCACCCCAACCTACAAGCCCTGGCCCTTACGGCTTAGATGTTGACTAGGTGACTGTGCAGACTGTTGACCTTTCGGAAGGGGAATTGCGAGTTATTCTGGACTCCAGGAAGCCTTCTACCAAAATATCTTAAAATATGAAGTAGAAGAGGTTTTCCATTTGGTGCAAGGGACACAGTCTGGATCCCTTTTCTTGCTCCCCTTCCGCACTGTTAGACTATCTGCTTTCCCTCTCCGAATCCGGCCTCCAAACCACATCAGTGAGGGTTCATCTCAGTGCCATAAGGGCTTACCACCGGGGTACGGATGGTACTGCGATCTCCTCTCATCCACTTGTGGGGTGGTTCCTGAGGGGCTTACTTCAACTAAAGCCCCCCACTCGCTTTCCAGCGGTTTCCTGGGATCTCAACATCGTCCTGTCGCAACTCATGAAATCTCCATTTGAGCCATTACGATTTTGCGATCTGAAGTACCTCTCCTGGAAGGTCATCTTCTTGGTCACAGTGACTTCAGCGAACTGCATGCCCTAGTGTCGTACCCGCCTTATACAAAATTTTGCCACAACAAGGTAGTACTCCAGACACACCCAAAGTTCTTTCCCAAGGTGGTTTCAGAGTTCCATCTCAACCAGTCTATTGTGTTGCCTTCCTTTTTTCCAAGGCCTCACACTCACCAGGGTGAATGGGCTCTGCACACTCTAGATTGCAAGAGTGGATGGCGCCTCACTGCCTCTTCACTCAACTCTTTGTTTCCTTCGACAAGAACAGGCTAGGGGTCACTGTCTCCAAGCATACTTTATCCCATTATCTTGCGGACTGCATTTCCTTCTGTTATGCACAGGTGGGCCTATAGCTTGACGGTCAAGGTTGACTCGGTACAAGCCATGTCAGTCTCGGCTCATTTGCATGCAGTCCCCATTCATGAGATTTGCAGAGTGGCGACCTGGAGTTCCCTCCACTCCTTCGCCTCACATTATTGGCTGGACAAGGATGGCCGGCAGGACAGTTGATTCGGTCAATCTGTCCTCTCTAATCTCTTCCTCCATGGGCCCTGTCCTTGGGTGCAGGCCTGCTCCTTTGGTGGTTGCAGTTCTAGTTGTTGTGCACATGTGCAGCAGGGATCCGGTGCCAATGTTCGGAATGGCTTGGAGCTACTTAATCACCCATGTGTGAGGACTACCATCCTGCTTGTCCTTGGAGAAAGCAGAGTTGCTTACCTGTAACAGGTGTTCTCAGAGGTCCTCACAAAACCAACCCACTACCCATGTGTAAGGACTAACATCCTGCTGTCCTTGGAGAACACCTGTTACAGGAAAGTAATTCTGCTATCCGTGGTTAATAAAAAGAAAAAGTTCCAGTTAAACTTTGGAGAATCAAGTTCCTGAGAAGATTTCAGTTTGTGGAAACTTTGCAGAAATAGAAATGTAATAAAAAGTCGGTCACAAAATACAGTCCTGTAAAGATTGTTGTGGCATTTCAAGCAAAGAATGTTAAATTAAACAATGCTATGATCCTGATGTTGTGTTCACATGAGCTGCTCTTGGCTATGAAAGAAAAGCTGCCTCAGCTTCTTATTACTGGTTCCTTAAAACCAAGAGAGAGAGTACTTTAAGAAGGTTTAACCGTTTCATTGACTATCAGTTTACTAAGATTTAGAGCTACAAGTAGAAGCTTTGACACTTAGAGCTTCAGCTTGCAATTTTCAAACTTGTGCTAACTTTGTGTGTCTGCTACATGTTTCCAGTATATGTGTGTGTACTTTTCTGTGTAGAACTATAGGTGAAAGTTGTGTAACCCCTCTGAACCTTGTTCATCTTACAGCGTACCTATTCCAGAGACAGCTGTCACCCACCCCTGGCTATCCCAGCCAGTACCAGCTTTATGCAATGGAGAACACGCGGCAGACAATTTTAAATGACTATATTACCTCACAGCAGATGCAGGTTAACTTGCGTCCTGACATGACCCGGGGGCTCTCTCCTAGAGAGCAGACGCTAACTCTCCCTTATCCAGGTACTCGAGGTATGTCTTTGTCTTTATCAGAGTATGCATTCTTTTTACCATGAGTAAATGTATGTCAGAGAGAGGTTCTCCTAAGTACACTCCAGCTGGCATGAGATCTTAGGGTTTTTCCCGGAGCCCTGGAGCTGATTAATTATGTTGGGCAAGTGATGGTGTAGCACTACTGGATGTGTACAGCAACAAGAGGGAAAGTGACTTGCCCAAGGTCAGAAGGTGTGTCATTAGGAGAAGCAGGATTTGAATCCTAGTCTCCCTATTTTCCAACCCATTGAACTTTTGCCACTGGTAAAGTCCAGTGTGGGACTTTTCCCTTGGATTTAGGGCACTAGCTTTGGGTGTTGGTTGGTTGGCGGTGCAGTTGGTTGGGAAAAGCTTAGGCAGGTCTTGATCCCATGCTTATCTGCCTGTTCTCAGAATTTCTTTCACACTATCTCCAGGCCTGTAACAGAATTTTAGGTGTTTGTCTGGGTTTGAATTCATTCTGGCAAAATAAAGGGTGTGTTTGATCCTTTACTGTATGAGGCTGAGGTAGGCTGGTGCGTTGCTCCATTCCTCCACCTTTACTTAATTGAAGCATTCAGATGTGTTTTGTATTTTATTTTATGGCTTGCATTGTGTGTCTGATGCTTTTATGTTTATATCATTGAATTATGAATACGATATGTAAACCGCTGGGAAACATTGACAGGCAGTGTATAAATCTGATAAATAAAAGATGTACGAAGATAGGGAACCTTGCTACTGCAGTAAATCAACCATGCATATTTTTAAGATAATAAAATCCTTTCCCCAAGGGGCCCCTCATTCACCGGCCACTCTTGCCACAGGTAGCAAATACTTCTCTTGAGTTATGAGTTAAAATATTGGCTGCAATTGTATAAGGTGCTAGTTATTAATAAACATTTGATATTCCGCCTTTTTCCAATTTGGTCTCAAGGCAAATTATAATTATAGTTGGGTTTGAATTTATAATTTCCTAGCGTGTAGCCAGATGGACTTGGGGCCAAAGGGTTTTGCTCCCCAGCCAGCAGATGGAGACTGAGTCAGGTTGCTAAGCTGACGTCACAGTACGTATACCCCTGCAGTGACATCAGCCCTCCAATATTCTCAGTCTCCAGCAGATGGTGGATGTACCTCTCCCTGTAGGGATTGTTGTACTTTTTGGAAGGAGAAATTCTACATTCTAAATTGAAGGAAATTGAGCCCCGCTCTCCTGCGATGATACCTAAAAGACCCTCCCCCATTTGAGAATTCCTGAGGCAATTTCAGAGATCCCTCAGAGGTGTACCTTTGTCCGGTAGCCGGTTCTCGGCATGGACTTGGCTGCTTATGCATCTGAAAGGCAGTGGGTGCAGGAAGCTGAGTGCGGCAGTGAGGGCCAAAGCCCTCGCCCCCTGCATCCAGAGACCATCTCTGTATTCAGCCAGTAAGCGCTGAGCCCAGGTAAGTTTAAAAAAAACAAAAAAGGAAGATTCCCTAGCGTGTAGTAGATGGACTCAGGACCAATGGGTATAGTGTACTCCTGTTAGCAGTTGGAGACGGATCAGATTTCAATCTGACGTCAGCCCCTAGTACATATACTCCTGCAGGAAGTGCAGCTCTTAAGTATTTTCCATCTCCATAGCAGTTAGGGACTTTCTGCACGCTCTCAAACGTTAGATCAAATTTAAAGAAGAAAACCCAAAATTGAAAGAAGAAAACCTACCTGAAGACGAGCCCCGCTCTCCTGCGGTGATACCCTCGGGTCCCTCCCCCAGTTGAGATTCCCGAGGTGATTTCCGTGGTCCCTCGGAGGTGAGCCTCGGTCCGGCGGCCGAATCGCGGCGAGGACCTATTTCCCGATCCTTCAGGCGCGGCTGAGAAGCAGCAGGTGCACCCTCGAGCGCGGCGGTGAAGGTATTTGCCCTCTTCCCCTGTAGCCGGAGACCGCCCGGGACGAAACTGGAAGCGCCGAAGACAAGGTAAGGTAGAAATCTTCCACTCGAATCCGGTCTCCGAGGGTCGAGGACGAGCACAGGTCACCGACCGGGACCAGTGCCACCGGGTTGATCCGCCCTAGCAGGGCCAGGCCCCAGCTATTCCAAGAGTCTGCCCACGTGGAGACTCTCCGAGGGGGTCACCATATTGCCCGTGTGCTCGCCGTCGCCATCTTGGCCTACGCGCCGCGCTGTTCGCCTCCGAGCACACATCCCTGAACCAGGCGCACAAAGCACTTGTGCGCATAGACTTAAGCGCGTATAACTTGCGCGCACATAGCCGAGCGCATGTCTACGGCACAGCCGCGTGCACAACTTACATGCTCAACCTAAGCGCACCGGAGCGCATAAGATTTACGCGCCGACAACCCCCAGGAACAGAAATTAAAGCGCAAGGCCTCTGTCCGGCATGCCACATCAGAGCCGCACAAAGCGAGGAGGCCGATGCCCTGTGCACGCAGTGCGAGGAGGCCCTGGGAGATCCAGCACAGGGCCAGTCCCACCCAGGGCCGAGTTCCAGCTCCTCAGGGGGCATCCCGGACCTAGCCAGGAGGAACCCCCAAGGATCCAATGCCTCTCGGCTTTGACCCAGCGTCCATATCATGGGTGGAGTTTTTCAAGGGGATTCACGCCTTTGTTCAGATGCAAACTGAACCTCTGGCTGGCCAACCACTTGCTCCACTGGAGGACCCACATGCTCCAGGCCCCTCAAGACCTAGGCACAGGCTCCCATTACCCAGAAGCCCCGCCTACTGGGACTCGGACACCTCTGAGGAAGAAGCCGAATCCCTAGAAGAAGGGGAGCTCCCCCCGGGGACAGAGCCACACCGAACCATGAGACGCTTCTTCACAAAGGACGAGCTCTCGGACCTGGTCAATCAATGTCTGACTGAGCTCGCTATCCCGGGCCCAGGTACTTCGGGAGAACCGAAACCGAACCCCCTGCTGGAGGGTCTTCGACAGACTTCTCGCCATTTCCCCCTGTTACAAGCAGCGCAGCAGTTGATTGACCCGGAATGGAACGCTCCGGAATCCGCATTCAAAGGGGGACGAGCCTTGGCAGCCCTGTACCCCCTGGACCCAGCAACCAAAGACCTTCTTGCATGCCCAAAAGTGGATGCTATGGTCTGCGCGGTCTCTAGGCGCACCACTATCCCAGTGGAGGGAGGAGCTGCGCTCAAAGATGCTCATGACTGACGTCTGGAGTCCATCCTCAAACAATCATTTGTCGTCGCCGCTATGTCTCTACAAATTGCGGCCTGCTGTACCGTGGTGACACGTGTCTGCCTATCACAAACCAGGAACAACACCCCGGGAGAAGACATGGAACCAGTGATATCATTCCTAGCGGACGCTGCCTCCGACCTAGTGCGCACAGCAGCCAGAGGAGTGTCCTCTGCGGTGGCTGCCAGGAGACAACTCTGGCTCCGGAGCTGGTCGGCCAACGCATCTTCCAAAACGCGCCTCACAAGGATGCCCTTCAAAGGATCCCTCCTGTTCGGCAGCGAACTAGAGAAACTGGCCGACAAATGGGGCGAGTCCCTATTGCCGCGACTACCGGAAGATAAGACAAAGAGAATTCAGCGTTCCTTCCCCAGGTCCTCCAGGGGCAGAAGTTCGCAGCGCTTCAGTCCTTACAGGAACAACTATCAAGCGCCCCACCCTACGGGCATGAACCAGTCCTTTCGGACCAAGCACAACAAAAGGGGAGCCAGCTCGGGTACAGGCCCCAGCCACACTCCACAATGAGATTCAGCCGACCCATCCAAGGGAAGAAGCCATAGGGGGCAGATTAGCCCTATTCTACCACAGATGGGTCGAGAGAACCTCGGACAAGTGGGTCCTAGCCATCATTCGGGAGGGATACTACCTGGATTTCCTACAAACCCCTCCGGACAAGTACGTGGAGTCCCCCTGCCACGACCCCTCCAAGAGGGCGGCGGTGGAAGCTACACTGTCCAGACTACTGGCACTCGAGGCCATAACCCCAGTACCTACACAGGAAATAAATACTGGCCATTATTCCATTTATTTTATCATTCCCAAGAAAGAGGGAACATTCAGGCCCATCCTGGATCTCAAGTCGGTCAACCGCCACCTCAGGATCCCTCGCTTTCGCATGGAAATCCTACGATCTGTTATAAGGGCGATACAACCAGGAGAGTTTCTCACATCCCTGGATCTTTCTGAGGCCTATCTGCACATCCCCATTCACCAGGAACATCAGCGCTACCTACGCTTCAAAGTCCTGAACTGTCACTACCAGTTCCGGGCACTACCCTTCGGGTTAGCCACAGCACCCCGGACGTTCACCAAGGTAATAGTGGTAGTGGCGGCAACACTGAGGAAGGAAGGAATCCTTGTTCACCCCTACCTGGACGATTGGCTGATCAGAGCAGTCACCGGAGGAAAGCCGCCAAGCAACCAGCAGAGTCAGAACTCTACTGGAAAGCCTAGGATGGGGTAGTCAACACAAACAAAAGCTCCCTACAGCCCTCACAGTCGCTGGAGTACCTAGGAGTCCGATTCGACACCAAGGAGGACAAGGTCAGCCTGACCCCCACAAGGAGATCAAAATCGTGGAACTGGCTGCAAACCTTGCTGGACGACCCTCATCCCACAGCATGGGATTACCTGCAAGTTCTTGGGCTGATGGCATCCACACTGG
Source organism: Rhinatrema bivittatum (assembly GCF_901001135.1). Classification (NCBI taxonomy): domain Eukaryota; kingdom Metazoa; phylum Chordata; class Amphibia; order Gymnophiona; family Rhinatrematidae; genus Rhinatrema; species Rhinatrema bivittatum. Next base: position 169,350,365 of record NC_042622.1, on the reverse strand, counting down.
AAGTTGTGCCATAGGCGCGAGCCCACATGAGACCCCTACAGCGCTCACTCCTATCACGGTGGAGCCCACGGTCCCAGAACTACACCGTACGTCTATCACTCCCAGGCAGAGTTCAGACCCAGCTACGGTGGTGGCTGCAGGCCAGCCACATGAGCCGGGGATCAAGTCTTTCCTCCCCAACCTGGACTCTACTCACCACAGATGCCAGTCTACGAGGATGGGGAGCACACTGCGAGGAGCTAACCGCCCAAGGGCAGTGGAACGCAGAAGAGGCGGGATGGAACATCAACCGCCTAGAAGCGCGAGCAGTCAGACTAGCCTGCATGCAGTTCGTCCACAGACTTCGAAACAAAGCGGTCAGAGTAATGTCGGACAACACCACGACAGTGGCCTACATCAACCGGCAGGGGGGAACCAGAAGCCAACAGGTGTTCCTAGAAATAGACCCCCTGATGGCGTGGGCGGAAGCAAACCTCCAGGAGATCTCCGCCGTCCACATCGCCGGGAAAGACAACATCACTGCAGACTTCCTCAGCAGGTAAAGTCTAGAGCCAGGAGAATGGAGGCTGTCACCCACAGCCTTCAAGATAATAGTGGATCGGTGGGGGACACCGGACATGGACCTTCTGGCAAACAGATCCAACGCCCAAGTATCCAGATACTTCAGCCGCAGGCGGGAACCACAGTCCCAAGGGATCGATGCCCTGGTACAGCCCTGGCCCCCGGGGACCCTACTATATGCCTTCCCACCGTGGCCCCTACTGGGCGCAATCATTCACAAGATACATCTACACAAGGGACTAGTTCTTCTGGTGGCTCCGGACTGGCCAAGAAGACCCTGGTACGCAGACATGAGAAGACTGCTGGCAGGGAACCCCCTACCCCTGCCCCCACACAGGGACCTGCTATAACAAGGTCCGATCCTCCACGAGGACCCAGCTCAATTCTCTCTTACGGCCTGGCCATTGAGAGGGCTCGCCTGAGAGAGAACGGATATTCGGGGGCGGAAATCGATACCCTCCTACGAGCACGCAAGTTCTCCACATCACTAACGTACATAAGGATCTGGAGAGTATTTGAAGCCTGGTGCGAAGACCACAACATCAAACCACGCCCATTCACTATCCCCGTGATCTTGGAGTTCTTACAGAATGGACCACAAAAGGGCCTGTCCCTCAACTCCATCAAGGTACAGGTGGCGGCCCTGTCATGCTACGGCTCCAAGAGCGCGAGAGACAGCATAGCCTCTCACCCGGACGTGTCAAGCTTCCTGAAAGGAGTCAAGCACATTCGCCTACCTCTAAAGTGGCCGGTACCTCTGTGGAATCTCAATCTCGTTTTGGACTTCCTAGCGGGAACCGCCTTCAGACCCCTACGAGGCCTGTCCCTTCGCCTGTTAACCTTGAAGACGGTGTTTCTGCTGGCGGTGTGTTCAGCCCGCCGCATATCGGAACTACAAACACTGTCCTGCCGTGAGCCGTTCCTCAGGCTCACCCCGGGGTCCATCCAACTACGCACGGTCCCCTCCTTCCTCCCCAAAGTGGTCTCTCACTTCCACCTTAACCAGACCATCTCACTACCAACGATGGATGCCCGGAAGAATTCGGAAGAAACCCGTAGTCTCCGCCACCTCGACATCGGCAGACTCCTATCCAGATACCTGGCATTGTCCGAGCCCGTACAAAAAACGGACCACCTTTTCGTCCTTCACAGCGGAAAGAAACAAGGGGAAGCGGTCTCACGGGCAACCATCGCCTGTTGGATCAAGGAAGTCATCAAGGCGGCCTACGTAGAAGCTGGCAATCCACCACCTCTACAGGTCAAGGCCCATTCTACCAGAGCCCAGGCAGTATCATGGGCAGAAACTAAAATGTTGTCACCTGCCGAGATCTGCAGGGCAGCTACATGGTCCTCCATCCATACCGTCTCCAGATTCTACCTTCTGGATGTTCAGGCTCGGGAGGACACAACATTTGCAAGGGCAATACTAAGTGGGTCACGGGCAGCCTCCCACCTGGATCGGGAGTAGCTTTTATACATCCCATTAGTCCTGAGTCCATCTGCTACACGCTAGGAAATGGAGAAATTACTTACCTGATAATTTTGTTTTCCTTAGAGTAGACAGATGGACTCAGCATCCCACCCTTGGCTGCCGTCTCGCAGGGCCCTCAGATGTTTAAGGGTAAGCCATGTTTTTCATTTACCTAGGGCATCCACCCTGCTGGGCGTCGACACTTTCCGGTTGAGTACACTGGCGGTCTCCAGCTATAGTCAATCAACCAGTTCAAGGTAATCAAGTTAATCAAGTTATGAAGTTATCCAAGTTAACCAAATTATTAAGTTAATCAATCAGTCAGTCACACATATATCCACAATGCTTTTCGAGGAGAATACTGAAGAGCTGCACTTCCTGCAGGGGTATATGTACTAGGGGCTGACGTCAGATTGAAATCTGATCCGTCTCCAACTGTTAACAGGAGTATACACTATACCCATTAGTCCTGAGTCCATCTGTCTACACTAAGGAAAACGAAATTATCAGGTAAGTAATTTCTCCATTACCACCTGATTCAAAGACTATCAGAGGGAGCTTCGATAGGACTCCCCTCGGTCTCTGAACCGAAGTTGTTCCAGCTTCCGTTGGGGCTAAGTAGAATTGGACTTCCGAGCAGATTGAGCAGCCCCCCAGTGGGCTAGGCCTCTCTATAGGCTTGGTCGGCACACCGTGTTTGGCCACGGCTGCGCCATCTGGCGCACGTTTGTGTGCGTGCTGTATTGCCGTCTATAGGACCTAGGTACGCACAGTGTGCTCTGCGCAAGCGCTGTGTGCATAACAGGTGCATCCCTACATGCACAACTTTGAAAGCGCGCGATATAGGAAGAGCTGTGTGCACGGGCTGTGGGTGCACATTGCTGCGCCCCGCCCGGACACTCGGAATTTGTACACATAAATTTATAAACACGTGCTGAGAGAGTGCACATCTAACGCTGCCAATGGCACTACCAACCAAGAAAACTAAGCGCTTTGCTCTCTGCAATGCTTGCCATATTAGAGCCTCTCAGTCCAACTTATGTCTGTACTGTGAGGAAGCCCAAGGAGAATTGACCACCTCGGACTTTGCTAAGCCAGGCTCCTCCCATTCGGATGATGGGTTCGCCACTGCCTTAACTGTAAGTACACCGGACTTTAGTATCCCCTTGACTGGTTCATCCGTGGGAGAGGGAAATTCAACTAGCCCCATCCCAGTACCTCCTGCATTAGGCATGAACCCGGCTGCCTTTTCCTGGATGGAGTTTTTCCAGGGGCTACAAGCCTTCGTGCAGGCACAGTCTACTGCCTCTCTTGCCCCTGCCTGGACGGAACCTCAGCTGATGGCCCCGCTCTCTCCCTTTCCTACCGGCAAACCCCGAAGTATGCCTAGCCTTACCCAAGGGTATGTCCCAGATGGCACGGACAAAGAGGAAGATACAGATTCCTTGGAAGTTAGGGAAATTCTCCCTGGGTTAGAACTGTATTGGACCATGTTACGGTTATTCCATAAAGTCGAATTGCTGGCCCTGGTTTGCCAGACACTGAAGATGCTGGGAGTTCCTGGGGCGGATTCTATGAAGTAACCAAAGAAGAATCCCATTCTGATTTCCCTGTGGAAGGCCTCCTGCTACTTTCCAGTGATGGATGCCATCCAGGAGTTAATTGATTTGGAATGGGATGCCCCAGAAACAAGTTTTAAAGGGGGCTAAGCGTTGGAGGCTCTATACCCTCTGGACCCAGCGGTAAGGGAACAATTGCATTTTCCTAAAGTGGATGCACTGGTCTCTGCCATCTCTAAATGAACAACTATCCCAGTAGACGGAGGAGCAGCCTTAAAAGATGCGCATGATAGACGGATTGAGTCTATCCTTAAACAAGCCTTTGATGCTGTAGCAATGACCTTGCAGATCGCTTCTTGTTGCGCTCTGGTGGCTAGTTCGTGTCTGCTTCTCTCTCAGGAGATTGATGACTCTGGATGAATTCCAGAGCTGTTATGGAACCCGTTGCCGCCTTTTTAGCAGACGCAGACTCTGATTTAGTCCAGAGGAGTGGCCTCAGTGGTGGCGGCCAGTCAACAGCTATGGCTGCGGAACTGGTCAGCTGATGCAACCTCCAAATCTAATCTTACAAAGATGCCCTTTAAAGGATCACTCCTGTTCGGGAGCGAGTTGGAAAAGCTGGCCAGTAAATGGGGCAAGTCTCCAGATCCCCGGTTACTGGAAGATGATAGGAGGCAGCTATAGCACCCCTCGCCTATGAGGGGTTGTTCCAGTGGTTCCCAGTGTTTTCGCCCCTACAGAAATTCGACTTTTCAGAAGTCTTGACCCCTTGGGAGGTCCCAGTCCTTTTGTACCTGACAGCCCAGGAGAGGGGCAGGTTCAGGCTCATCCGGAAACCCACAATGAAATTTTACCGACCCACCTTCGGGAAGAGGAGATAGAGGGTCGCCTTTCTCTCTTTTACCAATGGTGGGTCGAGGTCACTTTGGACAAATGGATACTGGAAATCATTTAAGAAGAATATGCACGGGAATTCCATAGCACTCCTCAGGAATTATTCATGATGTCTCCTTGTACTCAAAGCACAAGAAGCAGGCGGTGGAGGTTACACTTCTAAGACTCTTCAGGATGAGGGTTGTGGCCCCAGGAAAATACTGGGCATTATTCCATTTATTTTGTCATATCCAAGAAGGAAGGTTCCTTTCGCCCCATCCTAGACCTCAAGAGCTTCAACCATCTCTTGCGAGTAATTTATTTTTGCATGGAGACTTTATGCTCTGGGATAATGGCCGTGCAACAGGGAGAGTTCCTAACCTCCCTGGATCCATCCAAGACATACCTACATATTCTAATCTGGCAGGAACACCACCGTTTCCTACGCTTTGCGGTGCTGGGTTGTCGTCATCAGTTTCGGGTGCCATCCTTTGGCTTAGCCACCGCCCCCAGAACCTCATACAAGATCATGGTGGTCACGGTGCACCCATACTTGGATGATTGCTGATCCGGGCCAAGTCCATGGAAGAGAGCCCTCCTAGTAACTAATAGGGTGATCTCCCTGTTACAGGAACTCAATTGGGTAGTAAACCTGGCCAAGAGCAGCCTCAAGCCATCCCAGTCCTTGGAGTATCTGGGAGTCCAATGCTACACCAGGCAGGGCAAAGTCTTTCTTCCATCCACATGGATACAGAAGTTGATGCGCCAGTTGTTGACCACGGTACACAGTGTGGAGCTATCTCCAAGTTCTTAGGTTGATGGCAGCAACCTTGGAAGTAGTGCCGTGGGCAAGGGCACACATGTCCTCTTCAACGCTCTCTGCTATGACATTGGAACCCACAGTCTCAAGAATATTCGGTTCATCTCCCCCCTACCAATGGGAGTATGCTGTCACCTCCAGTGGTGGTTACAGGAAGCTCATCTGAACCGGGGTGTGTCCCTGTCCTGCCCAGACTGGCTGATTCTCACAACAGATGTGAGTCTCTGGGGCTGAGAAGCTCACTGTCAGGAGCTTATGGCCCAGGGACAGTGGACAGAAGAAGAGGTCCTCTGGAACATCAATTGACTGGAGGACCCGGCAGTCAGATTGGCGTGTTTACAGTTCAGCCACAGACTACAGGGCTAGGCGGTCCGCGTGATTTGGACAGCGCAACAACGGTAGCCTACATTAATTGCCAGGGAGGAACCAAGAGCCAATGAGTGTTACGGGATGTAGACCTCCTGATGGAATGGGCGGAAGTACATCTACAGGTGATCTCAGCCTCCCACATCGCAGGAAAAGATAACGTCAGAGCAGACTTTCTAAGCAGGGAGAGTCTAGATCCAGGAGAGTGAGGGTTTTTGGCTAAAGCATTTCAACTGATGATAGATTGTTGGGGCCTCCTGTCAATTGATCTGCTGGCTGCATCCCACCATGCGAAGGTTCCTTGATTCTTCAGTCACAGAAGATATCCGTGGTCCCTGGGAATCGATGCTCTTGTCCAGATCTGGCCAGAAGACGAGTTGCTATACGCCTTCCCTCCATGGGCCCTGTTGGGTAGGGTCATTCGCAGAATCGAACACCACAGGAAACTACTGGTAGCTCCAGTTTGGCCCAGGTGTCCTTGGAATGCGGTCATGTGGAGACTCCTGGTGAAGTACCCCCCTGCGCCTCCCACTGCACAGGGACCTGTTACAGCAGACAGTCCTTCACGAGGATCTGGCTAGACTCTGTCTTACGGTCTTGCCCTTGAGAGGTCTTGGTTGATGAAGCAAGGATATTCTGCAGTGGTAACTGTCACCTTACTCCATGCTCTGAAGTTCTCCATGTCCCTAGTGTACATGCGGGTCTGGAGGGTATTTGAGACCTGGTGCGAGGACCCAAGGACGGTTTGAATAAAAGTTTGGCTCTTAACTCCTTGAAGGTGCAGGTAGTGGCGCTCTCCTGTTTCACTGGTAAGGTGAATGGGGCCTCCTTGTCGGCCCATCCTGACATCATGGGTGGAAGTTAGACTGCTGTCTCCCGTTGATATCTGCCGAGCGGCGAAGTGGTCCTCCTTGCACATCTTTTCCAGGTTTTATCACCCGGACGAACAAGCCCGAGAGGACACAGTCTTCACACGGGCAGTGTTGACCGGACTGTGGGCAGCCTCCCGCCCCGATCGGGAATAGCTTTTGTATATCCCATTGGTCCTGAGTCCATCTGGCTACACGCTAGGAAATGGAGAAATTAATTACCTGATAATTTTGTTTTCCTTAGTGTAGACCAGTTGTTCCCAACCCTGTCCAGTTCCGGGCCCTTCCCTTTGGTTTGGCGACAACGCCGCGGACATTCACAAAGATGATGGTGGTAGTAGTAGTGGCACTCCAGAAAGAAGGGATCCTGGTGCACCCATACCTGGATGATTGGCTCATCAGATCGAAGTCAGAATTGAAATGTCGTCGTTCAGTTCAGGTCATGCAGCTCCTGGGTTCATTGGGCTGGGTGGTGATTCTGTCAGAGTCTCTTGGGCTGTCCCAGGCATTGGATTATCTGGGAGCTTGATTTGATACCCAGTTAGGGAAAGTGTTTTTGACCTCTGAGAAGAGTGGTCAAGTTGCAGGATCAGGTGCTCAATCTTCTGTGATTTACGGTTCCCAGAGTCTGGGATTATTTGCAGGTCCTGGGTTCTATGGCATCTATGCTGGAGTTAGTTCCATGGGTCTCTGCTCACATGCGACCCCTACAATGGGCTCTTTTATCCAGGTTGAATCAGTTTTCGGAAGAATTTCAGCTTTTTACTGCTTCAGGGGATGCCAGGTCTAGTCTCTCATGGTGGCTGTCTTGGCCCAATCTGGTGAAGAGGATGGATCTGGAGGTACCCAACTGGGGAGCGATTTGTCAAGGGAAATCTACCCAGGGACTATGGTCACCAGAAGAGGCATCTTGGTCAATCAATCATTTGGAGACCAGAGCAGTTCGCAAGGCCTTGCTCACCTTTCTCCTCATTCAAGGAAGGTTGGTGTTCTCGGACAATGTGACGACTGCATACACCAATTGTCAAGGCAGAACGAAGAGTTGCCTTGTGGCGCAGGAGGTGCAAGAACTGTTTGTTTGGGCAGAGAGCCATCTAGCGGGACTGGTTGCATCGCAAATGGCTGGAGTGGACATAGTGCAGGCAGATTATCTCAGCAAGTAACATGAGGATCTGAGGGAATGGAAGTTGGCTGAGGCCTTTGCCCTTATTCAGGCCAGATAGGGCAGGCCGGAGTTGGACCTCATGGCAGGTACAGTAAATGCGAAGATGGTGCGGTTTTTCAGTCGCAGGAGAGAAATAGGTTCCAAGGGTATAGACGCCCTCGTCGAGCCATGGCCGTCAGAGCTGTTACTGTACGTGTTTCCCCCACGGGTCGAGCGTTGCGTCGCATCGAGCATCATCCGGGCAGGGTGATTCTGGTGGCACCCAAGTGGCTGCGCCAGCCATGGCTTGTGAACCTGGTTCATCTAGCGGTAGGTGGTCACGTTCACTTAACCCATCTGCCAGGGTTGTTGCGACAGGGACCCATATTTTTAGACCAGGTAGATCACTTTTGTCTAGTCGCTTGACTTTTGAAAAGCAGCGGCTCTGCTTGAAGGTGTACTTGGAACTGGTAATTATGACTGCTTCACATTGCTAGTCTATAACTGGGTTTGGAGAGGGTTCGAGTCGTGGTGTTTGGAGAACAAGTTTGCAACTTTTAAAGGTGGATGTTCCACAGGTTTTAGCCTTTTTATGAAGCGGCTTGACTAAGGGATTGGCCTATAATTCCCTCCATGTTCAGGTGGCAGCCTTAAGGTGCCTTCATGGTAAGGTGCAGGGAAGACCGTTGGCATCTCATCTGGATGGGGTGCATTTCCTGAAGGGGGCAAAACATCTGCGTCCTCCAGTTTGAAAGATATGTCCAGCCTGGAACTTTAATCTGGTTCTTCGAGTTCTGTGCAGGCCTCCTTTTGAACCGATTAGGAGGAGTTCTATAAAAGATATAACCTTGAAGTCTGTTTCCTTGGTGGCTATTTGCTCAGCTAGGAGGATTTCTGAGCTGCAAGCGTTGTCATGTAGGAACCCTTTCCTACGATTTTCAAAGAATGGTGTGTCGTTACGTACAATTCCTTCTTTTTTGTCTAAGGTGGTTTCCTCCTTTCATCTTAAACAGACAGTCGAATTACCGGCCTTTCCGAATTTCTCACCAGATACTCCTCTGGCAAGGGAGCTTCGCTTATTGGATATATGGCGAATTCTTTTGCGATATCTAAGGTGATGAATGCCTTTCGGAAATCAAATCATCTTTTTGTCCTGTTCAGTAGAACAAAGAAGGGAAATAAGGCTTCCAAGGGCACAATTGCAAGATGACTGAAAGAGGCGATAAATTCAGGTTACTTATGTAAGGATCTGTTGCTGCCTGAAGGATTATGGGCACATTCCCTAGGGTGTAGGCAACCTCCTGGGCAGAGTGTTAATTGCTTTCTCCGCAAGAGATTTGTCAGGCAGTGACATGGTCTTCTCTTCACACTTTTACCAAACATTACCGCTTGATGTGCAGGCGCCAGAGGAAGCAGCTTTTGGAGAAAGTGTGTTGTGCGCGGGTCTTTTGAGTTCTTGCCCAGTATAGAGGGGCTTGGATACATCCCACTTGTCTGGACTGATCTGGGGAATGCACAGGAAAGGAAAATTTGTTCTTACCTGTAATACCTCATATCAGTCCAGAGACCCATCCCCTTCTTTCGAAAGACTTCCTCGCTTCTGGATGTTGCTGAGACAGTATGTATATATATGCAGAATTTCTAAGAGTGTACATAGGTTCATGTTTTCTTTGAGACAAGGAGTTCTAGTTTAAGGGTGCTCCAACTTTTGAGTCTCTGCTCGCCCAGAGTTATTGGGGTTTGTTAGTTTAGACATCTCTGCTTGGTTCAGGTCAATACTGAGGGACTGCAGATGGCACTCTTGGTTATGTAGCAGTGCCTGAAAAGTTTTTATTCTCTGCCTCCATCTGCTGGTAGGGTAGGAATGCAAAACCCATGTTTGGACTGATCTGTGGTATTACAGGAACAAAAATTAGCAGGAAAGAACAAATTTTCCTTTTACTCACATAAAAACACAGGTATCCCCTCCTCAATACGTGGGTAAGAATGCACATACTTTTACCCACATTTAAAATGGGTGCTGTTAGGAGAGGGGTGGAAAAGTGTGCACATAAATTTAATTTTCAAATCCTTGCCTATACTCCACTCCACCTTCCCCCCCCCCACCCCCACCCCTCCCTCTCACACACACACACACACACTAAAGAATGCCGCCTCCTCTGGGAGTAGTTTTCCTCTGAAAATAAGTTTGCAATCCCAAAACAGCAAACTCTGGGTTAGGAACAATCTCTGTACTCATGTGCGCATGTAAACCAGCAATACATGTAAAACTGGATAAAAACAATGGACCCATTATCTTGCATTTTAAGACAATGCTTATTTTCTAACAGGTATTATTGATCTGACCAATATGCCTCCTGCTATCTTAGTACCTCACCCAGGAGGAACCAGCACACCTCCTATGGACAGGATCACTTACATCCCTACCCAGGTTGCATTCCCTCCCAGACCTTATAACCCCGCTTCAATGTCGCCAGGTAAGAGCCCATCTTTGTAGCTGTACTGCTAGCCACTAACAAGTGAAAAACATAGTGCGGCGAGCGCTGGAAGCACGTTCTCACAGCTGCTAAAGCATATGTTGTGCAAAAAAGCCCAGCACTTGGCACTTATTTCAAAGGCTGGGACATATGCATTATCTGTGATGGTCCGTGCTAAGCTTACAGCATGCCTATTGTGCCATTTGTTGCATGTTAAAGCTGTTCTGATTTTAAACTTCACAGGACATCCAACACATCTGGCTGCCACGGCAGTTGCCAGTGCCGAAAGGGAACGTGAAAGGGAGAGAGAAAAGGAAAGAGAGCGGGAGAGGATAGCAACAGCTGCTGCTGTGGCTGCTGCCTCAGCCTCCGGTGATCTTTACCTGCGGCCAGGTGAGTACCAGTAGCTGTCGCCTTCATGGAGAACTGCTTGTGTCTCAAACTGTGACTGTGTTTAGGGTTGTGAAAAGCAATAGCAATGTAAGTGCTCATTTTTTTTATTCCTTTGGGTCTTTAATGTAGCAGTTGGAGTTGGGCCCCAGTGATACCCGTACATGCCCAGGAAGAGTAACCTAAAATGCTGTGCAGTTCAGTTGCCGAAATGTAGCATATCAGGTGTGCAGCTCATGGGACAATAAAGCATAAAAGATGACGACCAGAGAAACATGTCCTGGACTCAGAACATCTTTGAGATGCTTCCATTGTTTAAGATGGTTATGCAATCATTGTTTCCTAGCGTGTAGCCAGATGGACTCAGGACCAATGGGTTATGCTCCCCTGCCAGCAAATGGAGACGGAGACAGATTTCAAAGCTGACGCCACCCTACTTACACCCTTGCAATGACCTCAGCCCCTCAGTATTCTAAGTCTCCAGCTGATGGTGGATGTACCTCTCCCTAGGGGATTGCTGTACTTTTGGAAGGAGAAATTCTACATTTAAATTGGAGAAAGATCAAGCCCCACACTCCTGTTGTGATACCTAATGGTCCCTCTCCCAGTTGAGAATTCCTGAGGTGATTTCCGAAATCCCTCAGAGGTGTGCCTTGGTCCGGTAGCCAGTTCCCGGCGTGGACTTTGTTGCTTAAGCAGCTGAAAGGCAGTGGGTGCAGGAAGCCGAGCGTGGCGGTGATGACCAAAGCCTTCTCACCCCGCAGTCGGAGACAGTCTCTGCACTCAGCCGGTAAGCGCTGAGCTCAGGTAAGTTTTTTTTGTTTGAAACGTTTTTTATTGGCAAACAGCACAGTATACATTCAGACATGTAGTTTTAGGTACCGAATATATAAACATGTTGGATAGCTTCATATCCTAGTAAAACGGAAAAGCCATGGTTAGCGGAACATTATATTGCGCTGTGGCTGTTACCTTTTATAGAACAATCTCTAACAATCCCTTCCCTCTCCCCAATCCCCCCCACCCACCCCATCCCTCCCTCAGAACCGGACCAGTTTGTAGATAGAAAAAACAAAGGAACACAAAGCAGTGATAACCAAAAACATAGTATGTCGAGCTGCACCGTGGGGTCGAGGACTTCACTCTCGCCGCAGCTGAGAATAGTGTGACCTGAGACAGCTGGAAAAAACAGATACCTGCTCATGCTTCCCTGGCTGTGAACTGTACTCCCCTGAATGGTAGCAGATGAACACCAAACAGCTAAAAAGGAAACCTATAACCCATAAGGACAAATTACATGGATCCTTCATAAATAGGGAAGCAAAGACCAGTCATAAAAGAGAGACACCTTGCATCGTTAACCAGGTACTATAGGGGCTCCATATTTTCTGAAAGACCATAACACGATCCTGCTGCTGTGCTGTAAGCTTGCTTAACCTATAATATGAATGCAGTCGCTGTTGGAGGGCCACCAACGTTGGCACACAGTGTTGTTTCCAGTGTAGCGCGATTTCTGCCCGTGTGGCTATGAAGATTTGTAAAACCAGTTTCTGTACTACAAGAGTTACTTCAGGTATCGGTAGTCCAAGGAGCGCATGCCAGGGTTCTACTACGAGAGATATATGCAAATCCTGTATGATCCAGTCAATTATAGCACTCCAGCATTGAGATATCTTAGGACATTGCCACCAGAGGTGGTAGTAAGTACCGGTAGCTGCACATCCTCTCCAACAAGTATCCGGTACCTCCGGCGCAAATTTATGAATGGAAACCGGTGTGTAGTGCCATCTGTAAATTAGTTTGTAACAGTTTTCCTGAAGGCCTGTTGAAATGGAACATTTGGTAGCCTTTGTATATATCTGCTCCCAGTCCTTGTCAGACAATGTGATGCCAAAGTCCATGTCCCAAAGCTTCTGATGTCTTGGTGGATCCAGGTTCCGTCCATTCAAAAGGCCATAGATCTTGGAGATCACACCCCTTATTGAAGAGGCATTTTTACAAAATGCTTCAAATAGTGTCCCTTTAACTCTGATAGACCCAGATCCAAGGCCTTTGGTCGTAAAGTGGTAGATTTTGGCATACAATAGAAAATCAACATTGTCTATACCATATAGCTGACATAATTGCTCCCTGGTTACCATAGCTCCTTGTTGGCAGACATGGCCTAATTTACATATACCGGCCTGTTGCCAACGTTTGTGTAAGGCAGAACACTCCACCCATGGTACCACCATATTTGTAAATAGATACGTCATCATGGAAAAGGGCTCCGGTCCCACCAGGGCCCCTCGCCACTGATTCCAGATTCGCATTGTAGTTTGTAGGGCAAACGGTGTACCGGGTGCTGATTTCCGGAATACAAATGGTTGCCATGGAAGGCTGTCTATGGGAATACCACCTATGCATGCTTGCTCTAATTTCACCCATTGAGGCACATCCCTGGTGCCGTGCATTGCTACTAAAGCTCTTAATTGAGCTGCCCCAAAATACCAGACCAGATTGGGAACTTGCAACCCACCCCGAATCTTGGCACGAAACAGAGTAGATCTAGCTATTCTCGGGGGTCGTTTCCGCCAAATAAAATGACCCAACACTTGTTGCCATTTCCAAAGCAAGACATTGGGCAAGTGGATTGGTATGGTTGTGAAAAAATACAGAAAGCGGGGCAAAACGTTCATCTTTATTATAGCTAGTCTACCCAGCCATGAGTGGGAATGATCCAGCCATTTGTCAAGATCATCACGTATTTTAGCCAGTAGGAGTGTGTAATTCAGGTCATATAACGAATCATTGTGAGGCCCTAAACGAACACCTAGATATTTGATAGATGTCGTTGTCCATCGAAAGGGATAGTCATGCTTCAAGCACTGAGCCTCCAGGGCAGGTACCGTCAAATTTAGAATTTCGGACTTATCATAATTAACCTTCATGCCCGATTTCGATGTAAAGTTGGCCAATTCCTCCATTACTGCCAGCAGAGAACGTTTCGGGTCAGTTAAGGTAAACATTACATCGTCGGCAAATAGGGAAATCTTAAATTGGTCGCTTCCCCTACTGATCCCCTTGATGGCCTCATTATTACGTATGCGGATGGCAAAGGGTTCTAAAAAAATGGCAAATAAGAGAGGAGAGAGTGGACAACCCTGCCTTGTTCCCCTTTGGATAAAGAACTGTGGCCCATACCTCCCATTGACTTTAACTCTAGCTGCTGGAGAGGCATACAATTTGTAGAGCCATGTCAGGAATTTGTTCCCAAACCCCATATTCAATAATGTCTGAAAAAGAAAGTCCCAATGGACAAGATCAAAAGCCTTTTCTGCATCTAGTGCTAGAAGAATTGCAGGCCTCTTTTCTCTATGCACTAAGTCTATAATATCTACTATCCGGCGAACGTTGTCCGCAGCCAGTCTCCCTGGAACAAATCCCACCTGATCGTTATGGATAAGTCCTGGTAATATAACATTCAGACGTGCAGCCATTACCCAGGCCAGAATCTTCAAATCTATATTGATCAGGGAAATTGGTCTATAGGAGCTGCATAAAAGGGGGTCACGCCCTGGTTTGGCCAGCACAGTAATTCCCGCCGTGTTAGCATCTATCGTAAAGTCCGACCCCTGGAGCAATGAATTAAATGCCTGGGTCAGTGGGCCTACCAAGGAATCCGCGAATTTGCGGTAGTAACTGCCAGTAAATCCATCCATACCAGGTGCCTTTCCAGGTTTAAGTTTCTTAATAGCAGCCAATACTTCTTGTTGCGTAATATCTTTATCAAGCATTTCTATCTGTAAGGGTGTGAGATGGGGTAATGGTGTGGCCTGTAAGTAATCTTGTATATCCGTCCCTCTAATAGAGTCATCCCGAGCGTATAAATGCGAGTAAAAGGTCGTAAAGGCCTGGGTAATCTCCTCAGCGGATGTGACCACTTGGCCATTAGGATCAGAGATTTGCGCAATAACCGTACGCGCTCGGGCTCCCCTCAATTGTCTGGCTAAAAGTTTACCTGCTTTATTGCCCCCCTCAAAATACTGTTGCCTGAGGAGGGTAAGATGATGGCCAATAGCCGAGTCTTCCATTGATCTAAGCCGGGATCTCACCTCCAAAAGTTTCTGATAAACCTTTTTGGAGGTAGTAAGACAATGCTGTTTAGTAAGTGTGGTAAGTTCTAACAGAAGCTGCGACCTTTGCGCATTCCTTTCTTTGTTACAATGGGCAGCTTTAGCTATGCATAAGCCCCTAACGACCGCTTTGGAGCATTCCCAAACAGTCAGCGCTGACATATGCTCGGTCTGATTTTCCCGGAAATAATCCGCAATGCGACCCTTAAGGTCTTCTGCGAAAGCAGGTTCCTTGAGAAGGCTATCATTAAGGCGCCAAGTGCGGAGGCCAGCCCCATCACCCCCCATGCAACAGGTCAACCATACCGGAGCATGGTCAGACCATGTAATATTATCAATATCTATTTTTTGTATCGTGGTTTGCATGGTGGCTGATATAAAAAAATAGTCTATGCGCGTATATGTTGAGTGAGGGTGTGAGTAGAAGGTATAGGATCTTGAGTGATTGTACCGAGAACGCCATATATCTACGAGACCCCATTTTTCCAGCACTGTCTTCCAGGTACGCCGGGGCTCTAATTGGGTTTGCGTCCCAGAGCTGGAGTCCTTAATAGGGTCCATGACAAAATTAAAGTCCCCACCAATAACCACCTCCCCCTCTGCATTCCGAAGCAACACTGCGCTCAGTTTCTTGATAAATGACACTTGGCGCTGGTTTGGAAAGTATACATTAAAGAGTGTATAAATCCTCTTATCTATTTGAACCTTAACTAATATGTATCTACCAGCGGGATCAGTTACCACTGAGAGCAGCTCATGTACAAATGAGGATGAAATTAATATCCCGACCCCCGCATAGCGGGTATCCTTCGTACTATGGGCCCAATAGGAGGTAGGATATTGCGGGGAAGGTCAGCAGCCGTGCATGCTGCCGTTGTATGTGAGTTTCTTGTATAAATACAATCCCAGCGGCTTGTCTCTGCAGCTCCCTTTGGAGGAGTCTCCGCTTTTGTGGGGAATTAAGGCCCTTTACATTAAGGGTCAAAAGTTTGGTTGCCATATTTGTGCCCGAGGCGTGACCCCCCTCTGTTCTCCCTTGATAAGCCGATTTATACTGGACATTCCCACTATTGGCATGACCCCCTGGTGGCTTCCCAGCCCAAGTCTCCGCCAGTCCACTCGCACAGCCCACTTTACTTGGTCGGTTCTGAGCCCCATATATCCTACAGTATCCCAAAACCCATGGTGGGATACCTGACACCCGGAAGCCTGTGTCCACCGGTAAAGAGGCATAGTCAACTGGTATCTCCTTCCCCCCCCCCCCACCGCCCGAGCATCAAAACAGTACCACTCATAAGAAATCAAAAACAGTGCAATTGTACATTACTATAACATTAGTTGAACACCCCCGCAAGTGAAAAAACCAACAGCATAAGTATCCAAAAACCTCAGAAATGTGAAAAATCAACCAAACCACATAGCTGGTCATCAAACCATGTCACAGCGAACCTGCCCTATAGGCCGAATGCTCTGCCAGGCAGTATGGAGCCTCGCAGCAACTAAAAATGCTGCTACTGCTGTCAGCCCTGTTCCTTTTGCTGTGGTTGCGATCCTACGGGCTGGCGTCTAAGTCGCTTGCCTCCTTTTCCTGCCCTCTGCCAGCGAGGTGCTGTGTCACGGTATGCCACCGGACCCTCCCGGCTCGGTGTGGAAAACGAGACTGGGAGTTGGGCCTTGAGAAAAGCGTCTTTCGCTTCCTCTGGGGAGGCTGCCCTATACGAAGTGCCTTGATACTGGAACTGCAGGCCAAAGGGGAAGGTCCATCTATAGCGGATGTTCCGCTCCTGCAGCGCTGCCGTGACTTCCCTCAGCTCGTAACGTTTTTTGAGGGTGATTGGTGCCAAATCTTGAAAGAGAGAGAGAGTATGATTTTGCCATTGCACAGTTTTCTGTTTCCGGGCAATTGTTAAAATGCGTTCCTTCAGGGGATAGCTGGTAAGGCCCAATATGATATCTCTCGGTTGCTGATCCCTGCGTGGGCCTAAGGCCCTGTGAGCCCTTTCAAAGCTTACTGTTAGTGGCGTCTCTGCTCCCTCCACGCTGTCCGGCTGTTCTTGCTGTAGTAGGTAGGTACATATCTGCGTTGCCACCTGCTTGGTATCGGAGAAGTCATCAGTTTCCGGGACTCCCCGAATCCGAATATTATTTCTCCGACCTCGGTTATCGAGGTCTTCAATTTTATCCTGCAGCGTCTTTATCTCTGCTGCTGCCGCTGCTCCTTGATTCACTAGGCCTTGAAGTGCGTCACCGTGCTCATCTAGGCGGTTTTCTGCCTCGTCGACACGGCACCCCATGGCTGCCATTTCCTCTTTGAGGTCCGCCACAGACTCCATTATGTCCGTTTTGTGCTTTTTCATGTCGGCGCGCAGATCCATAAACCATCTGCGCGCTTCTTCTCGGGTCAATGGCGTGCCCGCCGTTCCCGATCCGGCGTCCCTGCTTGGTTGCTGAACCGTCTTCATGTTCCTCCGGTTCCAGGGTCTCTGAATCTTTACAGGCAGCGCCATCTTGGCTCAAGTCGTCGTTGAGCTTCTCATAAGAGAATTTCCGGAGATCCATCGTTCTCCGTTTCGTGGCCATGATATTCACTTTCTGGAAACGTTCGGCACGCTCAGGTAACCTTGTGGTTTACAGGTTAGAGTTTTTCTTGATGTTTGCGAGGATTAGGGGCCCGGGAGGGTAACGGAGACAAACGAGTGTGCGTCCTCTCACATCGGCTGCGGACAGCGCCCCCCAGCTCAGGTAAGTTTTTTAAAAAATATATAGATAGATTTACCTCCCAATTCAGAGACGTTTGGAGGAGTTTTGATAAGACTTTCACTGATCTCCTTGCTCGGCGCGCTGTACCGATGTAGTTCCCGATCCTGTTGGGGTAAGGGGAAGTGGGCTTCTGAGCGGGTTGAGTGGCCCCCAGTCAGCTAGTCCCCACTTTAGGCTTGGCACACAGCGTGATAGGCCACGGCGGCACCATCTTCCGTGCTTCTTTGTGTGTGCCATATTGGCCTCTCTTGAACATCGGTACATGCAGCGTGTTGGCTCTGCACATGCACCTTGTGCATAACGTCACACTCGTACATATGTACACAACTTACTAAGCGCAGAACACAGGAAAGCCGGGCGCACAGGCTGTGTATTCACCGCGCCCCCCCCTCAAAATCTGTGCGCATAAAAAAAATTTAAGCGTGAGCCAATAGAACACACAGTTACCGCCACCAATGGCGCAGGCAGCCAAGAAACATAAGCGCCTTTCTCTCTGCGCTGCTTGTCATATTAGGGCTTCACAGTATGATCTGGATTCCAACTTATGTCAGCACTCTGAGGAAACCCAAAGAGAGTCGGCCTCCCCGGACTTTGGCATGGACCCCAGCTGCCTTCTCTTGGGTGGAATTCTTTCAAGGCCTTCAAGCCTTCGTACAGGCGCAGTCCACTACCTTGATTGCCCCTGTCCGGATGGAACATCAGTCAGTAAGCCCTCCCTCTCCCAGTCTTATCAGCAGACCTAGAGGCATTCCTCGCCTTACCAAGGGCATCCCTAATAGGGACTCAGATAACTTAGATGAAGAGGATGATCCGGACCCCTTGGAAGAAGGGGGAAATTTCCCCCGGGTTGGAACCATATCGAACCATGTTGCGTTTTTTTCATAGAGACAAATTGCCGGCCTTGGTTTCCTAGACCCTGAGGACGCCGGGAGTCTCTAGGACCGATTCTATGACGGAACCAAAGGATAATCCCATTTTGATCTCACTACGGAAAGCATCTTGTTAATTTCCAGTACTGGAAGCCATCCAGGAATTGATAGACCTGAAATGGGATGCCCCAGAAGCAAGTTTTAAAGGGGGCGAGAGTTACACACACACTATATCCACTGGATCAGGCAGTGAGAGAGTGTTTGTTTCCCTAAAGTGGATGTGCTGGTCTGTGCCGTCTCTAAGTGAATAAACTATCCCAGTGGAGGGAGGAGCGGCCTTAAAGGATGCACACGATAGACAGAGTCCATCCATAAGCCTTTGACACAGTAGCAATGACGTTGCAGATTGCTTCTTGTTGTGCCCTGGTCGCTCGTTCATGCCTACTCCTCTCTCAGGAAGTGGATGACTCGGGAGTGAATTCCAGAGCGGTTATGGAAGTTGCCGCTGCCTTGTTAGCAGATGCAGGCTCAGATCTAGTCCTTACTTCGGCCAGAGGAGTGGCCTCAGTGGTGGCGGCCAGAAGACAGCTATGACTGCGGAATTGGTCAGCAGACTCAACCTCCAAGGCCAATCATACAAAGAGACCCTTTAAAGGATCACTCCTTTTCAGAAGCGAATTAGAAAAGCTGGCCAGTAAATGGGGTGACTCTCCAATCCCTCGGCTACCAGAAGATAAGAGGAAGCAATTTCAGTGCCCCTCACCTATGAGGGGCCAATCCAGTTTTGCCCCTACAGAAACTTGACGTTTCAGAGGTTTCTGTCCTTTCATAATGAACAGCCTAAGAGAGGGGCAGGCTCAGGTTCAGGTTTGCCCCGAACCCCCAATGAAATTTTCCTCGGAACGAGGAAATAGGGGTCGACGGTCCCTCTCCTACCAGAGGTGGGTCAAGATCACTTAAGACAAATAGGTACTGGAGGTCATACGAGAAGTATATGCACTAGAATTTCACAGCACTCCTGGGGACATATTCATGATGTCTCCTTGCCACTCCCAGCACGAGAAGCGGGCAGTAGAGATTACTCTTTTAAGGCTCCTCAGGATGAGGGCTATAATCCCAGTACCTGCGCCCTAGGGAAATATGGGGCATTATTCCATCTATTTCATCACACCCAAGAAGGAAGGTTCCTTTTGCCCCATCCTGGTCCTCAAGAGTGTCAACCGACATCTATGAGTAAATAATTGCCGCATGGAAACCTTACACTCCCTGATAATGGCAGTACAATCGGGAGAGTTCTTAACCTCCCTGGACCTATCTGAAGCCTATCTACATATTCCAATCCGTCAGGAACACCGTTTCCTACACTTTGTGGTACTGGGTTGCCATTGTCAGTTCCAGGCACTGCCCTTTGGCCTAGCCACTGCCCCTGGAACGTTTTCCAAGATTATGGTGATTGTTGCGGCAGCATTGAGAAAAGAGGGAATCCTGGTGCACCCGTTCTTGGACGACTGGTTGATACGGGCCAAGTCCATGGAAGAGAGTCTCCGGGAGATCAACAGGGTGACCTCCTTGCTTCAGGAGCTCGGTTGGGTAGTAAACCTAGCCAAGAGCAGTCTCAACCCGTCCCAGTCCTTGGAATATCTGGGAGTCCGGTTCAACACTAAGCAGGGCAAGGTCTTCCTTCCGACCAAGTGGATAAAGAAGTTGTTGTTCCAGGTGTATCACTTGAGCACGATACACCCGACAGTGTGGAGCTATCTCCAAGTCCCCAGTTTGATGGCAGCAACCCTGGAAGTGGTGCCGTGGGCGAGGGCACACATGCAACCACTTCAACGCTCACTGCTGTCATGTTGGAACCTGCAATGTCAAGACTATTTGATTTGGCTCCACTAACCGATGGGAGTATGCTCTCAGCTCCAATGGTGGCTGCAAGAAGCTCATCTGAGCAAGGGTGTACCCCTGTCTTCCACGAACTGCCTGGTCCTCACAACAAACACGAGCCTCAGGGGCTGGGGTGCTCATTTTCAGGAACTGACGGCCCAGGGACGTTGGACCAAGGAAGAGGCCCTCTGGAACATCAACCGCCTGGAAGCTCGAGCAGTCAGATTGGTGTTTCTACAGTTCAGCCACAGATTCCAAGGTCAAGTGGTCCTTGTCATGTTGGACAGCGCAACAATGGTAGCCTACATCAACCGCCAGGGTGGAACCAAAAGCCATCAAGTGTCACAGGAGATAATTTCCTTATGGAATGGGCGGAAATACATCTACAGATGATCTCAGCCTCCTACATCGCAGGAAAATACAGTGTCAGAGCAGACTTTCTAGGCAGGGAGATTCTGGATCCAGAAAGAGTGGGTGTTCTTGGCCAAAGCTCTTCAACTGATAGTAGATTGCTGGGGCCTCCCTTCCATCAACATGCTGGCTGCATCTCACAATATGAAGGTTCCCCGATTCTTCAGTCGCAGAAGAGATCTGTGGTCCCTGGGAATCAATGCTCTCGTTTAGAACTGGCTGGAAGAAGAGTTGCTATTCGCCTTCCTTCTGTTGGGCAGGGTCATTCACAGAATCGAGCACCACAAGGGATTAGTCCTACTAGGAGCTCCAGATTGGCCCAGACGTCCGTGGTATTCGGACTTGCAGAGACTGCTGGTAGAGACCCCCCTGTACTTCCCACCCCACAGGGACCTGCTACAGCAGGGACCGGTCCTTCATGAGGATCTGACTTGATTCTGTCTTACAGTCTGGTCCTTGAGAGGGCTCACCTGATGAAGCAAGGATATTCTGCATCGGTAATTGCCACCTTACTCCGCGCTCAGAAGTTCTCTGTATCCCTAGTGTATGTGCAGGTGTGGAGAGTATTTGAGGACTGGTGCGAGGATCACGGAAGTCCCCTTGTGGGGGGGGGGCGCAAAATCCCACTTATTCTGGATTTTTTGCAGGACAGCTTAAATAAAGATTTGGCCCTTCACCCCTTGAGGGTGCAGGTAGTGGCTCTCTCCTGTTTCAGGGGCGAGATGAATGGAATCTCCCTGTCGGCTGATCCGGACATGGCCGTTTTCTGAAAGGGGTGAAGCACTTTTGACCACCCTTACTGTGGCCAGTTCCCTTGTGGAATCTTAATCTTGTATTGGAATTTTTGGCAAGGCCCTCCTTTCGGCCACTAAGCAGTCTTTCCTTGTGTTTGTTAACTTTGAAATCTGTGTTCCTTGTGGCTATATGCTCGGCATGTCGCATCTCTGAACTGCAGGCATTGTCATGTCGAGATCCATTCCTTCAGATGTCTCCAGGAGCGTTACAGCTTTGTACCGTTCTATCCTTCTTGCCCAAGGTAGTCTCGGAGTTTCATTTAAATCAATCTAATTCGTTGCCATCCTTAGATAAGCACAAGGATGTGGAGGAATACTGCCTCATCCGTCATTTGAATGTCAGTAGACTTTTGGTGCGGTATCTGGAAGTTTCAGAACAGGTCCGAAAGACAGACTCACCTGTTTGTCCTTCACAGTGGAAAGAAACAGGGCGAACCAGCTTCGTGACCTACCATAGCTCGCTGGATTAAGGAGGTGATCACGGGAGCCCATGTAAAGGCAGGAAAGCCATTACCTTCTCAGGTTAAAGCTCATTCTACTAGGGCTTAGGCAGTCTCATGGGTGGAAGTTAAGACTATCTTCCGCCGATATCTGCCAAGCGGCGACGTGGTCGTCTTTGCACACCTTCTCCAGGTTCTATCTATCGCCTGGACATACAGGCCTGAGACGATGCAGCCTTTGCAAGGGCGATGTTAACTGGACCGCAGGCACCCTCCCGCCCCGATCTGGAGTAACTTTTGAACGTCCCAATGGTCCTGAGTCCATCTGACTACACGCTAGGAAATGGACAAATTACCTACCTGATAATTTCATTTTCCTTAGTGTAGACAGATGGACTCAGCATCCCACCCTCGGCTGCCCAACAACTATGCCAAGGATTCGCCCATGGAGTGGATATCGAATCCAAGAGATTATGGGTAAGCCTTCATCCAGTGCCTAGAACAGGGCATCTATATTCTTATTGGGGTTCAGTGTTTGTTTGGTTTGAGTACAGTTATGGTTATCCATTTTTAATCATATTTTTAATCAAGTTTTTTCACTAGTGGGTCCACAGTGGCTTTTGAAGAGAATACTGAGGGGCTGAGGTCACTGCAGGGTTCTATCTAAGATGACATCAACTTTGAAATCTGACTCCGTCTCCATCTGCTGGCAGGGGAGCATCACCCATTGATCTTGAGTCCATCTGTTTACACTAAGGAAAACAAAATTAGCAGGTAAGTAATTTCTCCAGTTCTGTCGCCTCTTGACTATTGCAATTCACTTTTTGTGGGCTTACTGTAGAAGATGTTATCTTCAGATGTTATGGAATACCACAACATGTAGCCATGGGTACCTGCTTTTGAGATCATATCACCCCAGTTCCAGTTCGTATCCCAGATCAGTCCAGACAAGTGGGTTTATGTATCCCTACCAGCAGATGGAGGCAGAGAACAAAACTTTGAGGCACTGTTGCATAACAGAGAGTGCCACCTGCAGTCCCTCAGTATTTCTCTATCTCCAGCAGATGGTAGAAGTGCAAACCTGCAGTCTGGAGTTTCAAAAAAATAAAATGAGAATAGATTTCGGCTCCCCGAGGTGTTAGGTTTCTTCTTGGGCCATCCCTCGGGTAGAGCAGTGCGAGTAGGGGGTTGGTGATCCCTGTTCTGGCTCGGCCCGTAGAAGATGTTGTGTCATCTGCAGATGTTACAGAATGCCACAATGTGTAGCCATGGGTACCCACTTCTGAGATCATATCACTCCAGTTTTCATTTCTTGCCATTTTCATAAGATGCCAGTTTAGGGCTATTTGCCTTACTTTTAAAGCTGTTTGTGACTGAGGCCTGGGCTGTTTAACTGAGAGACTTAACATATGTGTCAAGTGATGGTTATGCTCTCTGAGTGATCTGACACTTTGTGTAACCACTTTTAAGGAATGCAAAGTAATGAAAATACGGAGATCAACTTTTAGCTATATGGGTTCAACTTTTTAGAAGTCCCTTCATAAGGAATTGAGATTAGAAGGCAATTAATTATGTCCTTTTTAGATGAATTTTAGAGACCTTTTGTTTAAAAAGGCTTTTAGTGTATCTGATGAAGAAAGTTATACTATTTTTTAATGTCTGTTTTATAGTTATTTTTATATACTGGTTTATTTATTTATTCACATATTGCTATACCCCTTAAATCCAATACAAGATTGATCAAAGTGGCTCACAATAAAAGAATCATAAATTCAAACACAAAGAAAACATTACAAACATACATAAATGTCAAACAGTTCATACAAAAGGTTTTCAACTATGAGTTTGTTTTTATGTGATTTATGGTTATCATGTTTTGTATTATACTTGTATTTATGATACTTGTATTTATGATTTTTATTGCATAATAACTATTGTACATCACTTAGAATTTTAGATGACGTAAGGCATAAATACATCCTTTAAGTTCTACTGTTCTATAACTGTTTCTTTCTGTGCACTAAGTTTCAGAGCAGCCTGGCAGACCGGGCAGTCATGGATATGTTCGTTCCCCATCTCCATCAATGAGATCCCAGGAGAGCATAGTGCAGCAAAGACCCAGCATATTCCAAGGCACCAGTGGCAAGAGCGTCATCACCCCTGTGGATCCCTCACCTCAGCTACGCATCATGTAGGTATCGCTGCCCACTGCTCACAGACTGTGAGGAGATGCACCAAAAGTTGCAGTTCTCACCCATCTATTGACCGCAGTTCATTGTAGAGATTTCAAAGCAATGCATGCATATGCCATGCAATGCAAGAAAGGAATTACCTAAGGATGCTGCACTTTAGAGTTGCTCAGGGTCCATGTGCTTTGGAAGTGGATTGAAACCGGAGTCTCTTGGTCACAAAGCTCTGTTCATTCATGAGTTAGCTCATTTCACTTTCTAGTTCACTTGTTTGTCATTAATGCTTCTAGACGAATACATCCAAACTAAAAATCACACCACATGAGATGTACATTATGATTAAAATAATAATAACCTTGTATAATCAATGTGTTTTTCTTCAGGCAACTCCCACCCGGAGCACCCTCGATAACACAAGGCTTACCTGTGTCTGCATTCAACACAGCTGCTGATGCTCTTGCTGCACTGGTGGATGCTGCAGCTTCTGCTCCTCAGATGGAAGTTGTCAAAGCAAAGGAAAGTAAACATGAAGCAGCTAGGCTAGAGGATAGCCTGAACCGCAAGTTAGCGATGCAACAGCAACAAATGGAGTCAGAAAGGAGACAAGCCCAGTCTCCTTACACCTCCTCAGCCTTTTCCAGTGGCAGGACACAGCCTCCTGCAGCTATATACTCTGAGGCTGGCAAAGACAAAGCACCTCCTCCAAAATCTAGGTATGAGGAGGAGCTAAGGACACGGGGGAAAACCACAATAACTGCTGCCAACTTCATCGATGTGATCATCACCCGACAGATTGCTGCTGACAAGGATGCCCGGGAACGTGGTTCACAGAGTTCTGATTCCTCCAGCAGCTGTACGTATCCTAATCATTCCCTCCTCCCTGTGTTAATTTCTCTCCAGCGGCTGTGTGTATCCTTGCTTCATGGGTATAAGCAGCCCGTCTTTCTTGTTTTACTCTCCCTCCGTGAGTGTAATCACCACCTCTTTTCTCCATTACTCTGTCTCCAGTGCCTATCTGTATCTTCACTCTAGGTTTTCTGTGGACAAGCATCATATTACAGTCATATAAGATGGGTGGCATCATCAGACGGTGCCAATTCAGTCATTTTTCTCCTGTAGCCCAGAAACGTCTGGATTCTCTTCTGGGCATGCATGGGGCTTCACACACTAGTGTCGCCATCTGATCTCCCTCAGTCTGTTTTCATCTGCTTTGCAAACAGTCACAAATTTCCTCATGCGTCACCACAATCAAAACAATTTGGCTTCATCAACCTTTTTCCTTTTTGGAAGAAACAACTATGGTAGAACAAGCTGTAATCTTAAAAAAAAAAAAAAAAGCAAATGCCCCTTTGAAGTTTGCAAAAAAGTTGTCATAAAAATGACAATTTCAGATCAGCAAGATTGTTGTATCCAATCCACTGCCTTGGACCAGACCACAACAGCACATCTGTGGCCCCTGTAGCAGAATGTCCCTGAGGGCCCTTATTTACAGGTACCTCAAGCTCTGCTTTGAGTTTAAAAGTTCTTCAGAGCATAAGGAATCAAAACATAAGTGCCAACGTTCACCACCTTCTGAATGTTCAAACAAGTCAAGAAGGTAGATCTCCAGTGTGAAAATGCCGAGACTCTAGGTTGGCGCTGCAACCAGATGATGTAGAAGACTCAGTGCTGAAAGCTTCAGCAGTGCTATCTAAGATCCATCATAACAGATGTAAACCATGTAGTTGCATTCCTACACACTCTAGGCTTCCTAATCAATTTCCAAAAAGCCTCTCTGCAGCCAACACATGGAATTCATAGGCAAGGCATACTTAACACACAGAATAATGAAGCTCAAATTACACATCAGTACCCTGAAAGGTTTTCCCTACATTACAGCATGGAGATACAGGAAATTCCCCGGGGCATGTGGCCTCCACAATGCAAGTTAAGCCAATGAGATATGCCCAATAGTACCCTCAAAGCACATTGGGATCAGCAAACCCATATGCTATAAGAGCACTTTTGTTCTGCTTTGACAGAACTAAACCATTACACAACTCTACAGTTTTTCATATTGAATGATGGAAAGAAGGGGGGCGCTCTAACACAGCCGATGAGAGCAGACGCTTAGCTGCCGAGCTCTGATCCCCCGTGAGCCCACAACCCGCCGAAAAAGACGCAAACCGGGTGGAAATTCGCCAAACTTTCGGGAGTACTACTCTAAGTGATAGCCCACCTTTTTTTTTGATGGCCACAAAACGCAAAACCGCCGATCTCCGGCAATTTTCATACAGCAAGCTGCCGCCGGACCCGGATCAAGATGGCGCCTCTGATGGCGATTTAAGTGCAGGAGACAGCGAAGATGCAATGGCGACCCGAGCGGCGATGCACGGCGGGGCTGCTGCCCCAGCAGATAATTTTCTCACACGGGATGAGGTACGGCAGTGGTTTATGGAAATTAGGAAGGACAAAAAACAGCATAAGCAGGACATTATGGCCTCCGTGGCGGACTTAAAAGAAGATTTGGCGGCACTAGGGACTAGAGTAGATGAAGTGGAAACCCGGGTTGACACACATGGTGAAGCCCTCAACACTTTACAGTCCCAAGGAGCACAATACCATTCTGATATTTTAGAGCTTCAAGAGAAAATAGAAGATCTAGAAAACAGAAACAGGCGAAACAATCTTCGTATAAGGGGAGTGCCAGACACTCCAGAATTTTCTGATGCAGCAAATATAGCCAAACAAATCTGCCACCATTTGCTTACTGGGGCCCAGGATAGCGCAGCCGCTTCACAGGCAGCCATTCCGGAGGTGCTCCTGGAGCGTGCGCATCGTGTGCTGGGCCAGCGCAGAGGCCACGAGATCTAGTCATCTGCTTCCATAGCTTCCAACTTAAGGAGAGGGTTTATGCTGCGTCACGATCCCAGAAGGAAATCCAGTGGAATAATCAGCAACTCTCCATATATCAAGATTTGGCGCCAATCACACTACAGAAGCGGTATGCCTTAAGGGAAGTCACAACAGCATTGCGGGTGAAGGATATAAAATACCGCTGGACCTTCCCTTTTGGGCTCCTGTTTCAAGCTCAAGGAGTGACATATAAGATTAAAACTTTGGCGGAGGCGGCGGAGGTCTTCCACAAGGCGCAAATCCCTGCATCATTCCAGGTTCCCAAGATGGCGTCGGCCATGGGAAAAATGGACATGGCACCAAGATAGCAACGGGCGGATAAGGGAGGAAAGAGACTGAGGAGGCAGTCCGATGTCCGTCGCTCCCCACAGAAGGATCAAGGGTGATCTCGCCTCTGGAACAGTTTTTCTTTACATCTGAAGGAGCTACTTTAGAGCTACCGCTTAGCAATTGTGGCTACATCCGGGCTGCAGTACGGACTTGGTTTTGTTACCTGTTTGACTGATTTCTTAGCGCCTCATATGATATGCAGCGCTGGTTCATGGTTTTGTTTAGAATGATGAAAACAACTGAGGGACAGCAGTAACAAAAACAAACTTTATCTAAATAGCTAATCAACTATATAACCCATACATATACTACAAAGTGTGATCAAAGTCCACAACACACAAAAAGCACATCACCTGTGAGTAGTCACATTGTCCTTAGCACACTTATAATCCATTCAAAAAGTGTGCAAAGCTGCCACATGGTCATCAGTACACACTTGTGTGAAACACTGTTGTTTGGAACAGGAGTCACACATAGACAGTAAATTTGAACAATCCATCCTTAGCAACATTTTGTGTTGACTCTACATCTTCCCACACCTGTTTAACGGGTTGCAAAAAAAAAAAAAAAACCTTAACTGAGGAGTTCCATCTTGTGTGGCTGTAATGTGATGCTTGTCCATGGAAAAAGCAAAGTTGCATACCTGTGATAGGTGTTCTCTGTGGATGGCAGGACATACAGCTGCATAACCCCCCCCCCCCCCCTCCTCCCAGGGAAATGTTGAACTCTAAGCTTAGATTTAAACTAAGTAAGTTGCGCAGTAGCATGGGAAACCCCGTGCATGCCTAGAAGAGAATCCAGAAGTTTCTGGGCTAGAGGAGAAAAGCGATTGTATCTGTGCCAACAGATGACATAACCCGTCTTGGGTGGTTGTATGTTGTGCTGTCCAGGGAGAACGGCTGTCACAGGTATGCAGCTTTGCTTTTTTATTTATTTCTATTTAATAGTTTGTCTTTTCCAAAGAAAGGCACAAAGCAGATTACAAAGAAAGATGTGAGGAAGGGGAAGGCCATAACATTAAACTGGGAATTGAACAAATCAAAAAATATACAGTAGGTAGCAAGTGTACACTGATATCATAGTATAGAGAGCATCTCTAGCAATTAGGTAAACAGGGTGCATAAAATAGAATGCTGTTTTCATAGTTAATGGAGAATACCTAGCAGTAAAATGGGTGGCAATGAAGAGTTCAGGGGAAGGCTTGACTGAATAGGCAGGTTTTGATCCTTTTTTGAAAGGAAGAGTAATGGGGTTCCTTGCGAATCCTATGAGATATTGTTCCATAAACTGGGTGCGAAGCAACTGAATGCATGAAGCCTCATTCAAATTAGCCTTGCTGTAGCCAGTGAAGGAAACCAAAAAATACCACAAATGCAGGTAATAACAAGATGTTTCTAAAGAACCCACATCGCTGAACTAATAATGAGCAAAACATTTTTTTTAAAGTAAATTTTCAACCATTATATCAAAAAAGATAGATTTCCAAAAAATGTTGAATCAGGTTTTCCGGGTATCTACAACAGTGCTTCCCAACCTTTTTTGTTTTGCAGCACACCTAGCATAGGGTTCACTTTGCCGTTACTCTTCCAACCATTTCCTCATCTCTTCCCTCACCTCCCCCCCCCCCTCCCATTGACATAATCATCACCGTCTTCCTCCCCCATCATAAGAACATAAGAAATTGCCATACTGAATCATACCAAAGGCCATCAAGCCCAGCATCCTGTTTCCAACAGTGACCAATCCAAGTCACAGGTACCTGGCAAGTACCCAAACATTAAGTAGATCCCATGCTACTGATGCCAGTAATAGTAGTGGCTATTCTCCTAGGACAAGCAGGATGGTAGTCCTCACATGTGGGTGACATTATCCGATGGAGCCCAGCACGGAAAACTTTTGTCAAAGTTTCTAGAAGCTTTGACCAGCACACTGAGCATGTCCAGGATGCCACTATCCGTGTGTCCACATGAGTTCCCCCTTCAGTCTTTTCTTTCCTGTGGTGCAGTTGCCTCATGGTTTGTGGGGCTCCTCTCTTTTCTTATTTTCTCAAGAGTTTCAGGGTTTTTTCCCTTCTTCCTCGTCTGGTCCCTCTTTGCGGTCGATGCCTCCTCGGTAGGTTTTTTTTCACTACCTTTTTGTCTTTTGTTACGGTCAATTCCCGACTTCCCGCTTCACGGTGACCGCTGGTCATCGGCCGCACGCCGGGTGTTTTTCCATGGCTTCGTTTGGTTTTTGGCAGTGCCCCCAGTGCCCGCGGACCATGTCCATCACGGATCCGCATGAGGTTTGCATCCTCTTCCTGGGGGCCTTGCATGACGTCCATGGGTGTCGTCTGTGACCAGATGACCGCAAAGGCCGTCAGGCGCGTCTCTCCCGTGAACATTACTGTATCGGCCCGATTGTTTGCTTTTTTGACTGTCGCAGCACACTGAGCTGACAATTTCCATGTATTATCCACTCTGATGCCTAGATCTTTTTCCTGGCTGGTAGCTCCTAATATGAAACCTAACATTGTGTAACTACAGCAAGGGTTATTTTTCCCTATATGCAACACCTTGCACTTGTCCACATTAAATTTCTTCTGTATTTGGATGCCCAATCTTCCAGTCTCGCAAAGTCATCCTGCGATTATCACAATCTGCTTGTGATTTAACTACTCTGAATAATTTTGTATCATCTGCAAATTTGATTACCTCACACATCGTATTCCTTTCTAGATCATTTATAAATATACAAGCCGTTAAGCCCGTTAAAACGGGCTACATCCCTCTGTCTCTCACCTCCCCCTCATTCTCTCTCCCCTCCACCCCCTACCTCCCTCCCTCTCACCCACTCCTCCCACTCAGTCCCTCCCTCCCACTCAGTCTCACTCCCTCCCTCCCCCCTCTCTCCCACTCTCCCTCAGTCCCACTCCCTCCCTCCCTCCTTCTCTCAGTCCCACTCACTCTCCCTCAGTCCCACTCCCTCCCCCTCTCCCTCAGTCCCACTCCTTCCCTGTCCCACTCCCTCCCTCCCCACTCTCCCTCAGTCCCACTCCCTCCCTCCCACTCTCCCTCAGTCCCACTCCCTCCCTCAGTCCCCACTCCCTCCCCCTCTCCCTCAGTCCCACTCCCTCCCCCTCTCACTCTGTCCCACTCCCTCCCTCCCACTCACTCTGTCCCACTCCTTCCCACTCTCCCACTCCCTCCCTCTCTCTCCCTCAGTCCCACTCTTTCCCTCTGTCCCACTCCCTCCCCCTCTCCCTCTATGTCCCACTCCCTCCCTCAGTCCCACTCCCTCTCTATCTCCCTCCCCCCTCACTCAGTCCCCCCTCTCCCTCCGTCCCACTCCCTCCCTCCCACTCACTCAGTCCCACTCCCTCTCTCCCTCTCACTCAGTCCCACTCCCTCTCTCTCCTCCCCTCTCACTCAGTCCCTCCCTCTCTCTGTCAGTCCCTCCTTCTCTCTCTCCTCCCTCGCTGCCGCCGCCGCCGCTGCCACCCGCCGCCACCGGACGCCACCGCCACCCAACGCCGCCGCCGCTGGACGCCGCCATGCCGCTGCCACCCGCCGCCGCCGCCGCTACCACCGGACGCCGCCCGCCACCCAATGCCGCCGCCGCCGCCTCCCGCCGCCGCTACCACCGGACGCCGCCACCACCCAACGCCGCCGCCGCTGGATGCCGCCATGCCGCTGCCACCCGCCGCCGCTACCACCGGACGCCGCCACCCAACGCCGCCGCCGCTGCCACTGGACGCCGCCATTGTTTTTTCTTTTTTTCTGACGCTGGCTCAGACCGACGTGCTCGCCCGCACATGTGCGGTAGAGCTGGTCTCTACTGCGCATTTGCGGCACGTCGGTCAAGCTTCGTTTATTAGTATAGATTGAAAAGCACCAGTCCAAATACAGATTCCTGAGGCACTCCACTGTTTACCCTTTTCCACTGAGAAAATTGACCATTTAATCCTACTCTTTCCTGTCTTTTAACCAGTTTGTAATCCACGAAAGGACATCACCTCCAATCCCATGACTTTTTAGTTTTCTTAGAAGCCTCTCATGAGGGACTTTGTCAAACGCCTTCTGAAAATCCAAATACACTACTTCTACCGGTTCACCTTTATCCACATGTTTATTAACCCCTTCAAAAAAATGAAGCAGATTTGTGAGGCAAGACTTCTCTTGGGTAAAGCCATGCTGACTGTGTTCCATCAAACTATATCTTTCTATATGCTCTGTGATTTTGATCTTTAGAATAGTTTCCACTATTTCTCCTAGAACAAGCAGGATGGTAATCCTCGCAGATGAGTGACATCATCAGATGGAGCCCGGCACGGAAAACTTTTGTCAAAGTTTCTAGAAGCTTTGACTGGCACACTGAGCATTATGCCCAGCATACCACTATCCACGCAAGGTCCCCCTTCAGTCTCTCTTTTTCGACGGTACATTTGCCTCGTGGTTTTTTGGAGCTCTGTTTTTTTGCTCTTTTTGTGCTTAAATTCGCAATTTTTCTCCCGGTCCATCATCTGGTCTCCCTTCGTGGTTGGTGTCTCTCCTCGGCGTGGCACGTAAACATTTTTCTTCCATCTTCATGGTCGATTCCCAGCATCCTGCTTAATGGTGGCCCCCCAATCATCAACCACGTGCTGGCTGTTTTTCATGGCATCCTCCAGCTTTCGTCTGTGCCCCCCGTGCCCACGGACCATGTCTATCACAGATCCACATGAGGTTTGCATCCTGTGCCTGGGGGCATCACGTTGACATCCGAGGGTGTCGACTGTGCGATCAGGTGACCCCCAAGGGCCATCATGTTCGACTCAATAAAATGGAGAAACATTTTGGTCCCAAGAAGTCTGCTCCATCCACACCCGCGTCTGAATCATCAACCCCTGGGGTTTCAGGAGAGCTGCTCGATGCACTCCCCCTCGCTACACCCCCGGCATCATCTTCTAAAGTCCGAGGGAATGGTGACTGGTCCTCCATGGTCTCACCGATTTCTAGGACATCGGGATCCTCTGCCGCCTTGGCGCTGGGGAAAGACCGGGCCAAGCACCATAGGAGATCCTGTAAGCATCGACACCGATCGCCATCGGCACATGGCTCTGGTTCCTGTGCGGTACCGGCGGCTGCTGTACCACCACCGAAGCGACCCCGTGGCATGGAGGTCCCATCCTCCAATAAACCCGGGAGTCACAGGCATTCCCCACCGATATTGGTGCTGGGCACCATGCCTCCTCAGAGACTCGAGGAGGCACTTGTGATGCCTTGTCCCCTTCCTTCAGACCTGGCCTCATCGGACTTTCAGGAGGAGTTGCGCAAGGTGTGGAGAGTCCCTGCACTCTGTGATTTCAGTGGTCCACAAAGGGGAGTTCTTGACTTCTTTCGGCCTCACAGAAGAGTATCTGCACATTGCGATAAGACAGGAACAACAGAGGTTTCTGCAGTTTGCCGTACTAGGGGAGCATTTTCAGTTTTGGGTGCTCCCTTTTGGGTTAGCAGCTGCACCACAGGCTTTCACCAAAGTAATGGGTGTGAGTAGCTGCTCTGTGTTGTGAATGAAAGGCATTTTACTGCATCCCTATTTTGTCTGCTGGCTCATCTGATGATGTTAAGGGAGATCTGTTAGTGTTCAGTCCATTGGTGATGCAGATGTTGCAGTCTCTCTGAGTGGTCAATCTGGCAAAGAGCCACTTTGTTCTGTCCCAGTCGTCTGAGTATCTTAGGGCCCATTTTAGTACCCCAGGCAAGCTGTTCCTTACAGAAGAGAGAATGGTAAAGCTGCCGATGCAGGTCCACAGATTTTCAACTGCTGGTTCCCAGAACCTTGCAAGTCCTGGGTTCTATGGTTTCTATACTCGATTTAGTTCCTTGGGCATTCGTGCATCTATGGCCTCTGCAGAGGGTGCTACTGTCCTGCTGGAAACCTCAGTTGGAGGAATTTCAGCTTAGTCTATCATTACCAGGGGAATCCCAGTCCAATCTCTTCTGGTGGCTTTCCCAAGCCCATCTGGAGACGGGGAGGGAATTGAAAATCCCAGATTGGATAGTGGTGACCACCGATTTCAGTTTGAAGGGCTGGGGGAGGCCATCTGCCATGGGCAGACGGCACCAGGTCACTGGACAGCGATGGAAGCATTCTGGTCTATCAGTTGATTGGGAATGAGAGTGATACACAATGTGTTGCTCTTCTTTCTGTCATAATTGCGTGGTTATTTATTATTTATTTATTTTATTTTATTTGTTTTACTATACCGATGCTCAAGACTAGGTCTTATCGTACCGGTTTACAATGTAACTGAGGGGAAACCAATTAACATCAAGGTAGAAAGTAAAGTTACATTAAATTGGTTGAACAATGCGACAGCAGTAGCCTTTATCAATCATCGGGGAGGATCCAGGAACTGTTTGTATGGGCAGAACACCACCTGGTGGTGTTGGCAACCGTTCATGTGGCTGGATTAGAAAATGGGCAAACAGTCTTTCTCAGCCGCACTGTTCTATA
Source organism: Rhinatrema bivittatum (assembly GCF_901001135.1). NCBI lineage: Eukaryota > Metazoa > Chordata > Amphibia > Gymnophiona > Rhinatrematidae > Rhinatrema > Rhinatrema bivittatum. The sequence continues at coordinate 169,316,674 of NC_042622.1, read as the reverse complement.
TCCCAGCGAATGGGAGCTGCAGACTAGGCGATGGATCTCATTCAGTCCAAGTGGGGCATGCCTCAGCTGGACTTGATGGCCTCGAAGCAGAATGCCAAGGCTCGCCGTTTCTTCAGTCTCAGGAGGAGTTTAGGACTGAAGGAGTCCTGCTGTATGTATTTCCTCCGTGGCCCATGGTGGGGAAGAGTGCTAAGGCATATCAAGTCTCACCCAGAGAAAGTGATCTTGGTAGCTCCAGAAGGGCTGCATCATCCGTGGTTCATGGATTGGATAAATCTAGCGGTGGATGGACCCCTAAGACTAGGACATCTTCAGCGTCTACTCCATCAGGATTCAAATTGTTTCCAGATCAAGCAGCTCACTTTTATCTCACAGCTTGGCCTTTGAAAGGCATCATTGGACATTGAGGGGCTATTTGGAGGAGGTAATTATTACCTTGTTACAGTCTAGAGGCTAGACAATGCTCTACTTCGTTGACTTATGTACAGGTGTGGAAGATGTTTGAGGATTAGTGCTGTGGGGAAGGGATTCTGCCTTTTCAGGCATTGGTCTAGTATTTTGGCCTTTCTGCAAGAGGGGTTAATGAAGGGGTTAGCCTTCAATTAACTGTGAGTCAAGGTGATTCCCCTGGACTGTTTTCGAGGGAAAGTACAGGGGATGCCTCTGACTTTGCATCTGGATATTGTCTGTTTTCTGAAGAGAGTGTGGCATTTGCATCCACCGGTGCGGTGGGTGTTTCCTTTGTGGAACCTTAACTTAGTGTTGATTTTTCTCTGTGGTCCTCTGTTTGAGCCACTATGGCAGGCCTCGCTGAAGAATCTTACATTGAAGAGGGTCTTTCTGTTGGCGATTTGTACCGCTAGGAGGATTTCGGAAATTCAGGCATTGTCTTGTAGGGATCCCTTCCTACAGGTCTCAGAGGGAAGGGGTGTGCTTGTGGACAGTGCTTTTGTGTTTGCCAAAGGTGGAATCTGCTTTCCATCTCAGTCAAATGATAGAGCTTCCTGCTTTCGAAATGTGGATGCTTCAGCAACACATGTGCTTGGGTTTCAATTGTTGGATGTGCAGGCGCTGTTACAGTATTTGAAGGTTACCAATAGTTTCCGACGAACAGATCACTTGTTTTTCCTTTTTGGTGGGGCATCCAAAGGCAGCAAGGCTTTTAAGGATACCATCATCTCAGCCTATATTTGTAACAGGTGACTCATTCCTGAGGGGGTTGACAGCCCATTTTGTTAGGGACCAGGTGGCTTCCTGGGCCCGAAGGTCAGTTGATTTCCCACAGGAGAGTCGCAGGGCGGAAACTTGGACTTCCCTGAACACTTTCACATAGCATTACTACTTAGATGTTCAGGTGCCGGAAACGACCGGCTTTGGGGGGAGAGTGCTGCAAGCGGGTCTTTTGGGTTCCCTTCTAGTTTAGGGGAGCTTGGTTACATCCCATGTGTCTGGGCTGATCAGGGATATGAACAGGAAAGGAAAATTTGATTCTTACCTGCTAATTTTCGTTCCTGGAATAGCATAGATCAGTCCAGAACTCTGCCCTCTCTGTACGCTGGGAAAGACCACTCTGTTCTGCATGTAGATAAGAAGACATAGTTGTACAGTTGGGAGGTTTTCAGTCTCCTTTATCAGGTTGTCGGGGCCCAAGTTGGGGGTTCATCTTTCCTCTGCTCAGGCTGGGTAGGGGGAGGTTCTTGGTAAGTTAATCTCATCTTGGCTTGGGTACAGGTCATACTGAGGACTGAAGGTGGCAATGCTAGCATAAGTAATGCAGTGACAGTAAAGCATCTGCTGATAGGGGAGCAAAACCCATGCATCTGCACTGATCTGTGGGACTACAGGAAGGAAAATTAGCAGGTAAGAACCAATTTTCCTTTCCTCCTTGTGTTACCCTTCCTCCATCGGCTGTATTTATCCTCACTCTGAAGATTTAATCATCCCCTCTTCCAAGTGGGACTCTGCCTCCACTGGCCACACAAATCCTTTCTCCATAGGTGCCAACATCAGCTCCTTTGTGTAAGTCTTATTGAGTGATATGTCAAATAATGAAGTCTGTTTACGCCTTTAACTTTTGATATCATCAAGGTTATGCAGTGCTAAAAGCTTAACATTACAGGTGTGCCCTGTATTTTCTTTCAAAAGAAGGGAAGTGGAATAAAAGATGAATAAGTGATTTGGGTTCAAAATTACAGGTCTTTATACTTTTAGGAAGGACGCATTGGCAAAGGGAATACATCTCTTTCATGATGTGGTGGTGTGATACAATTTTTTAATTATAATAATAAAATGTGTATATCCATGTCCATTCTGTGAATGTTTCCTACTTTGTCTCCTGTCTCACAGTATCGTCTCATCGCTATGAAGCATCTGGAGATCCCATTGAGGTGATCAGCCCTGCAAATTCACCTGTGCAGGACAAAATCGAAAGCTATCAACAGGAGTCACTGAAACCAAGCCAGGCAGAAAGTGAGTTTCCCTGTACGGACCCGGATCAGTCCAGACTCCTGGGTTTATGCATCCCTGCCAGCAGATGGAGACAGAGAAAGTTTCACTGACATTGCTTCATAATCCCTGGTGCCACCTGCAGTTCCTCAGTATTTCTCTGACTCCAGCAGATGGTAGATGGTGCTAAACCTGCAGTTCTGTAGTCTGGGCAATTTTTATTTTTGAGCCTTCCTCCCGGGGGTCTTTTTTGGAATCCTGTGGGGTTCTTCCCTGTCCAGTTGAGGTGGGTGAGCCGGAGGTCTGTGACCTTTTTGTGTGCTCGACCTGTGTGCCCGTGGAGTGTAGATCTGGTGGTCCAGATCACTCCCCTTCCCAAGGCCACTCTGATGGCTGCAAGCTCTGGTAGTCTTTTTTTTTTTTTTTTTCTTGAGGCAGTTATTCTTTGTAGTTTAGGTTTAGACTGGTGCTTCAACAATAAAGTACTCCAGTGAGAATCCATCTTCCCCCTAGCCATGTGGGGTGCCACCGAGGCTAAGTCCAACCCCCATCTCTGGATGCTACAAAAGAATTCAAATTATCCAGAGATATCCAGAGATACAAGATTTGGTCAAAATATGGAGATTCAGTAGCATTCATTCAGACACAAGGGAGAGATAAGCAGGAATTTTTGGAGACTTAAAAAAAATAAAATCAAGATTATACCTTATTTATATTGTGTGTACATGTTTACTGTATGTATATGCATAAATCAGTTTAAAATGGTTAAAACTTGTGCCTGATCTACTTGTAGCAGTTGAAATAAAACACACATAGACTGCATGTTAACTTCTTGCTGCATTGCATTTTTTGTTCAAATCTGGCTTCAGTATATGTATGCTGCTTTATATATATATATATATATAGATACACACAAACACACACAAATTCTTGGCATGCCATGCTCTAAGCTGTAACTTAACTGTACGAAAGCACCAGTGAGATTGGACAGTGTCCTCAGTTGATCATCTGCTTCTCTCTCTACCATAGATGAGGCCAGCAGGCAGTATGAAGGACAGATGAACCGCTATCGGACACAGCAGGGTCCTCCCTCACCTCCACAGCCCCCCTCCTCCCAGGCAGATGGGGTTCCTCGGACCCATCGGCTCATCACACTTGCTGATCACATATGTGTAGGTGCTGTTGCTGACAAGATCGTTGTATCCGTTTTGAGTAGCCGAAAAGGTCCTCGCAGTAAGAATAATAATGCTGATCTAGTGGCATGAGTATAAAAGAAAAGGTGACAGAGGATGCAGACATCCATCCTAGAAGGTGAAATAAATGCACAAAGCTTTTCCTCCTTTGATCAGTCATTCAATACCAGTATCAGAATGGACCAGGATATTAGACAGTGATACCGTCTGGATGTCCAAGGGACCCGTGAGCTGTATCCTCCTGCCAAAAGACAATCTCTGCAATATCCAAGCAGAGGGAGATGGCAGCAGAGATTAAAGGGACAAGTGTCAGAGATGTGGATTTCTACCCCTGAAATTGAGCAGACTCTATAAGCTCACAACTCAGGAGAGGCTAGTTTTGTTTGTTTAGTTTTATATACCTCTTCCCCATTGAGATTATGCTCAAGGCAGATCAACCTAAAGTTATTTCTGTAACCCATTCCTCTCCCCACCCCCCCCCCCCCCGTACTGAGGCACAGAGCAGCGTAACATGCGAGAATGTCTGCTGGTGTTTTTAGAAAGTTCTGTGCTGACAAAGCTCCTTTCTCACCCCCAATTCCAGCAAATCATTACACAGGATTTTGCCAGAAACCATCAACCTACACAAGCATCGTCACAACCTCCCACCTCTACATTCCAGAATTCTGTACCAGTGTCGTCAGCTCTGCCGGTCCGCTCCAAGGCATCGAATCGTTTCAGCCCCGAGTCGCAGATACAGGTGGTCCACCATCAGCGGCCAGGTTCCAGGGTATCCCCCGAAAACATCCCTGAAAAGTTAAGGGGAAGGTGAGGCATTTCTGGAAACTTAGTGCCAGTTTTGTATTGGTGTGGTTGGTTTGCTGTGGGCTCTAATATAACTGTGGGCTTCTGCCGTGACTCAGGACCCTCACCGTGCGGCGTATATGCCTTGCCGTGTTTGTACAATATTGTTTATTTTATTTACAGAATATATAATTTGCTTTTCGGTACTTCAAAGCAGATTATATTCAAATACTAGCTTTTCATGTAGCTGTTCAAGGACATGCAGGACAGAAGAGACTCTCTGGGCAGAGAAACTGCCCAGAGAGTCTCTGTCCAACTCCAATACCAGGAACACTGCATCCCCAAAACCATTATGGAATCTGCATTAAAAAAAACCCCAACTTTTATCTGTCTAGAGGACTTCATTAACAAAGGGAATGCTGGTCCATCTGAAGTCTTCTTCTAGATGTTCATGTCTTGTTCCTTCAGAATTTGATTTTTGGCAGATCCCAAATGTGGTTAAGTTCTGATGTCAACAAAGATGAGAAAAACATGCTGTGTGTGTATGTCACAGAAGATACTAACACCATAACCAGACAAAATTATGTTTGTCTGACCCAGGATAGTGAATACCCAACATAAGTGGTAGCAGTATAAACTAGAACTGTTATAGTGAGGTTTATGAGTCGTGTACTGCTGTCCGTTATCATGATTAATTTGTGTCCCTCATTGTCCTGCCAGTAGACCTGGGAAGTCCCCAGAGAGAGGTCACATCTCCTCAGAACCCTATGAGCCCATCTCACCTCCTCAGGTCACCATCACGCATGAGAAGCAAGATCACATCCTGCTGCTGTCCCAGAGAGCTGAGCCCGTGGAACAGAGGTATCTAACATCAGACTGGTGGGATGAGAGCATTAGCTGTGCATGACTCATTCTCTCCCCCAACAAAGATGTTAACATTTATAGCCATGAACCAGTTTCACAGCAGCAGATCCACTTCACTTCTCATCTGAAATGCATTTTAATCTGTGGTGTGCTCATTAATCTCATTTTCCTGAGTTCTCACAGCTGTGCTAGAAGTGTGTTTCCGTTCTCTGCAGAAATGACTCTCGCTCTCCCGGGAATTTTAACTACCTGCCTGCCTTCTTCACCAAGCTGGAAAACACCTCTGCCATGGTGAAGTCGAAGAAGCAGGAGATATTTCGTAAGTTGAACTCCTCTGGTGGGGGTGACTCTGACATTGGTAAGTGGGCCTTGCCTTGCTCCGTCCTGTTTCCAGCGTTGTTGTACTAACCCTCCCAAACCTGCACACTGCACAGTTGAGGTGCAACAGAATTAAGCCTAAAGCCAACAAGAAAACTACAACCAACCAGTGTGATTTTTAAGCATTTAGTTTCAATATGAATAGGAAATTGTTTACTGAAGCAAAGCATTTTACAAATATGAAAGTAAGTTCAAACTTTTTATTATGATTATAATTACATACGTAAGGAGGGGGAGACTGGTTACAACACATGAGTCAGGACGACAACTGGATCTCTGGGGTCCCAGTCTCCATTCTGACTCTTATCAGTGACGTAAGCAAGCATTTTACTCCTGCACTTTTGAAGTGGTGCAGGCATAAACTCTGCCATTAGATGTTGCCCTAAGCATATTTCTCAGTTGCTGTGATCGTGTAAAACATTTTGAGATCTTGTTTGAAAGAGGAAGGCAATATGGAAATTGTTCCTTGTAGATTACTAGCAAATATCATGTCTGTCTGCTTACTCCCTCTGTCACCTGAGTGGCATCACATTTAATTGGTGGCAGTACCTAATTTATAACATAATCTGATTCAAAAGCAATTGCTAAATTGGAGCTAAGTGTTTAATCAAAATGTACGGGAAATAAACTGGAAAAATTTAAATCTTTGAAGCTTGAATCACACTGGTAATTGCCCATACCAAAGCTTGCTTCATCCAATATGAACAGCTTTATTTGTTTTGTTTTGTTTTTTGCAACATCTTTGTTAATGACGTTAACTTCAGTTCTTACTAGAAAGATGCAACTTGAGTCCCAGACTGATTGACTGTGAGGCGAGTAACTTGCGTTCAGTACCCTAGAGTTGAATAGATTATGGCCAAAGAACACATCTCAGCCTGTATTGCTGTGAATTATTTCCAGGGCTCAGTACAGTTCGCCCTGTTCAATATCTGGGATACCTTTAGGCTTGCTTCTTTCTAAGGTACTGATAGACCAGGGTCCAAAACAGACACAGAAATGGAGGGAGCTGAGGGGGCAGGCTGCAGGTGAGAAAAGAGAGCCCACGGGTAGGATAGCAAATGGGAACAGACACTGCAGAAGGAGAAGGAGAGAGGAGAACAGGCTTCAGGGGATAGATGAGGGAGGGACGAGAAGCCATGCCATGGGAGGAGGATGAGCCACAGAAGATGGAGGGAAGTGGAGGTGACATGTCGTAGAGAGACACTTAATGGGGCGCAGGGGTTGGAAGGGAGGGCAGCAGAAGAGGTAGTGGCTTGGGGAAGAAGAGGGAGTGTGTTGTTGCAGAAGGGGAAGAATCTGAATAAGCCACCATTGTTGGATAATTGCAGCAAATCAGAGGCCTTGATTATGCTTTCTCCTGTAGCCCAGCATTGGGATGCACAGACTATAACTCATATATGGTAAGCTCCTCCAAGCTCCTGTGATTTTGCAGCCACAGCAACCACTGTAAAGTCTAAGCTACAGGTTGTCACTTTCTTTTGCCTTCCCACACTGTCATTCTTGTCCCATCGCATCTTACTAATGCTGAGATGTGTAGCCCATTTGCATAACCTGTTGATATGGTAAAATGCAAGAACAGGAGGTACTGCAGGCACCGTAAGGCTTGGCACTAATGAGCTGAGAGCACTATAGTACTGGAGGAGAGCTAGGAGAGGATGGAGCAGTATGGTGATGGAGGGAAGGGAAGGGAAGAGGAGGAATGGGCATGGATGGAAGAAGAGAGAGTCATGAGCGAGAGGAGGAGGTGATATTGGGAGGAAGGTACTGCAGAAGGAAGCAGGGAGAATCAGAACATAAGACTTGCCATACTGGGTCAGACCCAAGGGTCCATCAAGCCCAGTATCCTGTTTCCACCAGTGGCCAATCCAAGTCACAAGTACCTGGCAAGTACCCAAACAGATAGATCACAAGCTACTATTGCTTATTAATTACCGTAATAGCAGTTTATGGATTTAACCTCTAGGAACTTATGCAAACCTTTTTTAAACCAAGTTACACTAACTGATGTAACCACATCCTCTGGCAATGAATTCCAGAGTTTAACTATGCGCTGAGTGAAAAAGAATTTTCTTTAATTTGTTTTAAATGAGCTACTTGCTAACTTCATGGAGTGCCCCCTGGTTCTTCTATTATCTGAGAGAGTAAATAATCGATTTACATTAACTTGTTCAAGTCCTTTCATAATTTTGTAGTCTCTTCCTCCATCCATGCCCATTCCTCTTCTTGCTTTCCCTCCATCTGTTCCTTCCCATACTGTTCCATCCTCTCCTAGCTTGGGAGAGAGAATTAAAAAATGTCAGGAAGAAGAGACTTAAGAAAATGGAGGGAGATCAGATGAGAAAAGAGAAATTAAAAAATAATTCAATGTACATTTTATTTTAAAAAAAAAATGTATAAACCACGCAATCCACAATTCTTGGCAGTTTACTGATTAATAAGTATAATAAAACAACAAAAAACAGGCCACATTCATTATACAAAAGAACAGCAACAACATAAAGGTTGGAAAACCTGTTCTTGCAATGGCTAATGCATTAATTTGAGCCATTAGCCTGTGGTTTGTTATATTGTGTTAACTGTTATATGGCAAGGTTAAATAAATGGAGATACATAGCTCAATGTATGTTTCCTAGCGTGTAACCAGATGGACTCAAGACTAAATGGGTTATGCTCCCCTGCCAGCAGATGGAGACTGAGTCAGATTTCAAAGATGATGTCACCCTACATACACCCCTGCAGTGACCACAGCCCTTCAGTATTGTCCGTCTCCAGCAGATGGTGGACGTACATTTCCCTAAGGGGATTGCTGTACTTTTTGGAAGGAGAAATTCTACTTTTAAATTGGAGAAAAAAATTGAGCCCCGCTCTCATGCGGTGATACCTAAAGGTCCCTCCCCCAGTTGAGAATTCTTGAGGTGATTTCTGAGATCCCTCAGAGGTGTGCCTTGATCCGTTGCTGGTTCCCAGCGTGGACTTTGCTGCTTAAGCAGCGGGTATAGGAAGCCGAGCGAGGGTGGTGACAGCCAAAGCCCTTTCCCCCCCACAGCCGGAGACTGTCTCTGTACTCAGCCGGTAAGTGCTGAGCCCAGGGGAGTAAAAAAAAAAAAAGAGAGAGAGAAGAAGATGTACCTCCCGATTCAGAGACGCTTGGAGGGGTTTTGGTAAGACTTCCTCCGGTCTCCTTGCTCGGCCCGCCATACCAATGTCATTCCTGATCCCATTGGGGTAAGGGGAAGTGGGCTTTCAAGTGGGTTGAGGTCCCCCCGGTGGGCTAGGCTCTGCTTTAGGCTTGGTCGGCACACTGGTAGGCCGCTACGGCGGCACCACCATCTTACGCGCATCTTTGTACATGCCATATTGCCCTCCATAGAATGTCTGTACACACAGCGTATTGGCTCTGTGCACGCACTGCGTGCATAACGTCGTGTGTACAACCTGCTAAGTGCAGAATACAGGTAAAGCCAGGCTCACAGGCTGTGTGTGCACCTTGCCGCATCCTGCCTAGGCTCCCGAAAGCTGTGCACATAAAATTTTAAGTGCAATCCGACAGAACACAAAGTTACCGGCAGCCAAGAAACATAAGCGCTTTTCTCTCTGTGCTGCTTGTCATATTAGGACTTCACAGTCTGACATGGATTCCAACTTATGTCAACATTGTGAGGAAGCCTGGGGAGAGTTGGCCTCTCCAGACTTTGCTAAGCCTGGCTCCTCCAATTCAGAGGATGGGTTAGCCACAGCCTTAAGTGGAAGTACCCCAGATCTTAATACCCCTGTGACTGGGACATCCATGGCAGAGGGAGATTCAGTGGCGCCTACTCCAGTATTTCCTGGGCTAGGCATGGACCTGGTGGCTTTCACTTGGGTGGAATTTTTCCAGGGCCTTCAAGCCTTCGTACAGGCCCAGTCTGCTACCTCACTTGCCCTTGCCCGGACGGAACCTCAGCCAGTAAGCCCTCCCAGTCCTATCGGCAGACCTCGAGGCATGCCTCGCCTCACCAAGGTGATCTCTGGCAGGGACCCGGACGGCACGGATGAAGAGGATGATATAGATTCCTTGGAAGATGGGGAAATTCCCCCTGGTTTAGAGCCGTATCGGACCATGTTATGGTTTTTCCGTAGAGATGAATTGCCGACTCTGGTTTCCCAGACCCTGAAGATGCTGGGAGTTCCCGGGTCAGACTCTATGAAGGAACCAAAGAAGAATCCCATTCTGATTTCCCTATGGAAAGCCTCTTGTTACTTTCCAGTACTGGAAGCCATCTAGGAGTTGATTGACCTGGAATGGGATGCCCCTGAAGCAGGTTTTAAAGGGGGACAAGCATTAGAAGCTCTATACCCATTGGATCTGGCAGTGAGAGAGCGTCTTCGTTTCCCTAAAGTGGATGTGCTGGTCTGTGCCATCTCTAAGCAAACAACTATCCCAGTGGAGGGAGGAGCAGCCGTAAAGGATGCACAGGATAGACGGATGGAGTCCATCCTTAAACAGGCCTTTGACGCAGTAGCAATGACCTTACAGATTGCTTTTTGTTGTGCTCTGGTAGCTCGTTCATTGCTACTTCTCTCTCAGGAGGTGGATGACTCGAAGGTGAATTCCAGAGCAGTTATGCAACCCGCTGCCGCCTTTTTAGCTGACATGGGCTCAGATCTAGTCCGTACTTCAGCCAGAGGAGTGGCCTCAGTGATGGTGGCCAGAAGATAGCTATGGCTGTGGAATTGGTCAGCAGACGCAACCTCCAAGGCAAATCTTACAAAAATGCCCTTTAAAGGAGCACTCCTTTTCGGAAGCGAATTAGAAATGCTGGCCAGTAAATGGGGCGAATCTCCAGTTCCCTGGCTACCAGAAGATAAGAGAAAGCAGAGGAAGGAAAGAATCCTCGTACATCCTTACCTAGACGATTGGCTGATCAGGGCGAAATCCCCAGAGGAAAGCCGCCAAGCAACCAACAGAGTCAAAACTCTACTGGAGAGCCTAGGATGGGTGGTCAACACAAGCAAAAGTTGTCTGCAACCCTCACAGTCTCTAGAGTACCTAGGAGTCCGATTCGACACCAAAGAAGACAAGGTCAGCCTGACTCCCACAAGGAGATCAAAACTGTGGAACTGGTTACAAAGCCTGTTGAGCGAACCTCGCCCCACAGCATGGGATTACCTACAAGTCCTCGGTCTGATGGCATCCACACTGGAAGTAGTACCATGGGTGAGAGCTCACATGAGACCCCTGCAGCACTCACTTCTATCACGATGGAATCCGCTGTCTCAGAACTACGCCGTACGTCTATCACTTCCGGGCAGGGTTCGAACCCAGCTACGGTGGTGGCTACTGGCCAGCCACCTGAGCCAGGGAACAAGACTATCCTCCCCAACCTGGGCCCTGCTCACCACAGACCCCAGCCTACGAGGATGGGGGAGCTCACTGCGAGGAATTAACCGCCCAAGGGCAGTGGAACGCAGAAGAGTCGGGATGGAACATCAACCGTCTAGAAGCCCGAGCAGTCAGACTAGCCTGCCTACGCTTTGCCCACAGACTCCGAGACAAAGCGGTCAGAGTAATGTCAGACAACGCCACAACAGTGGCCTACATCAACCGGCAGGGGGGAACCAGAAGCCAACAGATGTCTCTGGAAATAGACCCCCTAATGACGTGGGCGGAAGTAAACCTCCAACAGATCTCAGCCGTCCACATCTCCGGGAAAAACAACATCACAGCAGACTACCTCAGCAGGGAAAGTCTAGACCCAGGAGAATGGAAGCTGTCGTCCGCAGCGTTCCAAATGATAGTGAACCGGTGGGGGACACCAGACATGGACCTTCTGGGGAAACGGGAACAACGCCCAAGTACCCAGGTACTTCAGCCGCAGGTGGAAACCTCAGTCCCAGGGGATCGATGCCCTGGTACAGACCTGGCCACAGGGGACCCTATTATACGGTTTCCCACCGTGGCCCCTGCTAGGCGCAATCATTCACAAGATACAGCTGCACAGGGGACTAGTTCTTCTGGTGGCCCCGGACTGGCCAAGAAGACCGTGGTACGCCGACATGAGAAGGCTACTGGCAGGGAACCCCCCTACCACTGCCTCCACACGGAGACCTGCTCCAACAAGGACCGATCCTCCATGAGGATCCAGCTCAATTCTCTCTTACAGCCTGGCCATTGAGAGGGCTCGCCTGAGAGAGAGCGGATACTCGGGGGCTGTAATCAACACCCTGCTCCGAGCACGCAAGTTCTCCACATCTCTAACGTACATAAGGATTTGGAGAATCTTTGAAGCCTGGTGCGAAGACCGTGACATCAAGCCTCGCTCAACTAAAATTCCAGTGATCCTGGAATTCTTACAGAACGGGCTACAGAAGGGGCTGTCCCTCAACTCTATCAAGGTACAGGTGGCCACATTGTCATGCTACGGACCCAAGAGCGGAGGCGACAGCATAGCTTCTCACCCGAACATGTCACGTTTCCTGAAAGGAGTCAAACACATCCACCCACCACTAAAGTGGCCGGTACCTCTGTGGAATCTCAACCTGGTCCTGGATTTCCTAGCAGGAACCACCTTCAGACCCATCAGAGGTCTGTCCCTCCGTCTGTTAACTTTAAAGACAGACTTTCTGCTGGCAGTTTGCTAAGCCCGCCGCATTTCAGAACTACAAGCATGTCCTGCCGTGAGCCGTTCCTCAGGCTCACTCCGGGATCCATCCAGCTACTCACGGTCCCTTCATTTCTTCCCAAGGTGGTATCACACTTCCATCTTAATCAAACCATCTCGCTACCATCGCCGGATGACTTGAAGAATTCGGAAGAAGCTCGTAGTCTACGCCACCTCAATATAGGCAGACTCCTGTCCAGATACCTGGAAATGTCGGAACCCGTACGAAAAACGGACCACCTTTTCGTACTTCACAGCGGGAAAATACAAGGGGAAGCGGCCTTGCGGGCAACTATAGCCCGCTGGATCAAGAAAGTCATCAAGGCAGCCTACGTAGAAGCAGGCAAGCCTCCACCTCTACAGGTCAAGGCCCATTCTACCAGAGCCCAGGCAGTATCCTGGGCAGAAACAAGAATGCTGTCACCTGCCGAGATCTGCAGGGCGGCGACATGGTCCTCCATCCACACCTTCTCCAGATTCTACCGTCTGGATTTTCAGGCTCGGGAGGACACGGCATTTGCAAGGGCAGTACTAAGTGGGTCACGGGCAGCCTCCCACCCAGTTCGGGAGTAGCTTTTATACATCCTATTGGTCCTGAGTCCATCTGCTACACGCTAGGAAATGGAGAAATTACTTACCTGATAATTTTGTTTTCCTTAATGTAGACAGATGGACTCAGCATCCCACCCTTGGCTGCCGTTACGCATGGAATTTCGAATGATTCAAGGGTAAGCCATGTTTTCATTCACCTAGGGCACCCACCCTACCGGGTGTCGACGCTTTCCGGTTGAGTACACTGGCAGTCTCCAGCTATAGTCATTCCAACCAGTTCAAGTTAATCAAGTTATAAAGTTTAACCACTTTATGAAGTTATTCAAGTTAATCAAATTAGTCAGTCACACATATATCCACAATGCTTTTCGAGGAGAATACTGAAGAGCTGCACTACTAGGGGCTGACGTCAGATTGAAATCTGATCCGTCTCCAACTGCTATCAGGAGGACACTATACCCATTGGTCCTGAGTCCATCTGTCTACACTAAGGAAAACGAAATTATCAGGTAAGTAATTTCTCTATTTTTAAATAGGATTAAATATAGTCTTTTTTTGCAAATTAAGCAAGAAATAGTTGTAGGCTAATTTATGCAAACATGCCATATAATTTTCTACACCTAGCCTCAGAATCTACTTCTGAGATGCCTGAGGAGACCCAGGGCTGTTTGGTCACATTAGAATTATAATTTAGGGGTTTCTTGCTGTGTGGAATTGCCTTTGGTTCTCCTGCTTTTCCAAACTCCTGTCTGAAGTCTGTCTTCCTTACTGGTTTATTTCATGAATTAACAGAAATATTTAATTCCATTGTCTGCAAGCAAAATAATTTCTGCCTGTTTATAATTTGTGTTTAATGGGGACTTCTTGTGATAAGTCACTCCAGTTCGTTCTTCTCTGCCTGATCTGTACGTGTTCCAAAACCTTTGCTCATTTGCCTGTAAAATGACTTCCCTTGTTCTGAGCTGATATCCACTGATGACCTGACAGTGTTGGTCTAACCACAGAGCATGCAGACTTGGTTTCCATTTCCAGGTCTACTACTGGGTTGGGACCTTGGGCAAGTTACTTAAACTTCCTTTTCCAAAACTTGGAGAACATGTTTTTAGGGACAGTGACAAATTATTCTCATATAACTGAGACATTAGTTCAGGAAAGAGCACATCCTATGCTGGGTATTCCATTGTCTCTGAGCAGTAATGAAACATATTTAAGTAAGAGAGGCAGCTGTGACTGTAGATTAGGGCAGATAGATATGCTGATGTGCCAGTTTCTGGACAGTCTTATTTTCACAAAAAGACATTTGTTGCTGGACATCCCCTTTAAAACTGAAATGGCACTGGTGTGTGTGGGAGCAAAATGTAATGGCCAGGTATGGTGAACAGACATGAAGCACTAAGTTTTTTATTAATTGGCCACAAAACTTACTGGGACTACTACTACTGCCAATCAGATGGCTAGTGATGACTATATAAAGGTAATTTTATAACAACCTACAAAATTTACACATTACTAAAGCACATAAGTTACACCAGTTTTCAAAGCAAACCTATACAGATATTTCCACTGTGCAAATTAATCCTAAAATGCGCACAAACTAACCAGCTACAATGACTTTTTGCAGGGTGTAACTTGTGCAGCTTAATTTGCATGCTGTGGAGGTAATTTTCAAACACGTTACACTCTTAAAGTGAACTTGCATATATTGTAACAATTTTCAAAAGCCCACTTACACATGTAATACTCAGTTTTAAGCTTGTAAGTTCTTTTGAAAATTACCCCCACCTTTTAAAATCAAGTGTTTGCGGAAATCTCAGTCTATGACCCAGAATGTGCACAACGCCCGTGTAATTTTCTCGCAAGCCATGTAGGCACATAAACCTTTACTTCATGTACACAAGTGACTTGGAAAATCACCCCCAGGAAGGAAAAATTAGGTTTTTACCTCCTAATTTTCTTTTCTTGAATCCCATAGACCAGTCCAGACAATTTGGGTTTTTCTCTCCTACCAGCAGATGGCAACAGAGAAGAAAAGCTATACTGTACAGCCGGTACATAAACAGTGTGCCACCTGCCGTCTTTCAGTATAATCTGTAACCAAGCTAAGAACGAACAAATCAAACCCCTTAACTTCAAACAGGGAAAAGGTAAATTATCTGTAACTGGAAGTCCAATTAAGCACCCCCTCCAACAAAAGGAATTTGATCGTCAATACGAACATCTGACATACATGCACACACAGATAAGAGCAGTCTTCAGAAATTCAGGACTGAATTCTGGACTTACCTGTGGGACTCAAGGAAAGAAAATTAGCAGTTAAGAGCCTTTTTTTTTTTTCCTCATCAGTCCAGACAATTTTGGATTCCCTAAACTGGGCAGGAACCCGAAAGACCCACTCACAAGACACTCTCACCAAACACTGCTGTTTCTGGAGCGTGAACATCCCGCGTATAATGCTTGGTAAAAGTGTGCAAAGAAAGCCAAGTCGCCGCCTTGCAGATCTCCTACTGTGACATTAATTGACATTCAACCCAAAATGCAGCTTATGCCATAGTGGAATGAGCCCAAAAGCCTACCAGCCCCTGTAGTCCCTTGAAAATGTAGACAGAGGCTATTGCCTCCTTAATCCATCTCACAATAGATTACTTTGATGCTTCTCCTCCTTGTTGTGTGACCACTGAATATCTCAAACAGATGATCTGACTTGCGAAAGCCACTCATGACCAAATATTTCAGGAGAACCCTACGCACATCCAAAACATGAAGCTCTCTGGCATGGGCAGAAGATTGTTCCAACTTCCTAAAAGCTGGTACCATTCTAATGGAAAATCTATTCTCCAAAAACTGAAGGAAGGGATCCCTGCACAATGTAGCCATTTGCTCCAAAATATGCTTTGGAGCAAATGGCTACAAAAAAGACTGTCTTCAGGATAAAGTCCTTCTACACCCTTCTCATCAGTTCAAAAGGGGGTTTACACATGCCATCAAAACTAAATTAAGATTCCACAGTGGAACAATCTGTCAAATTAGAGGATGCAAATGCTGCTTTCCTAGCGTGCAGCTGGATGGCCTCAGGTCCAATAGGTTATTTGCTCCCCTCCTAGCAGATGGAGACTGAGTCAGTTTTCAAATCTGATGTCATCTTAGATATACCTCTGCAGTGACCTCAGCCCTCTGTATCTCTCCGAGGTGGTCGTGGCAGTGGCACTGAGGAAAGAAGGAATCCTGGTGCACCCATACTTGGACGACTGGTTGATCCAGGTGAAGTCGTTAGAGGAGAGCCTCCAGGTGACTCGCAGTGTGATGTCCCTGCTTCAGGAGCTTGATTGGGTCATGAACATGGCTTCAGTGATGGCTGCAGGAAGCCCACCTGAGCAAGGGTATAAGCCTGTCCTCTCCAGAATGGCTAGTTCTCACGACGGATGCAAGCCTCTGGGGGTAGGGAGCTCACTGTCAAGGAACTGGTGACCCAGGGGCGTTGGACCAAGGAAGAGGCGCGCTGGAACATAAACTGCCTAGAAGCCCGGGCTGTCAGATTAGCATATCTACAGTTCAGCCACAGGCTTCAGGGTCAGGCGGTGACACGTGATGTTGGACAATGCAACAATGATAGCCTACATCAACCACCATGGGGAGGAACCAAGAGCCAGCAAGTGTCCCTGGAGATAGACCCCCTTATGGAATGGGTGGAATTGAATCTACGGATGATCTCAGCCTCCCACATTGCAGGAAAGGACTTAGTTTTTGGGAACTTGCCAGGTTCTTTTGGCCTGGATTGGCCACTGTTGGAAACAGGATGTTGGGCTTGATGGACCCTTGGTCTGACCCAGTATGGCATATTCTTATGTTCTTAACGCCAGAGCAGACTTTCTAAGCAGAGAGAGTCTGGATCCAGGAGAATGGACGTTGTCAACCAGAGCCTTTCAGCTGCTAGTAGATCGCTGGGGCCTCCCGTCCATCGACCTGCTGGCCTCATCTCACAATGCGAAGGTCTCCCGATTCTTCAGTTGCAGAAGAGATCAGTGATCCCTGGGGATTGATGCCCTTGTTCAGGCTTGGCCAGAGGAGGACCTGTTGTACGCCTTCCCTCCATGGCCCCTGCTGGGCACAGTCATTCACAAGATCAAGCACCACAGGGAACTAGTCCTTCTAGTGGCTCCAGATTGACCCAGATGCCCATGGTATGCAGATATGTGGAGACCCCTCTATGCCTTCCTCCGCAAAGGGACCTGCTCCAACAAGGTCCGATCCTTCACCAGGACCTGACTTGGTTTTGTCTTAGAGTCTGGCCCTTGAGAGGGCTCGCCTGATGAAGTGTGGATATTTGGCGGCAGTAGTTTCCACCTTGCTCCACACATGGAAGTTCCGTACATCCTTAGCGTATGTGCGGATCTGGAGAATATTTGAGGCCTGGTATGAGGAACGCAGGGCTGCTCCCTGGATGACCAAGATCCCTATGGTTCTGGAATTTTTACAGGATGGACTGAATAAAAGGTTACCCCTTAACTCCTTGAAGGTCCAGGTAGCAGCTCTCTTCTGTTTCAGAGGCAAGGTGAATGGAACCCACCTGTCGGCGCATCCGGACTTGGCCCATTTCCTAAAAAGGGTTAAACACTCAGACCACCCTTACAGAGGCCAGTTCCCCTATGGAATCTTAATCTACTGTTGGATTTTTTAGCAGGGCCTTCTTTTTGGCCACTGCGCAGTCTGTCCCTTCGCCTGTTAACACTGAAGACTGTATTCTTGGTGGTGATATGCTCGGCTTGTCGCATCTCTGAACTACAGGCATTGTGTTGGGAGCCATTCCGCCAGATAACTCCGGGAGTGCTACAGCTTCACACCGTTCCTTCTTGCCTAAGGTAGTCTCAGAGTTTCACTTGAATCAGGCCATTTCCTTACTGTCCCTAGATGAACTCGAGGGCACGGAAGACTACAGCCTCCTCCGCCATTTAAACGTCAGTAGGCTTTTACTGCGGTATCTGGAAATCTTGGAACTGGTGTGCAAGACGGACTGCTTGCTTGTTCTTCACAGTGGAAGGAAACCAGGAAAGGCAGCTTCACAAGCTACCTTAGCTCGCTGGATCAAGGATGTGATCACGGGAGCTTATGTGGAGGCAGGGAAGCCATTACCTTTTCAGGTTAAAGCTCATTCCACTAGGGCCCAGGCAGTATCCTGGGCAGAAGCTAAACTACTGTCTCCCGTCGATATCTGCTGAGTGGCGATGTGGTCTTCCTTGCACAACTTCTCCAGGTTGTATCACCTGGACATTCGGGCCCAAGAGGATACAGTCTTTGCAAGGGTGGAGCTAACCGGAACACGGGCAGCCTCCTGCCCCGTCCAGGAGTAGCTTTTTACATCCCATTGGTCCTGAATCCATCTGGCTACACGCTAGGAAATGGAGAAATTACTTACCTGATAATTTCATTTTCCTTAGTGTAGACAGATGATCTCAGCATTCCGCCCCCGGCTGCCCAAGAATGGTGCCAGGGAATCGCCTTTGAGGTGAATCTCAATTTCAAGAGGTTATCGGAAAGCCAACACCCAATCTCTAGATCAGGGCATCTATAATCTTTTTGGGATTGAGCACTTATGTTTGGTTGAGTACAGTTACGGTTATCTGTTTTGAATCAAGTTTTAATCAAATTTTAATCAAGTTTTTCAATAGTATGTCCACAGTGACTTTTGAAGAGAATACTGGAGGGCTGAGGTCACTGCAGGGGTATAGGGTGATGTCAGCTTTGAAAACTGACTCAGTCTCCATCTGCTAGCAGGAGAACTTATAACCCATTGGTCCCGAGTCCATCTGTCTATACTAAGGAAAACAAAATTATCAGGTAAATAATTTCTCCAATTCCTTTGAGAAATCTCACTACATCTGCTCGCGAGACCAGCCAAGCCTTATGCACTTCCCTCTGTAACAGGCCAGTGCTGCAACTTGTACCTTAAGAGAGCACAAGGCTAGACTTTTCTGTAATCTCTCCTGCAGAAAGGCAAGAATCCACGAAACCGAGGCCTGAAGCAATCCCCACCTCCTGACACCAAGACTCGAACACCGTCCAAAACAACACATATGCCAGAGAAGTCTAGGGCTTTCTAGCTTGAAGCAAAGTCAAATAATCCTTTCATTTTATTAAAGCTTAATATCTTACTTGATTAAACATTACCCAGACTTCTCCTATCAAAATCCAGGCTGCAAGACAAAAGTGATTTCACCCGCTTCAAGAAAACTGGACTTTGACATGGCAGTTCTGGAATATGACGGAGCCTTAAATAACTCTCTAACTTGAGATTCACTAACTTTGCAAACCACAGTTGCCTGGGCCACTCCATAGCTACCAAGATAACTCTGCCACACTGTTTTTCTATGCACCTGACCACCATATCTATCAGAGGCCAAGGAGGAATAGCATAATGCAGAATCTTTTGAAGCTAGGGCTGGGAAAGCACATCAAGACCTTTCAACCCCACTTCCCATCTTACTAGTTTCAGTACTATTAATATGTCTTCATATATATATGTATATATATATATATATATATATGTATTCATATATGTATATGTATTCATATTCATAAGTCATATTCATATATCTCACTAGTCTCAGTACTATTCATATGTATTTTACCTCTAGTTAATTTTTGTCTTCTACTTCCTGGCTACTCTAGCCCCCAAGTTCAACCTCCTTGTTATATGTAACTTTGCTAAGGCTCTCTTGTTTTTGTTAATTTAGTTATTCCCCTAAGTTCCATGTAAACCGGCCTGATATGAATCCCTTCATGAAGACCGGTATAGAAATATGTTAAATAAATAAATAAATAAATAAATCTTTGATTGAAGAACCATGGAGCCTTGGTATTTGGTCTTGTCACCATCAAATCCAACTGGGGAAACACCCCCCACCCACCCCCACTCAAGTGGCCTTGATAAGTGACACTGCTTCTGGCTCCAATTCCCATTCTCTGGGGTCTAGAGTGTACCTATTCAGAAAATCCACTTACATGTTCTCATGAGACATTGACAAGACCTTCAAATGTTCCATGCAGTGGAACAATATTCTGGCCTCCAAAGAAACCACCAGGCTCTTGGTGCTCCCTTTCATTGCTCTGTTTCGGACTAACTGAAGAAAAAAACACCAAAGCTTTCCTGATCACTCTTGTTTCTAAATAATTGATAGACCATAAGGCTTCTGATACAGTCTGCCCCTGACAAATGGCTCCCCAGCCCTTCAGACTGGCATCAGTTGTTACCATAACCCAATCTGGAATTTTCAACTTGACGCTTTTGGAAAATTGTCATGTGAGAGCCACCAAGAAAGACTCTATTTGGCCTCACCAGACAAGGGCAAATGGATGTCAATATCCTTCGACTAGGACTCCACACAACAGAAGGGCTCTGTAATGGTCTCGTGTGAGCAAACATCCAAGGATCCAGGTCTGTCGTAGATGCCATGGAAACCAGGACCTGACGATAAACCTAGACCTTAGGATTCTTCAAGCACAACAAGTGATGGTTCTGTCCCTGCAACCTGTCCATTGAAAGGAACATCTTGCTTACATTTGTCTTGAAACACACCCCCAGGTATTCCAAACTTTGTGATGAAAGTAGCTTGCTCTTGGCAAAATTTATGACCCATCCCAAGATCTACACCTGCACCACCCTGTGAATGGAATGTTGGCAAATGTCTGTCACCGTTGCTCGAATAAACCAGTCATCCAATAGGGGTTTACTAGAATACCGTCTTTGCACAAGGTCACAGCAACTACCACCATCACCAAGCAGGGTGGTGTTGCCAGCATGGAAGTGCCTGAAATTGAAAATGTCCCCGAGCACTGCAGATCTGAGGAACTATTGATCGATGTGAAGATAGGCCTCTGACAGATCTAAGGTTGCCAGGAATTCCCCTTTCTAGCCGCCACAATCGCCAAGCACAAAGTTTCCATCCGAAAGAGGGGCACCCGTAAGAACGTTTACTTTTTTGTGGTTCAGAATGAGTATATACATGCCCTCCTTTTTTGGGCACCACAAAGTAAATGGAATGTCTGCCCCAACCACTTTCCACCTCCAGGACCGGAATTATCGCACCCATCAGAAGGCAACTGTCCAATGTGGATGGAAGGAACTGCAGCCTTTTTCCCCTTTTGAAGCACATGGGAAGACCATGAAGGCATTGACCACTGGATCAGCAAATTATAAACTGTAGCCACCTTGACAGACAGGATCCACTGATCTTTTGTTATCTTGGTCCATTCTTAGTAAAAGAAGGCCAACCTTTTTTTTTTTTTTTGTAATTGAAGTTTTTATTGAAGTTTTTATTGAATATAGTCAAATGAACATAACAGATGCAGACCAATACCATAAGCATCAAACAACAATAAAGGCCAACCTTCTTACAATACGTGCACTCAGAGTGGACTAATTGAATCTCAGTGCTCTCCCTTAAGTCCTCCCAAACTGAGGCCTAAGCTCTCATGAGAGGTCTTGTGCTCGCGCCCCCCCCTTTTTTATTTTCCCAAAAGGACTGTGATTTGCTCGAATACTGCTGTTACAAAGAAGATCCTTTTCCTGGATGGTAAAACCTGGCCTCACTGGACTTCTGCCTGCAGGGGAAGATCTTCTACCACCTCCCCCTCCTTGGGCTAATCCTCCAGCAACATATGAGATTTCCAGTCTCCAAAGCACTTAACCATCGTCTGTTCCAAATCTTCTCCAAAAAGCAGCTTCCCTTTGAAAGGAAGATTAACCATTTGAGATTTGGATCACACACCTGCAAAACCAGAGAAGCTGTCTGGCCGATACAATGGATACCATATTTCTAGATGACACACAAAGTAAAATCATACAATGCATCTGCAGTAAAGGCCTTACCAGCTTCCCAGTTGCTCTGCCTCCTTTTCCGAGTGTCTCCAAGTCTGCCACTAGAGTCTGTTGTACCCAGTGTAAACAAATTGCTACCCAAGGTTGACACTTTAAACATCTTTTGAAATGAATCTCCATTTTACAATCCTGGGAATCCCTAAAGACCTCACAACCCTCCACAGGGATAGTGGTGGTCTTAGTAACTGCCAGTACCAAAGTATCAACCTTAGGCAACTTTAGAAGGTCCAATGTTGCCCTCTGGCAGAGAATAAAGCCTTGCTATGACCCTGCCTACTTTGACTGGAATCAGGGGAATTCCTTTCTTTAAACACAAGGGTTTTGATCATCCTATGGAAGGGAAAAGCCTTAGCAGGACCCTGAAGTCCCTCCAAAATGGGATTGTCCCCATCATGCTCTGACTCTGCTGCAGCCTCTTATTCCTAGCTCTGCTACAACCTGTAAAATCATACAGCGGATCTGTTCTCTCCGAAAGAGACATACCACCTTAGGGTCATCCCCATTCACCACTGGAATTTCCCCCTCTTCCAAGGTTTGGGATTTTTTTTTTCCCCCTGTCCTCATCCCATAGACAGTCATCACAAGGAACCTCCTTTATGTCCTCTTCTGAAGCTCCTGAATCAAAATTCAAATCTGGCTCAGGCTCCAGCTTCTACCTCTTTGTGGGACACCCTATCACAGCAATCCCTTTCTTAGCTAAGAAATCCTGTGCAGGAATAAGACAAACTCCATTGAAAAGGGCTTTTCAAACTCTAACATAGTAATGATGGCAGAAAAGGACCAAATGGACCATCCAGTCAGCCCAGCAAGCTTCTTATGGTAGTAACTGCCACTCTCTGCAGGTGACCCCCATGTTTCTGTTCAGGGTAGTAACTGCCGCTCTGTGCAGGTTACACCCATGTTTCTGTTAAGGGTAGTAACTGCCGCTCTGTGCAGGTTACCCCCATGCCTTCTGTTAAGGGTAGTAACTGCCTCTGTGTGCAGATTACTCCCATGTTTCTGTTAAGGGTAGTAACTGCCTCTCTCTGCAGGTTACTCCCATGTTTCTGTTAAGGGTAGTAACTGCCTCTCTCTGCAGGTTACTCCCATGTTTCTGTTAAGGGTAGTAACTGCCTCTCTCTGCAGGTTACTCCCATGTTTCTGTTAAGGGTAGCAACTGCCTCTCTGTGCAGGTTACTCCCATGTTTCTGTTAAGGGTAGTAACTGCCTCTCTGTGCAGGTTACTCCCATGTTTCTGTTAAGGGTAGTAACTGCCGCTCTGTGCAGGTTACCCCCATGCCTTCTGTTAAGGGTAGTAACTGCCGCTCTGTGCAGCTTACCCCCATGTTTCTGATCAGGGTAGTAACTGCCGCTCTGTGCAGGTTACCCCCATGTTTCTCTTAAGGGTAGTAACTACCTCTCCGTGCAGGTCACCCCCATGTTTCTGTTAAGGATAGTAACTGCCTCTCCGTGCAGATTACCCTCATGTTTCTCTTAAGGGTAGCAACTGCCAATCCATGCAGTTATTCAATGAGCCTGTTTGAAAATTCAGACAGTGCTGATGTGTTTTGCTTGTGGACTTGGCCTTAGAAGTGATCCTGTGCTTTTCCACTTATGTCTACGTATCGGTATCCCAGACCATAAAAGTCAGGGCATGTGGTTGGTGGTTATCTGACTCCAATTCCTCTTCCACCCCACCCCACCTCCCACCCCCACATCTAGCAATGCAGAAGCTCCTCCTGAATTGCCCTGTACCAGGGACAATGGGGAGGATCAAGAGACATATCTCCCATGATCCCCTGCAGCATGGATGAGAAAGCTAAAATGACCATGGTTCCTGTGCTGCTGGGATCTCTCAGCACCCCCTGGACTTGCCAGTTGCCTTTGTAACCTCCACAGCAGAAATAAAAGCTCCCAAGTAGTCTTCTCTTCTGCCCACAGCCCCAAGGCTTGCAATTTGCTCCTGGCTACACACTGCTTCGTGTGCTCGGTTGGATCAGCCATTTTCTCAGCGTGGCATGAGAATGCAAAGGAGGAGAAAAATAGCAAATCTCAGCTTTCCTTCCCCTCTCTCAGCACCACTGAAAAACAGTCTCCCGACAGCCCACACCTCACGCAGAAGCCATATGATGCTTCCCCAATGTCTGGTACAAGAGGCCTGTTGCCTTGCACTCTGCTGTTTTCCCTTCAGTCTCTTCTGCCCTTTTTTTTTTTTTTAAGTTCTTAAAGAGATGGTATGTTCTCCCAAACTAAGCCAGTTAGGAAAAAGAAAACATATTATTTCTCTGCTTGTAGTGTTCTCAGGACAGCCAGAGGAAGAGCAGCCAGCAAGAGGAAGATGAGGGCAGGGATTGAGGGAGCCAGAACAGGAAAATTGGTCCTTACCTGATACTTTTCGTTCCTGTAGTATCACGGATCAGTCCAGTCAGTGGGTTGAGCCTCCTTTCCAGCAGATGGAGACAGAGAAAAACTCGAAGGGTATCCTGTATCAGGACAGTGCCCCCCTGCGTCCCTTCAGTATAAACGTTATCAAAGCAGAAAAATGTAACCTCAACTAGAAACAGGATCAAGCAAGCAAAAATATTTAACATCCAAATTGTAACTAGAAAAATTGAAGAAATTTATTTATTTATTTATTTAACATTTTTATATACCGCAATTCATGTAGCAAAGTTACATATCATTTCGGTTTACATTAAAACAATAACAAGCATATAAGAATGCAATTACATTACAACAGGGGAGTGAACTAGGATAAGAGGGGAAAAAAGTCTGATGGATGTTAAAATGAGGAAAACGAGTAGTAATCACTCTTTTATATATTTAGCGGATACTTCCAGTGCCCTGTAAATCGGCATATCTTTGAATGAAATGACTTTGAGCGGTTGTCGAAAAGAAAAGGTCCGAATCCCTCCACTAAGGGCAGGCGTCTGGACTGATCCATGGTACTACAGGAACAAAGATTAGCAGGCAAGGACCAATTTTCCTTTCCCTGTATGTACCCGGATCAGTCCAGACAGTGGGATGTACCAAAGCTTCCCTAAGTAGGGTGAGACCCGGATAGTCCTGCTCGAAGCACCTGTCTACCGAAGGAACCAAAAACTGGAGCCTGCACATCGAGGCGATGACGAGCAAAAGTATGAAGTGATTTCCAAGTAG
Organism: Rhinatrema bivittatum; assembly: GCF_901001135.1. NCBI lineage: Eukaryota > Metazoa > Chordata > Amphibia > Gymnophiona > Rhinatrematidae > Rhinatrema > Rhinatrema bivittatum. The sequence goes on along the minus strand of NC_042622.1, from coordinate 169,291,808 downwards.
CTGTTCTGCATATCTCTTGCAGGGAGACCGACTGGCTTTCCACCCAAGTGGTAGCCTGCGACTTGAGTGAATGGGCTTTTAAACCTTCTGGGTCTGGCTGGCCCCGACAAATAAAAGCCGAAGCAATAGCCTCCTTTAGCCAGCAAATGATAGTAGCCTTTGATGCTTTATTCCCCCTATTGGGTCCGCTCCATAAGACAAAAAGATGATCTGAGACTCGGAACTCGTTCGTGACTTCTAAGTATCGCAGCAGGACTCGTTTCACATCAAGGCGCATTAGGTCTCTGCCATGTGTGGCCTCAGTGTCCTCTGGAGAAAATGTAGGTAGCTCCACTGTGATTTAAATGAAAGGAGGAAACTACCTTCGGTAAAAAAGATGGTAGTCTTGAGTGAAACACCTGAATCAGAAAAACGAAGGAATGGCTCTCTGCAAGACCAGGCTTGGAGCTCGGACACTCTCCTGGCTGAGCAAATAGAGACTAGAAAAACCTGTCTTTAAGAGTCAAGTCCGTTTGAGGGGTTCGAAGGGTGCCGCGCATAGAACCCGAAGCACCAGATTGAGACTCCATGACGGACATGTAGCCCGGACAGGCGGGTTCAGATGCTTCACCCCCTTGAGGAACCGAATGACATCCGGGTGGGCCGCCAAAGCGTAACCATCGACCTGCCCTAAAAAGGAGGCAAGCGCCGAGACTTGTACCCAAAGAGAATTAAAAGACAAACCCTTGGCGAGGCCATTCTGAAGAAAAGAGAGGACATGGGGAAACTGGGGCCCCCCTCGCCTGGATTCCTGAGTCCGCGCACATAGTCTCAAACACTCTCCAAACCCGGATGTAAGCGAGAGGGGTAGAAGTCTTACGCGCGCGCAACAAAGAGGAAATAACCTCCTCCCTATAACCTTTATTCCTTAGTCTCCACTGCTCAAAAGGCAGGCCGCTAGACAAAAGCGATCCACCTGATCAAAAAATACTGGACCATGCCGTAGAAGGTTTGGGAGGTGACCGAGGCGAAGAGGACCCTCCTTCGTGAGGTTTACGAGATCTGCGAACCATGGTCTTCGGGGCCATTCTGGCGCCACGAGAATGATCAGCCTCTTGTGGAGTTCTAGTCTTCTGAGTACCTTCCCCACCAGAGGCCAGGGTGGGAACACGTAGAGGAGTATGCCGCGAGGCCAGGGTAGCACCAGAGCCCCTTTCGAGCCGTGCTCTCTTCTGCAAATGAAGAATCTGGGAGTCTTCGCATTCTTCAGAGTGGCCATTAGGTCTAAGTGGGGAGTGCCCCAATTGCGAACGAGAAGAGCCATCGCCTCTTCAGGCAACTCCCACTCTCTGGGGTCTAGGTGTTGACGACTTAAGAAATCGGCTTGGACATTCTCCTTCCCCGCAATGTGGGAGGTTGTCAATCGAGCCAAATGCCGCTCTGCCCAGGAGAACAACTTGCTTCCAGGGCTACCAGACGACTCCTGGTTCCACCTTGGCGATTGATGTAAGCTACGGTGGTGGCATTGTCTGAGAGAACCTGAACCGCTTTATGATAGATCAAGGGCAGGAACTTCTTCAGCGCCAGGCGAACTGCTCAGGCTTCCAGGCGATTGATGTGCCATTAAGATTGAGCTGGGGACCATTGTCCTTGTGTAGACTGAGCCTGGCAAACGCTCCCCAGCCGGAGAGACTGGTGTCCGTCGTAACAATGATCCACTGAGGAGTTTCCAGGTGCACCCCTTTTAGCAGGTGGTCGAGCGACAGCCACCACTGGAGATGGTAAAGTCCAAGAGCGGTAAGGGTGTCTGAAACTCCTCCGAGACCGGCTTCCAGCAGGACAGTAAAGCTTTCTGTAAAGGACGCATATGTGCGAAGGCCCATGGAATCAAATCTATAGTTGAAGCCATAGAGACCAGGACCTGTAGGTAGTCCCAGGCTGTGGGCATGGAAAGAGATAACAGATGTCTCACTTGAGCCATGAGCTTGATCCTTAAGGAATATAGGATGAGGGAAGGAAGAACTTCCTTAAAGAATGAAATTGCCTAAAAGACTGGGAACCACAGGTTCTGCCACCTTCATATGCTGGAGACAGAGAAATACTGAAGGGATGCAGGGGGGCAGTCCTGATATAGGATACCCTTCAAGTTTTTCTCTGTCTCCATCTGCTGGACAGGAGGCTCAATCCACTGTCTGGACTGATCCGGGTACGTACAGGGAACACTGATTTTCAAATCCTCTTCCCAGGACAGGGCACCAGCTAAAATGAGGACCACTGATCGCTTCCCCATCCCCTGCTTGCCCCAGCTCTACCAGGGCGATGGTTCCAAATAGGACCTAACACCCCTGGAAGCAATTTGGATATCAAGTACGACTGCAGGTTAGACACCTCTACCATATGCTAGAAATGGAGAATGCAGAGCACCAGCAGGTGGCACAGTGTCTTATGTAGCAGCAGTACAGTAAAGCTTTTCTTCTTTGTCTCCACTGCTGGTAGGGGAGAAAAACCCAATTGTCTGGACTGGTCTTGGGGGACAATAAGGAAACACTGATTCATCATTGGCCACAAGGAAGCTTGATCTTTAATTGTTCCCAGAAGTTAAGATGTCTACTTAGTAAAATGGAGTCAAAAGTAGTTCGTAACTAAGCCAGCAATACCAAATCAGAAAGTGAAAACCACTGTGGTAATTTTACTTTGCATAAAACAAAAGTAAAGATTGCTGGTAAATGGTCACTTGCAGTGTGCAGATCCTTAAGCCCAGGGGCAAGCAAATCCAGTCTTCAAGAGCTGCAAACGGGTGGGGTTCTCAGGATATCAAAACTCCAAGAGCATATTGGTATGGATGTCCTAAAAGCCAGGACCAGCATTACCAGCAGCTCTTCTCTTGCTTCCCTGCTTGAGTGGCTTACCAGGATCACCCCAAGTCCCTGCTTCTCTGCATGGGAACCCTGACAAAGCTTGCGTATTTAAAGCCTCTCTCCTGCCACGGGCAGGTAAAAGTTCCTTCCTGGCATGTGTAAGTTTCCCTGGCCTGGGAACGGGATGAAGGCACATGAGGGATTTCATTTTGCACCAGTAAAGAATCCCCTGCTAGTGCCCTCTTGTCCGGCTTGGTACTTTAATGCATCTGTGCTTGTGTGTCAGATTTGGGAAGGTGGTGGTGGGCTGTCACCATAAGCTATAAGTACCACAGATGCGCAAATACAAACTCTTTGCTCTTAAATTCCTACAGAAATCCGCTTTGAAGTGTTTGAAAAGCAGAATATAATTCAAACAAATAAAAGCAAAAGCAAGCTGTTCTCAGTCGCTGGATTTTCCTTTCCTGGTTCTTGCTAATTACAATGGGGTCAATTTTCAAAACCAAAAGCTCGGGGCCTACATTTAAGGAGATATTCAGCCCAATTTATCCCAAATCTTTGACTGAAAATTCACCTAAATTTACACCTGCAATTCATTTTCCTAGATGTGGGAGACTAAGGTGCGGTGTACGTTATTTACTGCCCACCTTAGCAAATAAACTCCCACCATCGATGCCTGGTGCTGAAAATCAGTGCTAAATGGGCAACTTTTTTTGCCTACCCTAACTCTGCCCTGTAGCCCCCCACTTCTTAGGCTCCAGGTGAAACTTGACCTTCAGTCCTTGTCACTTTGGAAAGAGGTCAATGCAGGCTCCTGACTCCCAAAGTTAGGCTCCGACTCCCTTTGAGAATTCACCCCAGTATATGATCTCTTAACACCGGTCAAGGGAGAAGAAGGCAAGGGGAGCTGTGACGTTCAGCAGGGAAACACGACGTGGATGTGTGTTTGATGGTTGGAGGTGGAATTAAGTTAACGTGTTTTCTGTGTTTATAATTGCAGCAAGTGCTCAGCCAGGAACAGAGATCTTTAATCTGCCAGCAGTCACGACCTCTGGTAAGACTTTCGAGGCGATTCGTCGTATATTAGAGAGATCGTTAGGCTCACATAGGGAGAGAATGGCTCCACAGAGGGACTTCGGATGGGAAAAATTATTTAGTCTGACAGTGCTGCTGTGAGCTAAGCATCATTTTGTCACTGTACAGTATGATCTATTTTAAATGGGGAAGAAGAGGCTGTGAGACCATGGGGGGGTCGTGCAGAGAAACCTCTGCTTAAAAAAAAAAAAGAAAAGGCCATTTTTCCAGGGATTGATATGATAAATTTACAACAAAGGTTTGGTTAAATAGAAGCCAAGAGTGTTTACTATAGTGTAGACCAGTCTGTGGTGGGGGAGAGCTGATAACGGGATGGAAAAGGCTGAGCTTGGGGGGAAGGGATCTCTTTCGGCTCGAGCAGAAATAGTTATTGGAGAAAAGTTGTATACAGCATAGTGATGCTGCGCCTCTACACAAGGGGTGTTAACCTGGCTACAGAAGTAAAGCTTTGGGTGCCTATTGATGCTCTCTGTGCACCGCTGCTTTCACTTAGAGATTATACAGGCAGAGGTTTATGGGGTTATTGTGCTGGGAGCATCATCCCTCTCTGGAAAACCCTTCCAGGGAAGAGTCATTGTCATTTCACAGGCAGCTGCCACTTTGTGCTTCTTTTCCAGTAATGAAAGGATTTCTTAGCTGAGAAAGTGAAGGAAAAGGAGGATTTTTTTCTCCTATTTTTTTGTTTTAATATTTTATCATTTTCTCTATTGATGCAAAAGAAAAAAAAAACATATTTTCCTTTTGAATTTTTATATGAGTGGACTTTGCAGCATTCTACTGCTAAGCTAATATAATTATTGCAGACTAATGATAAAATTCATCCTGTCTACATTACATACTAACAGCTGGAGAGGCCTTTGACTGCTAGGAGATACTTGGCCTATGATAACCAAGGGCTTGTGGCTGTGTTAACATTTGCTGCGAGGTTTGATAGAGAGATGTAGGGAGATACTTATCACACTCAGGGCACCAAAAGATTCTCCCTCTATCTCCCAAGACATCCCTAAGTCACATTGTAGCTTTGTAGCTCAATGATGTTGGACATGTTGGTCTGTGTTCACAGAAAAATAAACGGATACTACACCTGGCAGCAAAATTTCAGCTTTTACCTTTACATCGTACTTTCACTAAGTCAAATAGCTTCCCAGGGGAGCAGCCATGTTCGAAAGAGTGAAACTAGGCATCTGATTTTGACCTTGCATACTGGTCTCTGATTCCCATTAGCAAGTATGTCCCAAATGACATCACAGTCTGCTTGACCCAGTTTGTGTTATGTCGTCATTGGCATATCTGCCTTATGCACACTTGGTGACAGGAGCAAGAAGTGGCTATAGCAGTCTGGCTATAAGACTGTCCATCACTTGAAAACTCCTCCAGCATTGGAAAATCATTTGAGTATCTCATTCCTCTATTCCCTTGTACATAAGACCAAACCATGTCTCGTGCACACGATAATGATGGAATGTGATTTGGCTAGTGCCTTTCCTGTGACACAGGAAATGTGCCAGCGCTGTGAGCTGTAATGTTAACCACTGGCATGTCTAATCTCACAGTCTCACATTTGCTGGTTGGAGCTTGCTGCTTGCAGAAATTGCTCACTTTGGTTTTTCCTTCTCTTTCTCTTTCTCTCTCCCTCTGAAATCTCTCCTGCCCTTCTCCCACTTCTCGTAATTCTTTTGAGATGGTTTTTTTGCCCCTCCCCTTCCACCCTTCTTCCTCCCAGGCGCAGTCAGCTCTAGGGGTCATTCCTTTGCAGATCCCGCCAGTAACCTTGGACTGGAGGACATCATCAGGAAGGCTCTGATGGGCAACTTTGATGACAAAGGGGAGGATCATGGAATACTTATGTCGCAGTCAATGGGGGTAGCACCTGGGGGCACCAACTCTGCCGGATCAGCAAACAGTGAAGCTCGCAGAGACGAGGCCAACCCATCTCCCAACTCAGGTTAGAGTTCCCCTTTAGTTTTAGGAGCCTGTGGTGGACGGTGGGGGAGAGATCCCTCTAGGAGTCTATAACAGGCAGTCACTTAACTCTGATTAAGAGTAGGAGAAATACTGTGGATCTTGTGTGATGGGTCTCTGATGAAGTATACATTAGGGAAATGAGGCAGCCTTTTTCAGGGAAGGAGAGTACATGCATAACGCCTATATTTGTGCATTAGTACCTGCAGTATCTCATGAAATGGTTGACTGGCAGTATATTTAGATGTTAAAAACCCTATACGTTCCTTCCTAGGAGGACCCAGCAAACAGAAGCTCCTGGGCAAGTCTAACAGCAGGAAATCGAAATCTCCCCTCCCAGGTCAAGGGTACTTGGGGACTGAGCGCCCATCGTCCGTGTCCTCCGTCCATTCCGAGGGAGATTACCACAGACAGACCCCAGTGTGGACCTGGGAGGACCGGCCCTCTTCCACAGGTGAGACCTGCCTGTTTAGTTTAGGATTGGGTCAACTTTACTGACCCGAGAAGTTTTAGATTCTAAAGTGGGGCAAATAATTTTTCCTTATTCTAAATGAAACGGTTGTCTAGGATTTAGGAGTTAAAATTGACAAATGGTTTTGTTGCTGCCTATCTGTGTAATTAGACCTTAGCAGGTTTACTTCTTTGAAAAGTAAATCCAAGCTAGTGTGGAGAGTACTGAATTGGCTAATTCCATTCTTATTGAAATACAATCTTCTCCTGTCCCGTAGGCTCCACCCAGTTCCCGTACAACCCTTTGACGATGCAGATGCTGAGCAGCACCCCACCCACATCCATTGCCTGCGTCCCACCCTCCATGAGCCAGGCTGCCTCCCACCAGCAGAGCCGGATATGGGACCGGGAGCCTGCACCACTGCTTTCGGAACAGTACGAGACTTTATCAGACAGCGATGACTGAACTGTGCAGTGAGGAGGACAGTGCTCCCGACTTGCTGCCATCATCACCTGTGCACCCCTGCCCCCACTCCCAAGAGAGCCAAGGGTGCGTGCATATTACAGAGACTCAGATGGGGGAAAGGACAAAATATGAAATTCCCTCTGCACAGGTCGGCTTTTAGGAGGAGAATGTAATTAGTGAATGGCTGAATACGAAAAAGTTAAATATGTAAAGAGTTTTTAAACAGTGGACTAGACCTGTTCAACATCTATTTGTAAAAAAAAACAAAACAAAAAAACCCCCCAGAAACAAAACTAAGCAAACCCCTCATAATGTCTTTAAATCCTTCTTGTGTAAATACTTGCTGTGGTTTTAATTCCTTGTTGTAGTACATGGTGTACTTTGCTCCAATCAGTGCAGCACCTCTTCAGGAGCCTTTTTTGTTTGTAAAAACAACTTTCCCTATGACTTGACTGCTGCCTGTCTCTGGCCATCCACCATTCCTCGGCTCTGGGGCTCTGATCGGTGAAGTGGAAGCCTGACTAGCAGTCTCATTTCTCCTTTCTGATTGGGCCTGCAGCTGCCCGACACATTTAAAATGACAGAACTGCATTCCCTGGGTTCTGGCGCTTCATTTATACATTTTGACAATTTCATCAGGTTACTTCCTTCGAAATGTAACTGCACTGCCAAGCTGCAGCAGTATTGAGGAGTAAAATGTAAGCCAGACGCTGTTTTGGTGACAATCGAGCATGTAAACTGCCTGAGTCTGATTAATAAGAAGTGTATGAGTCAGTGCCAGATCTGTCTGACAGCTTCCAAAAAGCAAGTGAGATGGAACAGAGCTGCTGTCATTTTCCAGGTGGGTGTTGGGGAATGGCTCTAGGTGAGGGGTAGGGATGTTAATGTGACTTACGGTGGGAAAAAGCGGTTTTGAACTTGAGCCTCTGGCATCCCCCTGATTTAAAAGCTTGAAACGTGACGAGAGCACATGTATATGCACTCAGGCAATAGTAAAATATGACGAAAATATTTTGAAATTGCAAAAGAAATGTATCTTCTGGTTTTGCTACTTTGGTAGTTTGTCACACTGAAAGTAGATCCCAGCCTGAGGAAATGGCAGCCTTATTTTATTGAAAATATTTCCCCTCTATTAAAAAAACAAAACACCTTTTCCCAGTAGTGTTCAATCTCTTGTGTAAAGGTTGATGTGATAGGCGTGGCTCCTACTCCCTGCAGTAAGTTGTCCATGTAACATTTTGTTGGCATTTGTTTGTGGAGGAGGGCTATCTCTGCTGCACTGTGTGTTTTGGAGCCTCCATCTATTAACACTGCAGAAACAGTACTGTGTTGCTGTCTTCTGGTTCTGTTAACCATCTAGGTTATTTCTGTTCTGTAGTGCAAGCATTGCCTGGGCTACAAAACAGAAACAATTTTTTACTATCATTTTGTTGTGGGTACCCGCACAGGATCAGAGGTGGTGTATAGCCTAGCTGAAATCACTGTTTAGCCGTCTGGACAACAGAACCAGAACTCAGCAATGTTTCAAAGCGGATTTGGATTTTCTTAACAAACTAAGGGCTTCATTAACTCAGCATTCCTCTGTATCCACAATATTGATTTTTATGAATGTTACTTTATACATCACTTAGGCCTTTTGTGATAAGCGACTAATACATTTTAATAAATATAATTCCCTGTATGTACCCGGATCAGTCCAAACTGCTGGGTTTTGCCTCCCTTCCAGCAGATGGAGACAGAGAAAAACTTAAAGAGCACCCCCTCTTAACCTGGTGTGCCACCTGCATCTCTTCAGTATTTCTCTGTCTCCAGCAGATGGAGGTGGTACAAAACCTGCGGTCTTGACAGATTCTTCGGTGTTATAAAAAGAGAATCTCTAATTTAAAAAAAAAATTTAATAAGATAACGAAAAATATCAGGTAAGAACCAATTTTCCTATGTATCCAGGCAGGCCAGCCCACATAAGTGAGTTATGCACTCCAGCCATCAGATGGAGAGCCACTGACTCGCTGATACCACACTCATTTATTCCTGCACTGATATCAACCTGCTAGTATTCTCGGTCTCCAGCAGATGGTGGACATGCATGCTTGCTTGAGGTCATAGGCCTGTCAGCAGTTCGGACAGGCAGCCCAGAAGTAAACTCCTGAGGTGATGGTGAGCTCCCTCCCTCATCTGACTGCCAGGTAAAGACCCATTTGGAGTTGAAGGTGGGTAGTCCTCTCCCTCGAGTGGCAGAGGCTTCGTTTCCAGGATAGGTAAGAAGGCCTTGGGCTCATTTTTTTCTCTTACCTCTCTCTCTCTCCTGCTCTGGGCTCCTTGGCATTGGGCAGGCCAGGGACTTTAGCAGGAGTCCCTTCAGCAAGGGAGTGCAGATCGGTGGGACTTTGCTTTTAAAAAAAAAAAAAAAAAAAAGGAGAAAGTATAGCCATGTGGCTGAGTTCCTTTGCATGGAGACATTGCAGTGCAGGCTCTTCTTCAGCAGGGAGAAGTGTGTTCAGCTAATGAGGAGAGTCAGGAGCTTTTTTTCACAGTATGTATGACATGGCAGCTAGGCTGCTAAGGTCAGCCACATGCAGCTGAGACCATGTGGTGCAGTCAAAATGGCGCCAGGAGGACAGCGAGGGAAGAGACTCCTGCTCTGCATAGCTAAAGCTATCCCTCAGTTTGTGCACAAAATGTGTTTCAGCAAAGGGGGAGTTGGCCCAGAAGGACTTTGCTCTAGCAGGGGTGTCTCAGTCGGAGACCACAAAGGAAGTACAGTCCCATGGAAAGACTCAGTCGCCTGAGCTCTTAGGTGCAGAGTATCTCGGGCCGCCTACTTTGTTGCTGGGACCTATGGAAGCCTTGGGTTCTAGCTCAGAAGTGGCATTGTCTGCCCTTTCCTGGGTTGAATTTTTTAAAGGTCTACAGACATTTTCTAGAGCCCAGGATAGGCTGGGGGGGGGGGGGGGCAAGAGAACCCCCCTCCACTAGAACAGGCCTCCTCAAAGAGCCAGAAGTATCCAGCTCCACCCCCTTCCTCCCTGCTACAACACTATTTTTATTTGTTTTATTGTTTTTTATAATTTTCCTCCTTTAAGTTCACTGTAAACCGGCATGATGTGCTTCTTGAATGTCGGTAAATAAAAGTTAATAAATAAATAAATAAATAACACTAGGCACAGAGAGGAGGAGACAGGTAAGACTGGGAAGTGGTTGAGAAGAAGCAGGAATTTTCCAAGGACTCTTTGGATGACTTTCAGCCCCATCTGGTGGGCTCAGGGAAGCCTGCCTTGGAGGAAGTTGAGATTCCTCTGGATGTGGAGGCTTACTGGTCCATGCTAAGATTTTTCCATCAGGATGAGCTGCCTGGTTTGATGGCTCAGTCCCTCTGGACATTGGAGCTGGATCCTGATGATCCAGTTTGCCTCTCAGCCTCATAAAAATCCAGTTATGGTCAGTTTATGGAAAGTGACATGTTTTTTTTTTCTCCCTCCATGAGGCAGTACAGGAATTGATTGGTTTGGAATGGGGACCGCCAGCAGAAAACTTTAAAGGACGACTATCCTTTGTGGGGATCTACCTTTTAGACCACAGTTTTGTTTTCCTAAGGTGGATGAAATGGTGCACTTCAGGACTAAGAAAACCACCATTCTGAAGGTGGAGCTGTGTTAAAGGATGCTCAGGACCATAAAATAAAGGCTATCCTGAAACAAGCCTACGAAGTTATAGCCATAAATTTGCAGATCACCACATGTTGCAGTGGTGCATGCAGGGTTGCATTTGCCCCAAGAGGCAGGATGCAATATGCCTTCCTGGGAGCCTGGAACTACCTTTCTAGCAGATGTGGGCTACGATCTGACATGCACGGCTGCTCGAGGGATGGCCTCTGGTGGTGGTGAAGGCTATGTGCTTGCTTTGACTGTGCAATTAGTCGGCTGATACCATCTCTAAGTTGCCCTTTAAGGGCCACCTATTGTTCAGGAAGGAGTTGGAGAAGATGACAAATAAATGGGATGATTCCAAGATCCCTAGGTTGCCAGAAGTCAAGAAACCAGCTTCATGGTCCTCTTTCTCTAGAGGGCATTTTTGTGATTCCTGGCATTTTCAGTCAAAGATCTCGCTCCTTTGGCCTCAGTCCTTTTGCCCTAAGAAGCCTAGAAAGGATAGTACCTCGGGTTCTAGAGTCTCTTGTTCCTCCCAATGACGTATCGGGGGTTCATCCCCTGATACCGGAGATAGGCAGATGCCTTTCACAATTTTATCAGAGGTGGGACCCATATCACTTCTGATCAGTGAGTTCTATACACGATCAGGAATGACTACATCCTAGAATTTATCAGTCCTGTTACAGACCTGTTTATGGTATTATCATGCAGCTCAGTTGCAGAGAGGGGTTCAGTGTGTGGCACGCTACAGTGGGCTGATCACATTAAGAACCATAGTTCTGGTTCCGAAGGAATGAGTCGTCGTTCCATCTATTTTGTGGTTCCTAAACAAAGGGGTCATTTCACCCCATTTTGGATTTACAAGGGTTCAACAGATTTCTCCACATTACCTACTTCAGGGTGAAAACGTTGCAGTTGGTGATCATGACGGTTCAAAAGGGAGAGTTTCTCACGTCCCTTGATTTAACACAGGCTTAACTCCAAATCCGCATCTGGGAGGAGCATTAGCGATTTTTGCGTTTTGCAGTGCTCAGCCATCATTACTAGTTTCAGGCCTTGCTGTTCAGTTTGGCCTTGGCTCCCAGGACCTTTTCCAAGTTAATGGTGGTAGTGACAGCTGCGCTACACAAGGAAGGCATCCTGGTCCATCTGTATCTGGACGACTGGTTAATTAGAGGAAAGTCGGATCATGTCTTGCAGGGTGGTTCAATTGCTGCAAGAACTCAGATGGGTAATCAGTCTGGCCAAGAGCAGCTTACAATCCTCACAAACTCTAGACTACTTGGGCGCCTGGTTTGATATGGCTCAGGGAAAGGTGTTTCTATCAGAACAGTATATCCAGAAACTTTGGGGGTTAGATCTGAACCCTGTGATCGGCAGACCAGCCGACAATGGGGGGGGGGGGGGGGGTATTTGCAGATGTGGTGTTCCATGATGGCAACCTTGCAGTTTGTTCTGTGGGCTAGAGCAGATATGTGAATGCTTCAGAGAAAGTTGCTGTCATGGTGGAGCCCTGTCACAGGAATGACTCTTCCATCTGCAGTGAAGCTGGAGTTACTCTGGAGGCTGCAGCCGAATCATCTCACCAAGAACAGATCTAGAAACTCCCAACGGGATAGTGGTCACCATGGATATGAGTCTCCATGGGTGGAGAGCTCATTGCCAAGAGTTGCTAGCTCAGGGGTAGTGGTCCCCAGAAGAGGATGGGTTGGTCCATCAATCGATTGAAGGCTCATACGCTTCACCTGGTTCTACATTCGTTTGTGGACTGAATGAGTGAGAGAGCTTTGAGGGTGATGTCTGACAATGCCATGGCTGTGGCCTATATAAATCATCAAGGAGGAACTCTGAGTCATCAAGTTTCTAGGAAATGGATGCTCTCTTGCCATTGGCAAAATGGAATCTCAGGGTGGTGTTGGCATCTAATATTGTGGGAGTCAGCATCGTTCAGGCAGATTATCTCAGCCATTATGTCCTAGACCTGACAGAATGGGAGCTGGCAAATGACTCAGCGCATCATGTCCTGTGGGGGGTTGCCCGTTTTTGGATCTGATGGCGAGCCACAAGAATGCAAAGGTACATCTGTTCTACAGTAGCAGGCGGGATCCTCAGGTGCTAGGACTCTATGTCCTTGTCCAAAGATGGCTACCAGGACAGCTATTATGTGTTTCTCCATTCCCAAGATGACCCATCACCCAGGAATGGTCCATATGGTGTCCCTAGACTGGCTGCGGAGGCCATGGAATGCAGACCTTCAGCATCTGATGAACAGCACACCGTTGCAACTTCCTTTCCACAGATATCTTCTGAGACGGGCCGGTTCTCCATGAGACTCCCAATCAGTTTTGTCATACAGCTTCACTCTCAAGAGAGTTAGACTACTGAAGAAAGGGTAATCTCTGGCAGTGGTGAGCAGTATATTGCGAGCTCGAAAATTCTCTAAGTCTTTGGTATACCTGCTTGTCTGGAGCATTGGTATTTGGAGCAACAATGTGTTCTCCTAGGACAAGCAGGATGGTAGTCTTCACATGTGGGTGACCTCATCTGATGGAGCCCAGCATGGAAAACCTTTGTCAAAGTTTCTAGAAGCTTTGACCAGCAGACTGAGCATGCCCAGCCTGCTACTATCCGTGCATCCCCCTTCGGTCTCTTCTTTTCCGGGTGTTTTTCATAGTATCAACCGGTTTTTGTCGGTGCCTCCCGTGCCCGAGGACCATCTCTATCATGGATCCACACAAGGTTTACATCCTCTGCCTGGGGGCCTCACATGACATCTAGGGGTGCCATCTGTGCGATCAGATGACACCCAAAGGGCATCGGGCATGCCTCGATAAAATGAAACTTTTCGGGTCTCCGCAGTTCTCCATGCCTGCGTTGGTCCCTTCGATGGCTGGAGATCGCTGGGAGCCGTCTGGCCCGCTTCCCCTTGCAGTCCTCCTAGGTAGTATCTCCAAGGATCAGGGAGAGGGGGATCAATCCTCGATCATCCCACTCTCCCAGACCACGGGATCATAGGCTTCCTCTGCACCAGGGAAAGACTGGTGTTGATGCTTGCGGGATCATTTCCGGTGCTGGGCCCAATCACCATCGGTGATTGGGCCCAGCACCGGAAATGATTCTGGAGCGGTATCGGCAGCTGCTGAGCTGCCATCGAAGCGGCACCAGCCACCGGAGGCCCCATTATCTAGTGCATCCAGTAGCCCAAGGCATTCCCCACCAACACCAGTGCAGGGCACAGTGTCACCTCAGTGACCAGAGGATGAGCTGGTGATGCCTTGTCCCCCTCCTTCAGTCCTGGCCACCCCAGACTTCCAGGAGGAGGTGGACTGTAGGATGCAGTCGGCGGTGCTCAAAGTGCTGCAAAGCAATGAGCTGCCAGTGCCACCGCCCCCATACTGGTGCCCGAGCCTCCACCACCGATATTGGCACCACTGTTCTGAGCGTCTGGACATCCTTTTAGATGCGCTACTGATGCAACTGGTGCCAGAGGTGTCCTCCAATGCCCCATTGGCCACCGATTCCCTCCAGCGGGCCAATCCCGATCCTCGGGTCCTCTGAGAAGGAAGATACAAGTGATACCATGATCCCTCCGCCTTGCCACGGCCTCTGACCTCCTCCATGCCGGGGGAACCGTCTGTGCCCTCACAGCCTCTGAATCCCTTGGAGCTCAGGCCTGATGCCTCTCACGGACCTCACCCACGGAGTCCTGATCCCAGTGAGGAAGAGGGGCCCTATGACCCCTGGGGTGACGACTCCATAGACTCATTCTTGGATTACTCCAACAATCCCCTTTCGGAGCCTTCTCCTCCAGAGGAGTGGTGCCGGTCACCACCCGAGGACTTGTCTTTTGTGGGGTTTGTTAGGGCTATGGCTGAGGCCATTCCCTTTCAGCTCCTTTTGGAGGAGGTTGCACATTATAAGATGCTGGAAGTTCCCCAGTTCATCGATGCTCCTAAGGAAATCATGGTGGTTCTGATCCACAATATTTTCAAAGAACTCCTCCTCAACATGTGGGAGCACCCCATTTCTGTCTCCCCGTTAACAGAAATGCTGATTCCATCTACTTGGTGCAAAAGGCCATGGTTTTTGATAGGGTACAGGTCTCCCACCAGTCGGTGGCCATGGAGTCTGCCTTAAAAAAAAAAAAAAAGGTGCGGCATTCCCGTACCCATGCATCCGCTCCTCAGGGATACGAGCATAGGGAGCTGGATGCCTTGGAAAGGAAGATCTGGTTGCCCACATTGCCGCCTACCAACTTTATAATGACCCAGTACAACCGCAATCACTAGAAACGAGTCCAAGATTTCGTAAAGGGTCTTCCCCAGCAACAGCAGAAAGCCCTTGCCACCATTGTCTCGCTGGGTCTGGAGGTGGGAAAACACAAGGTGCGTTCCACCTACGATGTTTTTGAGACGGCAGCCTGCTTAGCCGCCGTGGGCATCTGTGCCAGAAGGAAGGGCTTGGTTCCAGGCCTCTGATCTCCAGCCAGAGGTCCAAGACAGGCTTGCCGACCTCCCCTGTATAGGCAAGAATCGGTTCGGTGATAAAATCGGGGATGCGGTGGCACAACCGAAGGACGACCATCATAATACTCTTCAGCAGCTGTCCGCTAGTGCCTCGGAAGGGCTGTCCTCAGCCAGGAAATCCTCCAGGCCGGGTTCTCGAAAATCCTTTTTTCGGCAGAGGAAATATTATCCTCCGGCATCTCGGATTCGCCCGCCTCGCACCAGTTCCAGGAGTCATCTCCGCCAACAGCAAGAGCCTAGGCTCTAACCAGCATCCCAGCAAGCCCCTGCCATGGGTTTTTGACTGGTGGTGAGGGAGTACAAGTCAGTTGGCCGTACCCCTGATGTCCAATCCCCCCGGCGGCAGGCTCCTCAGCTTCGCCTGTCACTGGGAAGAGATAACATCAGACTGCTGGGTCCTCTTCATTGTTTGCCAGGGATACCGTCTGCACTTCAGCCGGCCCCCAGAGACCTCTCCCCTATATCCATCGTGGGGTTCATCTGCCCTTGTCCCTCTCAAATGGGGTTCTACTCAAGGTATTTCCTCATTCCAAAATGGAATGGTGGCTTGCACCCCATTCTCGACCCCAGGGCCTTGAACAAATTTATCGTAAGAGAAAAATTCAAGATGGTCTCTCTGGGCACACTGATCCCGCTCCTCCGAAGAGGAGACTGTCTTTGCTCCCTCGACCTCAAGGAGGCATACTTACACATTGCGATTGTCCCCAATCACGAACGTACCTCTGCTTTGTGGTGGGGAGTGCACATTACCACTACAAAGTGCTGCCCTTTGGGCTGGCATTGGCCCCTTGCATCTTCACCAAATGCTTAGCGGTGGTGGCTGCCTACCTCAGGTGTCACTCGGTCCATGTGTTTCCATACCTGGATTCTCGCTCCGGTGCCTTTCAAGCTCTAGCCTTGATAGTGCAGACCCTACAGACAGTGGGGTTCGTTATAAACTTCCCCAAGTCGCACCTTTGTCCATCCCCTCAGCTGGACTTCATAGGCGCCAGGTTGGACACGGCACAAGCGAAAGCAAATGTTGCTTACCTGTAACAAGTGTTCTCACAGGACAGCAGGATGTTAGCCGTCACATATGGGTGACATCACAGGATGGAGCCCAATCACGGAACACTTTTGTCAAAGTTTCCAGAACTTTGACTGGCCCCTACTGGGCATGCCCAGCATGGCACTAACCCTGCAGCCAGCAGGGGTCCCCCTTCAGTCTTGTTAAAAAGCTACAGCTAGTGCCGAAAATAAAATAAAAAGTTACGAACCCAACACTGCGGGGCGGCGGATGGATTTCGTGAGGACTAACGTCCTGCTGTTCTGTGAGAACACCTGTTACAGGTAAGCAACATTTGCTTTCTCACAGGACAAGCAGGATGGTAGTCCTCACATATGGGTGAGTGCCAAGCTGAGGATGTCAGAGTATGCACCAAATGTACCCAAAGACATGCAACAGGCACAACTGGGGTGGAATTTGGTAGAGGGCATCCTGAACCCTATCGGGTAGGCGGAAGGGTGTTGGTAAGTCACGTTGTAAATAAGTTGCGCAAGACAGACTGGCCGAAGATGGAATCTTGTCTTCCGGCTTTGTCTAGGCAATAGTGGGCTGTAAAGGTATGGAGAGAACTCCAGGTGGCAGCCCTGTAAAAGTATGGAGAGAACTCCAGGTGGCAGCCCTGCAAATGTCAGGAAGCGGCACCGATTGTAGGTGTGCTACTGACGTCGCCATGGCCCTCACAGAGTGTGCTTTAACATGGTCTTGAAGTGGAATGCCTGCTTGCTGATAGCAAAAGGATATGCAGTCTGCTAACCAGGAGGAGAGAGTCTGCTTACTCACAGGCTGCCCCAATTTGATAGGATGGAAAGAGACAAACAATTGAGTGCTTTTCCTGTGGGCAGCTGTTCGGTCTAGGTAGAACGCTAGAGCATGTTTGCAATCAAGGGTATGCAGAGCCTGCTCTCTTGGATTGGAATGGGGCCTGAGAAAAAAGGTAGGTAGTATGATGGATTGATTTAATGAAAATCCGAAACTACCTTAGGTAAGAATTTAGGGTGAGTGCGGAGTACTGTAAGGTGGATGGGTAACTAGGGCCTGTAATTCACTAACTCTGCAAGCTGAAGTGATTGCCAGAAGGAAAATCACTTTCCATGTGAGATAGCGAAGATCACAGGAGTGAAGAGGCTCAAATGGTGGTTTCATGAGCGTTCCCAAAACCAGGTTGAGGTCCCAAGAAGGCCGAAGGACGCAGAGGAGGCTTGATGTGAAGCAAGCCTTTCAGAAAACGTGTCACAAGGAGTTGTACTGATATAGGAACATCCCCGACACCTTTATGGAAGGCGGATACCGCACTAACATGCATTCTGATGGAAGAAGTTTTTAGACCTGACTCTGACAAGTGCCAGAGATAGTCCAGAAACTTCGGGATTGGACAGGTAAAGGGATCAAGGGACTGAGAAGAGCACCATGATGTAAACCTGTTCCATTTGTAAGAGTAAGATTTTCTCGTGGAAGGCTTCCTTGAAGCAATCAGGATACGGGAAACTGGTTCAGAAAGGTTAAGTGGCTGAAGGATTAACCTTTCAACAGCCATGCCGTCAGGGACAAGGCTTGAAGATTGGGGTGGCGCAGGCACCCGTCGTTTTGAGTGATCCGAAGCATGTCCTTTCCCAAGGGAATATGCCTGCGAATGGAGAGATCCTGAAGTATTGGAAACCACACTTGGCGTGGCCAGTGAGGTGCTATCAGGATCATGGTTCCCTTGTCCTGATGTAACTTCATGAGAGTCTTCGAGAGAAGAGGAAGTGGAGGGAATGCATAGAGTAGACCAGTTGCCCACAAGAGGAAGAATGCATCTCTGGACTGAGAGTGTTTGCTGCGAATGAGAGAGCAGAAGTTCTGTACTTTGCGGTTTTGAGGAGACGCAAAGAGGTCTATCTGAGGATATCCCCATTGTTGGAAGATGGAGTTCGCTACTGAGGGTTGAGAGACCACTCGTGCGGTTGAAAGATGTGACTCAGCTTGTCTGCCAACACATTGTCCACTCCCGGCAAGTAGGTGGCCCTGAGGTACATCGAATGGGAGAGAGCTTCTGCCCATATCTGTGCAGCTTCCTGACACAGAAGGAAGGAGCCCGTGCCTCCCTGTTTGTTGATGTACCACATGGCCACCTGGTTGTCCGTCTGGATCAGGATAACTTGATTTAAGAGGCGATCCTGAAATGTCCTGCGAGCATATCTGATTGCTCAAAGCTCCAGGAAATGTATTTGTTGTTTGGCTTCCGCTGGAGACCAAGATCCTTGTGTCTGCAGATTGGCCACATGGGCCCCCCAGCTGAGGTTGGAAGCATCGGTGGTGAGAGTTAATTGAGGGGCTGGAGCCTGAAAGGGCAAGCCTTGGAGGAGATTGATCTGATTTTTCCACCAGGCAAGAGACTGACTGAGTGAGTCGGTTACTTTGGACAATGGTTGACAGGGGCTGAATGCTTTGAGTTCATTGTGACCGTAGAGTCCACTGCATTACTCGCATGGCCAAATGGGCCATTGGTGTGACCTGAACTGAGGATGCCATGTGTCCCAG
This sequence comes from Rhinatrema bivittatum, assembly GCF_901001135.1. NCBI lineage: Eukaryota > Metazoa > Chordata > Amphibia > Gymnophiona > Rhinatrematidae > Rhinatrema > Rhinatrema bivittatum. The sequence goes on along the minus strand of NC_042622.1, from coordinate 169,273,257 downwards.
AAGGATGAGAAAGTGGCATGCAGTCGTGGAGTGCTGAGACTGCAGCTGGTGTACAAGAGACACGAGTGAGAGCTTGCTGTCGAGGCAGAAAAGCCTTTGCCTGCAAGGTGTCCAAGTCTGCCCTAATGAACGACAAGTTTTGAGATGGGACTAAGTAGGATTTGTCGTAGTTTACGAGAAATCCTAATGAAATTAGAGTGTGTAAGGTTAGATTGAGAGACGACAGAGCAGCTTGCTGAGTGGGAGCCCTGATTAACCAATCGTCTAGATAGGGGTAGGCGTGAACACTTTTAAGTCCTGAGGAAGGCTGCAACTACTACGAGGCATTTTGTGAAGACTCATGGCAAAGACGCTAGGCCGAAGGGAAGCACTCGGTACTGATAGTGCTTGGGGCCTACTAGAAACCTCAGGTATTTGCGATGAAATGGAGTTATTGCAATATGAGTGTATGCGTCCTGGAGATCCAGACAGCAGAGCCAGTCTCCTCTTTGTAGAAAAGGAAGAACATAAGAAAATGCCATACTGGGTCAGACCAAGGGTCCATCAAGCCCAGCATCCTGTTTCCAACAGTGGCCAATCCAGGCCATAAGAACCTGGCAAGTACCCAAAAACTAAGTCGATTCCATGTAACCATTGCTAATGGCAGTGGCTATTCTCTAAGTGAACTTAATAGCAGGTAATGGACTTCTCCTCCAAGAACTTATCCAATCCTTTTTTAAACACAGCTATACTAACCACATTCTCTGGCAACAAATTCCAGAGTTTAATTGTGCGTTGAGTAAAAAAAAACTTTCTCCAATTAGTTTTAAATGTGCCCCATGCTAACTTCATGGAGTGCCCCCTAGTCTTTCTACTATCCGAAAGAGTAAATAACCGATTCACATCTACCCGTTCTAGACCTCTCATGATTTTAAACACCTCTATCATATCCCCCCTCAGTCGTCTCTTCTCCAAGCTGAAAAGTCCTAACCTCTTTAGTCTTTCCTCATAGGGGAGTTGTTCCATTCCCCTTATCATTTTGATAGCCCTTCTCTGTACCTTCTCCATCGCAATTATATCTTTTTTGAGATCCGGCGACCAGAATTGTACACAGTATTCAAGGTGCGGTCTCACCATGAAGCGATACAGAGGCATTATGACATTTTCCGTTTTATTCATCATTCCTTTTCTAATAATTCCCAACATTCTGTTTGCTTTTTTGACTGCCGCAGCACACTGCACCGACTATTTCAATGTGTTATCCACTATGACACCTAGATCTCTTTCTTGGGTTGTAGCACCTAATATGGAACCCAACTTTGTGTAATTATAGCATGGGTTATTTTTCCCTATATGCATCACCTTGCACTTATCCACATTAAATTTCATCTGCCATTTGGATGCCCAATTTTCTAGTCTCACAAGGTCTTCCTGCAATTTATCACAATCTGCTTGTGATTTAACTACTCTGAACAATTTTGTGTCATCTGCAAATTTGATTATCTCACTCGTCGTATTTCTTTCCAGATCATTTATAAATATATTGAACAGTAAGGGTCCCAATACAGATCCCTGAGGCACTCCACTGTCCACTCCCTTCCACTGAGAAAATTGCCCATTCAATCCTACTCTCTGTTTCCTGTCTTTTAGCCAGTTTGCAATCCACGAAAGGACATCGCCACCTATCCCATGACTTTTTACTTTTCCTAGAAGCCTCTCATGAGGAACTTTGTCAAACGCCTTCTGAAAATCCAAGTATACTATATCTACTAGTTCACCTTTATCCACATGTTTATTAACTCCTTCAAAAAAGTGAAGCAGATTTGTGAGGCAAGACTTGCCCTGGGTAAAGCCATGATGACTTTGTTCCATTAAACCATGTCTTTCTATATGTTCTGTGATTTTGATGTTTAGAACACTTTCCACTATTTTTCCTGGCACTGAAGTCAGGCTAACCGGTCTGTAGTTTTCCGGATCGCCCCTGGAGCCCTTTTTAAATATTGGGGTTACATTTGCTATCCTCCAGTCTTCAGGTACAATGGATGATTTTAATGATAAGTTACAAATTTTTACTAATAGGTCTGAAATTTCATTTTTTTAGTTCCTTCAGAACTCTGGGGTGTATACCATCCGGTCCAGGTGATTTACTACTCTTCAGTTTGTCAATCAGGCCTACCACATCTTCCAGGTTCACCGTGATTTGATTCATTCCATCTGAATCATTACCCATGAAAACCTTCTCCATTTCGGGTACCTCCCCAACATCCTCTTCAGTAAACACCGAAGCAAAGAAATCATTTAAGGTTACCATCTTGAACTTCTCTTGCTGGAGGTACTTGTTGAGGGCCCGTAGGTCCAGAATAGGACAAACGCCTCCCGATTTTTGGGGGGATTAGAAAGTACCAGGAATAGAAGCTTAGGCTGTGCTGAGAGTAGGGTATGGGTTCTATTGCCTTGGACTGGAGAAGGAGGGAGACCTCCTGATCCAGAAGGATGGAGTGATCGGATGTTCTCCACTTTGGTAGAGGTGAGGAGTCCGGTGGCACGGAGAGAAAGTTCAGATGGTAACCCTGAGCAATTATTGCCAGTACCCACTGGTCTGAGGTGACTGAGTGCCAAATGTTGTTGAAGTGGCACAATCGACCTCCTACTGGTATGTGAGGCAATGGAAGTTGGCTGCTGCTCTCTAGGTAGAAGTCAAAAACCTGAAGCAGGACCTTGGTTGAGGAGCTGCTTGCGGTTTTTGTTTCCGTGTCTGTCGAGACTGGGCTTTTTGAAAAGGGCTCGTGGCACGTGATCTGGTTGGTGGCGGGTAGGACTTCTTCAGGCAGAAGAATGACTTCTAGAGTCCTTTCGGAAGGGCAGTTTTGAAGAGTAGTCAGAAGGCATCAGAGAAAGCTGTCTTAGGGTCTCAAGATGGTCCTTGAGTTCTGCCACCGTCCGTTGAATCTGTTCGCCAAACAGATTATCTCCTACACAGGGTAGGTCTTGTACCTCAGGCCAAAGATCAGAAGACTTGAGCTAGGCCCATCTCCTTGCCGAAATAGCGGCTGCAGATACCCTAGTAGCAGTGTCAAAAATATCGTAAGATGATATGATCTCTTGCTTGCCTGCCTCATTACCCTTGTTTACTAGGGTTTGGAGCTGATCTTGAAATTGCTGAGGCAAGGAGTCTGTGAAATCTTGTATCTGCTTAAAAATGACCCTATTCTATTGGGTCATATAGAGCTGATAAGCGGCAATTCGGGAGATGAGCATTGATCCTTGGAAGACACGGCGACCAATGGCATCTAGAAACTTCTGTTCCTTGCCAGGGGGACAAGAAGTGTGAGGCTTTGATCTCTTTGCTCTTTTCTGTGGAGATTCTACCACTACAGATTGGTGAGCCAATTGAGGTTTCTGAAAACCCGGAGCTGACTGCACCAAAGAGGTAGTGTCAGTTTTTCTGTGGACTGGAGCAATGTAGCCAGGATGTTCCCAGTTCTTCTTGAGGAGATCCAGAAGAACCTGGTGGATAGGGATGGAGGTTATTTCCTTGGGAGCATCCAGGAATTGTAGCAATGCCATCATTTGATGTCTATCATCCTGTTCAGTCTGTAATTGGAAGGGAACCAATTTAGACATCTGCTTCACAAAATTTATAAAGGAAAGGGCCTCTGGAGGAGAATGCTTTCTACTTTCAGAGGGTGAAGGTGGTGAAGGCAAATCATCGGTGTCTGGCGAGGAATCATCAGTCCAGGTATTATAGGGATCAGCACCTGCCCCTCTAGGAACTAGAGGGGGACGGGGTGGTGGGATACCTGAAGGGTCCTGGTCTAGGTTCTGAAGGAATCAAAGGAATAATTGGAGGTACCAATGAAGGCATCGAAGGCACCAGTGCAGGCATTGAGGGCATCGCTGGATGGCTCGATAGTGCCGACGGGCATATCTGTACCAATGGTTGGACCGGTGGCGAGGGACGTATCGGCATCGATGGCTGAGGAAGAACTCCCAATGGAGGGATGCGGAAGGGTGTTTCTCCTCCCGATGACAGAATAAGCGGGGAGGGTACCGGAGCCATCGGTGATCCGGGATCCATCGGTGGAAAAGCGGCAATGAGCGCTTCCATTCTGGAGAGCAGCGGGGCCAATGCTGCCAGAATCGGGTCTGTGGTCGGTTTCACAATTGGTACCGGTGTCGGTGCTGGAGGAACCTGGAGTCGTTGCATCGCCTTGTCGATGGGCCTCCTGAACATCCGGTCCAGTTCTTCTCGGAGACCTGGACCAAGCAGTCCCGGCTCCGGAACAGAAGAAGGAGGCAGAGGCATAGCCGGAGGGACCACTGTTAAAGGCGGAGTTGCGGCTCCTGATACCCTGTCTGTGTGAGGGTTGCCTCGGTGACCCAGTCGCCGAAAAGGTTGGTGCCTTTTCTGGACGGGGAGGGAGGGGGCGTAGAGGGTGTCGAAGGCCAAGATATCGTCGAGGCCGGACGATCACCGGCCGGTGGTCGATACTGGCACGAAGTTGACGGTGCCGGTTCTGATGTCGATGCCATGGAGTCAGGGTTTGAGCGTGGAAGAGAAGTTCCATCTTCTCCATTCTGGCCTTGCGACCTTTTGGTGTTAATAGGGCACATTTGGTGCAGGTCAGGACATCGTGCTCACGTCCGAGACACATTACACAGACTTTGTTGGGGTCTGTGATGGACATGGTGCGATTACAGTCCGGGCACAGGCGAAACCCCGACGCCATGAAAAAATTGAGCCGCGGTGCGGTCAACGGCCAATAGGCCGCAAGTGCCAAACTCAACGGTAATCGACGGAAAACTGGTAAAAAACTTAACGGAGTACCACGGCTTGCAAAAGTTAAAGAAGGGACCCCCTGTGGGGCAAATTTATTTCTAGTAATTCCGTGAGGAAAATTCTTGTCAGGAATCTCTGCAGAGCTTCTTAACCGTGTGGCTATTTATTTATTTATTTTGAATTCTTATATACCGACATTCCTGTATGAGATACAGTTCATACCGGTTTACCGGCTACTGCTGCATGGAAAAAAGAAGACTGAAGGGGGACCCCTGTTGGCTGCAGGGTTAGTGCCATGCTGGGCATGCCCAGTAGGGGCCAGTCAAAATTCTGCAAACTTTGACAAAAGTGTTCCATAATTGGGCTCCATCCTGTGATGTCACCCATATGTGAGGACTACCATCCTGCTTGTCCTGTGAGAAAGCTTTTCTGCCCAGGGACTGGGCAAGCATCCTTGCCTCGCTGGCTACCCTTGTCCGCGACAGCAGGAGGGTGCTAGCCCACCTTCTGGCGTGGACAAGGGTAGCCAGCGAGGATTTTCGAGAACTTGGCCTGGAGGATTTCCTGGCTGAGGATGGTCCTTCCGAGGCACTAGTGGACAGCTGCTGAAGGGTATTATAATGGTCCTTCAGTTGTGCCACCCCATCCCAGATCTTATCACCTTACAGGTTCTTGCCTGTACAGGGGAGGTCAGCAAGCCTGTCCTGGACCTCTGGCCGGAGATCAGAGGCCTGGAGCCAAGCCATTCTTCTGGCGCCGATGCCCACTGTGGCTAAGTAGGCTGCCATCTCAAAAACATCGTAGGTGGAACACACCTTGTGTTTTCCCGCCTCCACACCCAGCGAGACAAAGGTGGCAAGGGCTTTCTACTGTTGCTGGGCCAGATGGTGGCCTCCATCCATGTGACTCCCTTGGCCCGCCTCCACATGAGGAGACCCCAGTGTGCCTTGAGGTCCCAATGGCGGCAGGCATTTCAGGATCTAGAGGCTCCAGTCACTGTAACGGACCCTCTGAGGCTATCTCTGGCATGGTGGGAAGATCTTTCCAACCTGGAACGCAGCCTTCTCTTCCAACCTGTGCCGTCCCAGGTGACTCTCACCACCGATGCTTCCCCACAGGGGTGGGGAGCCCACACAAACGGCCTCCATACACAAGGCCTCTGGACTTTCTGGAACTTCGGGCAATACAGTACGCCTTGTGGGCATTCAGAGATCAGATGTCATCTAAGGAAGTTCTGATCAGGATGGACAACCAGGTCACGATTTGGTACATCAACAAATAGGGCGGCACGGGCTCATTCCTCCTCTGCCAAGAAGCGGTGCAAGTCTGGAACTGAGCCCTCTCTCAAGGGATGTATCTGCGGGCAACCTACCTGCTAGGTCACCTCACTGTGCTGGTGCACCGCCTCAGCCGGTCCTTCCAACCACAAGTGGTCTCTCAACCCAGTGGTGGCAGCCAATCTGTTCCATTGATGGGGTATGCTGGATATGGACCTGTTCACCTCCCCTCACAACCACAAGATGAGTAGGTTCTACTCCCTAGTGCCAGGGAACAACCATCCCGCCTGCGATGCCTTCTCCCTTTACTGGGGGCAGGACTTCCTGTATGCGTAGCCCCATCTACCTCTCCTCTTGAAGATTCTGTCAAAACTTCAAAAGGGATAGGGGGAGAATCATGATACTTGTGGCACCTTCTTGGCCTCAGCAGGTTTGGTTCCCACTTTTGCAGGACCTGTCAGTTCGAGGGCCCATCCAGCTGGGGATGGTGCCTGACCTTATATCGCAGAATCAGAGCACCCTATGCTATCTGAACCTCTGGGCACTGGCCCTCATGGCTTGGATGTTAAGCGCGTAGTCTTCCAGCTGTTACAGCTCTCGGATTGTGTTTCCTGGATTCTGGTGGAGTCCCGGAAACCTTCAACCAGGAACTCCTACAGCTCAAAGTGGAAGTGTTTTTCCATCAGGTGTGGAGGACGTGGGTTAGACCTTTTCTCATGCCCTCTCCCCTGATTGCTGGACTACCTGTTGCACCTGACCAAGTCTGGGCTCCAGACCAGTTCCATCAGGGTGCATCTCAGTGCTGTCAGTGTGTATCATCGAGGTGTAGCTGGCACACCCCTTTTGGTCCAGACCCTAATGGGCCGTTTTATGTGGGGTCTTCTCCAGCTGAAGCCCCCTCTTCAACCTCTGGTGCTGTCCTGGGACCTCAACATTGTCCTGGCAAGACTGATGCAGCCTCCTTTTGAGCTGCTGTAGTCCTGTGACCTGAAGTTCCTCACCTGGAAAGTCATATTCCTGGTGGCAATCACTTCAGCTCATAGGGTCAGTGAGTTTCCACGATCGTCTGCTATTGTGTACGTATCCTGTCTGCCCAACGTTGTGACTGATTTCCACCTCAATCAGTCCATCGTTTTGCCCACCTTTTTTCCCCAGAGTCCTCATTCCCACCGAGGGGAACGGGCACTTCACACCCTGGACTGTAAAAGGGCTTTAGCATTCTACCTAGATCACATGGCGAGCAATAGGCAGTCTACCCAGCTCTTCGTGTCCTTTGACTCCAGCAGACTGGGGGTGGCAGTAGGTAAACAGACCTTGTCCAACTGGCTGGCAGATTGCATTGCCTTCTGCTACATGCAGGCAGACCTTCAGCTAGCCGGCAGAGTAAAGGCTCATTTTGCGTGAGCTATGCCAAAGTCGGTGGCTCATTTGCGTGTAGTCCCTGTTGTTGAAATTTGCTGGGCCGCAATCTGGAGTTCTCTTCACACATTTGTGGCTCATTACTGCCTAGACAGGGATAGTGGTTAGGACAGTGCCTTTGGTCAATCTATCCTGTGTAGTCTGTTCCACACCTGAGCCCAACTCTCTCTGCTCGTGCTTCCTGTGGGAGCCAGACCACCCCGTGTTACCTATGGTGTCGCAATTGTGTTATGCCCGTTGGCATCTTGTTTGGTCGTTGTTGGTCTCTCTAGTTGAATGGGGCAGGCTGGAGCTTTGGACAGAAAATGGTACAGAGAAGAGCGACCAAAATGATAAAGGGGATGGAACAGCTCCCCTATGCAGAAAGACTAAAGAGGTTAGGACTGTTCAGCTTGGAGACGAGATGGCTGAGGGGGGATATGATAGAGGTGTTTAAAATCATGAGAGGTCTAGAATGGGTAAATGTGAATCGGTTATTTACTCTTGGATAATAGAAGGACTAGGGGGCACTCCACGAAGTTAGCATGTAGCACATTTAAAACTAATTGGAGACAGTTCTTTTTCACTCAACGCACAATTAAACTCTGGAATTTGTTGGCAGGGGATATGGTTAGTGCAGTTAGTGTAGCTGGGTTAAAAAAAGGTTTAGATAAGTTCTTGGAGAAGTCCATTATCTGCTATTAATCAAGTTGACTTAGAAAATAGCCACTGCTATTACTAGCAGAAGTAGCATGGGATATACTTAGTTTTTGGGTACTTGCCAGGTACTTGAAGCCTGGATTAGCCACTGTTGGAAACAGGATGCTGGGCTTGATGAACCCTTGGTCTGACCCAGTATGGCATGTTCTTTTATTTTTATGTACTCATCCACATGTGAGGACTACCATCCTGCTTGTCCTAGGAGAAAGCTCAGTTGCTTACCTGTAACAGGTGTTCTCCTAGGCAGCAGGATGTTAGTCCTCTGGAATCCTGCCCGCCTCCCCACGATGTTGGGTTTACCTTTGGTTTGTTTTATTTTTTGCTCTTATTTTTGCTATGTTACAAGACTGAAGGGGGACCTCACGTAGATGTGTGGATAGTAGCAGGCTGGGCATGCTCAATCTGCTGGTCAAAGCTTCTAGAAACTTTGACAAAAGTTTTCCGCACCGGCTCCATCGGATGATGTCACCCAATGTGAGGGCTAACATCCTGCTGTCCTAGGAGAACATCTGTTACAGGTAAACAACTGCACTTTCCTGCTACAGCAATGCTTCCCTTGATTCTGGGATTTCTGCAGGAAGGTTTGGGTAAGGGATTGACCCTTAATACGCCGAAGGTGTAGGTGGCACTTATGGCCTGTTGCAGAGGGTAAGTGCAGGGGAAGCCTCTCTTTGCGGCCTGTTTTGTCCAGATTTCTAAAAGATGCTACGCATGTTCGCTCACCCTTGCGAATACCTGTACTGCTTTGGGATATTAATCTGGTGTTGACCTTTTTGGGAGGCCCCCACATTCCATTCTCTCCGGCAGCTCCCTTTGCGCTTATTAACCTTGAAAATTTCAGAAGTTGCACTCCTTGGATGTGAGGAAATGTCTGTTGTGTTACCTTAAGTTAACCTAACCTTTTCAAAGGATGGATCAGCTCTTCCTGCTTCACAGAGGAGTGAAAAAGGGAATGGAAGCTTCTTGTGCTACAGTGAAATGCTGGATTAAGGAAGTTGTTATGGAAGTCTGTGTAGATATGGATAACTCACTGCCCAGACAAATGAGAGCTTATTCAACTATACCACAGGAGGTCTCTTGACTGGAGTTACAGTTGCTATCACTGTCTGAGATCGGTAGGGAGGTAACTAGGTCTTCCTTGCATACCTTCTCCAAGCATTATCATTTGGATGATTAGAGTTCAGGATATATCCTTTGCCAGAGCAGTGTTGCAGGGGTCACAGGCAGCCTCCCACCTAAGAGGAAGTAGCTTTGGTTCATCCCACTTGTGTGAATTGGCCTGCCTGAATGCAGAGAGGTGAAATTACTACATACCGTGTTTCCCCGAAAATAAGACCTCGTAGAGGTTTTGCCAAATTGCTAAATATAAGACCTCCCCCGAAAGTAAGACCTAGCACATATTACATGTAAACAATCAAATTAGCTACGGTATTCCCTCCCATACAGTAACGCGCGCCCCTGCCGTTTTGCCACGCGTTTAACCTGCTAACTTACAGCCTACCCTTACCCCTGCCTTAGAGGCAGGGGTAAGGGTAGGCGGCAAACTTTCCCCCAGCCCCCGCTCACCTGCCCGGGCCGCTTCCATGGGTGCTGGTCTCCGGGGCAGCTCCAGTCCTCTCCCCTCCTCCCGAAGCAAGGAAAGCGCAAAAAAAGCGAAAAAAAAAAAGTTGCAAGAGAGAGAGGGGCGAGAGGACGGGCAATCCTACCCTCGGGATTGCCAGTCCTCTCCCCTCCTCCCGAAGCAAGGCGCGAAAAGCAGCCTTGCTCCAGGAGGAGGGGAGAGGACTGGCAGTGTAAAGCAATGAAGTGACTTACTTTTTTCACAGCCCTCCTCCGGAGACAGACATCGGACGGACACGGATCGCGGCTCCCCTGCCTCCCGGCGAAGATGGATGGCTGCACGGGCGAAAGCAGCCCCTGTACGTGCGATTGGGCCGCTCAGTGCGTGACGTCACATGCCGTGATGCCAAACGTTGTGACGTCACGCATTGAGCGGCCCAATCGCACGCACAGGGGCCGCTTTCGCCCGTGCAGGCATCCATCTTCGCCGGGAGGCAGGGGAGCCACGATCCATCTCCGGAGGAGGGCTGTGAAAAAAGTAAGTCACTTTGTTGCTTTACCGTACACTGCCAGGCCTCTCCCCTCCTCCCGGAGCAAGGCTGCTTTTCACGCCTTGCTTCGGGAGGAGGAGAGAGGACTGGCAATCCCGAGCGTACTGTAGGATTGCCTGTCCTCTCTCCCCTCTCTCTCTCTTGCAACTTTTATTTTTTTCACTTTTTCGCTTTCTTTTGTTTCCGCTTTCGGGAGGAGAGGAGAGAGGACTGGCAATCCCAAGCGTAGGAGAACCGTCCACTTCCTGGTACCTGTCATTTCAAATGTCATTTGAAATGACAGATACCGGTACCAGCGTGTCCGTGAAGCATTAGGCCAGCGCACCCCATTTTACTGTATAGAGCGCTAACGCTTCACGGACGCTTCTTACCGTAGACGCAGCTTGCATTTTTTAAAATTACTGTATAAAGAGCATCACTCTTTTTTTTCAGTCAGTCAATCTGTGATTCTGTGAGCACGCAAGCCCAAAAGGGAAGAGAATGCAAGCTGTTTTGTTTTGTTCAGCAACTGCCCTATATATTGGTGATATAATTGGACATCTAGATTAATAAAATCTCATACAAATTGCTATAAGAAGGAAGGAATCAAATTAATCAGTTTAGTCTGAGTTTCCTTTCTTCTGCATTCTCTCAAAGATCAACAAATGAATGGAGAAGAATGGATGGAAATGGACAATGTGCTCAATGCCCCATTCTCTCAGGATTCAGTAACATCAGTGGTCATTTTCTAGGTTTGAGTCAGCAGCAGCCTCCACCTTTCAGTTTTTCCCAATGGAGAAAAGGAAGCAAGTTAAAAATGATCCCAGCAGGCAGAAGTAGTTGAATACAGGCACCGAGGCAGGGAGAGCAGGCCCTCGAGGAGCGAGTTCATTTTTTTGTTCAACAATATACCGGTATGTGAATTCTTCTTCATGGAAAAATAAGACATCCCCTGAAAATAAGGCCTAGTGCATCTTTGGTAGCAAAAATTAATATAAGACACTGTCTTATTTTTGGGGCAACAGGGTATGTAATAATTTCCTTTCCTCTGGGACAGGCAGGCCAGTCCACACTCCTGCTGAGCTGCCTGTACTATACTGAGCTATAATGTGCTTCATTGTCTTTTCTTTGACCTGTGTGGGGACATTGTCAGAGATAGAACTCAAAGGTCAATGCAGGTCTCTGAGGCACCTGGCATCTGCTTTAATGAACCATTATATTTGTTACATTTCCTCCTGTACTAAGTCTAGTGCTTTCCCTTATTGGAAGTGTTAAAAAAAAAAACCAAAAACTGGGGAGGAAACATATAGTGTTGAAGTTTAAAGTTGGAATGTCATTCAGTTGTCTAAAATTGGCTTTTCCAGGAATACTGGCAGACTAGTTGATCTGTCTTCAGCTGCTGATTGGATTGCGTACCCCACTGGTGTGAACTGGTCTGCCTGTCCTAGAGGAAAGTCCATTAACTGCTATTAATCAACTTGACTTAGGAAATAGCCTCTGCTATTACTGGCAGCAGTAGCATGGGATCTTCTTGGTGTTTGGATACTTGCCAGGTTCTTGTGGCCTGGTTTGGCCTCTGTTGGAAACAATGCTGGGCTTGATGGACCCTTGGTCTGACCCAGCATGGCAATTTCTTATGTTCTTATGAAAGGAAATTTATCAGTTAAGAAATAAAGAAAAATTAGTTTCTTACCTGATAATTTTCGTTCCTGTAGTACCTAGGGTCAGTCCAGACTGCTGGGTTATGCCTCCCGTCCAGCCGATGGAGTCAGAGAAAAGCACCCCCTAGATATACTGGTATGCCACCTGCACTCCCTCAGTATAAAGAATATCAAAGCAGAATGAATCATAGAAACATCCACTCCTGCTGAATAGTAAACTCCTTTAACTCAACCAATGACTAGATCAAGTAGGCCTAGTGCTCTAAAAACACAAACAAACTTGTCTCCCTATATGAAAATAGAAAACCCTGTATTACTTGCCTGAAACTACACATCAACACGTATTCTGATTCGCTGCAGCTGCAGGAACTGTAAGGAGACAAAGCAACAGAAAGCAGTACGAGCGGTCTCTCCAGCAGTAAACAGACTTGGGCGGGCGTCAGGACTGATCCTAGGTACTACAGGAACAAAAATTATCAGGTAAGAAACTAATTTTCCTTTCCCTGTACGTACCAGGATCAGTCCAGACTGCTGGGATGTACCCGAGCCGCCTTAAATGGGGTGGGACCCAGAGAGTCCCGCTCGAATCACAGTGCTATCAAAAGAATCCACCGACGGATCACGGATATCCAACCGATAATGTCGAGCGAATGTGTGCAAGGACTTCCAAGCGGCCGCCCTGCAAATCTCTTGAGGAGACACAAACTGACTTTCAGCCCATGATGGCGCCTGAGAACGAAGAGAGTGAGCCTTAAGCCCATCCGGTACAGGACGTCCGCACCCGATGTATGGGGAAGCAATCATGCTTTTCAACCAGCGGGCGACAGTAGTCTTGGAAGCCTGAAGATCCTTTTTGGGGCCATTCCACAAAACAAAGAGATGATCTGACCGTCGAAAATCATTAGTCACCGCCAGGTACCGCAGAAGTGCCCGCCGGACATCCAAACGCCTCAGATCCCGACCTTGAGAAGAGCGAATATCCTCCTCAGAAAAGTCAGGTAATTCCACTGCCTGATTGACATGGAAGGTCGAAACCACCTTAGGCAAGAAAGAAGGCACAGTGCGTAGGGATACCCCGGACTCAGAAATACGCAAAAACGGCTCCCTGCACGACAATGCCAGAAGTTCTGAAACGCGATGCGCTGAAGAAATAGCCACTAGAAATACTGTCTTGAGAGTTAAATCCTTCAAAGTGGCTCTCTTGATAGGTTCAAATGGAGACGCAAATTCCTAACCCTGCGTAAAAAACAAGCAACGTCCGGGTGGCAGGCAAGAGAAAAACCATCAATCCTGCCCCTCAGACAGCCCAGGGCCGCTACCTGCACGTGAAGCGAACTGTAAGCTAAGCCCTTTTTCAAACCATCCTGCAAAAACGTGAGAATATGCCCCAAAGAGGCCCTCCTTGGCGACAGCTTTAACTTACTGCACCAGGAGTCAAAGACCTTCCAAACGCTGGCATAGGCGAGAGACGTCGAGGACTTCCGTGCCCTGAGAAGAGTAGAAATCACCGCTTCTGGGTAACCCTTCTTTCTCAGTTGTCTCCCCTCATAAGCCAAGCCGCTAGACAAAAGCGATCTGCCAGATGGAAAGATACTGGGCCTTTACTCAGAAGATTCTGGAGATGACCGAAGTGCAATGGACCGTCCACCGCCAGATTGACAGATCCACGAACCATGGCCTTCTTGGCCACTCCGGGGCCACTCGAATTACCAGACCCCGGTGAGATTTGATGCGTCTTAACACCTTTCCCACTAGGGGCCACGGTGGAAACACATAAAGGAGGATGTGTGGAGGCCACGGAAGTACCAGCGCATCCACCCCTTCCGATCCGTGTTCCCTCCTTCGACTGAAGAAACGAGCCGCTTTGGTGTTTCGCCGAGTCGCTATTAAATCCAAGCACGGGGTCCCCCAACATCGAGTTATGAGTTGCATCGCCTCGGCCAACAGTTCCCACTCTCCTGGATCCAGGTGTTGTCGACTGAGAAAATCTGCCTGAACATTGTCCACGCCTGCGATGTGTGAGGCCGCGATGCGGGTCAGATTGCGCTCCGCCCAGGCCATTAACAAAGTCGCTTCGGCAGCCACCGGGCGACTTCTTGTGCTTCCTTGCCTGTTTATATGCTCCACTGTGGTCGCGTTTTCTGATAGAATTCGCACCGCCCATCGGTGCACCATCGGGAGGAGTTGACACAAGGCCAGACGAACCGCCCGGGTCTCCAAGCGATTGATGGACCATGTGACCTGCCGGGGGGGACCATCGTCCCTGCACTGCTCGGGACTGACAGACCGCTCCCCACCCGGATAGACTGGCATCCGTCGTAACAATGATCCAAGGTGGAGGTTCCAAGTCCACCCCCTGAAGGAGATGGTCCAGTATTAACCACCAACTGAGACTGGACAGTGCCGGCTCTGGCAAGGGCAATAGCATGTTGTAGTCCTCCGACTTGGGATCCCAGCGGGAAAGCAGTGCCCCCTGCAAAGGGCGCATATGAGCAAAGGCCCAAGGGACCATTTCCAGAATAGAAGCCATATGCCCAAGTACCTGTAAATAATCCCAGGCCGTAGGCAATGGCAGTTCCAACAGGTTCCGCACCTGAGCCATTAAATTGACCATCCGTTGTCGTGGAAGAAACACTTTGCCCACCAAGGTATCGAAGCGGGCTCCCAGAAACTCCAGGTGCTGAGTTGGGCTTAGATGGCTCTTCGTGAAGTTGATCACCCAACCTAGCGCCTGTAGCTGCTCTACTACTGACTGAAGGCTAGCTTGCACAGAGCTTCCGACTTATGAGCCAATCATCCAGATAGGGATGCACTAGTATCCCTTGGCGGCAAAGAGATGCCGCGACCACCACCAATATTTTGGTGAAAATTCTGGGGGCTGCGCGAAACCGAACGGCAGGGCGCAAAACTGATAATGGTCCCCCAGAACCATGAACCTCAGCAATCTCTAATGGTGCTCCTGGATGCCAATGTGGAGATACGCCTCGGTTAGATCCAAAGAAGCCAAAAATTCTCCCTTGTGGATAGCCGCAATGACAGACCTCAGCATCTCCATGCGAAAACGCGGAACGCGCAAAGCTCTGTTGATCTGTTTCAAGTTCAAGATTGGTCGGAACGTTCCTTCCTTCTTTGGAACCATGAAGTAAATGGAATACCGACCGGTCCGACGCTCAGCAGGCGGGACTGGGACCACCGCTCCCAGCGCCCGTAAACGGTCCAATGTCTGCGCAATAACTTGCTGCTTTGCCGGAGGACCGCAAGGGGACACAAGAAACAGATCTCGGAGCGGGCGAGCAAAATCCAAAACGTAACCATGACTTATAACGTCAAGGACCCACTGGTCCGATGTTATCTTGACCCATTCCTCCCGAAACAGGGACAGGCGCCCCCCCGATTAAAGGAACGGAGGAATGGGCCAGCGTTGCTTCATTGTGCCACCTTACTGGGGGTAAAGGCATGCAATGCCTCCGAACG
This sequence comes from Rhinatrema bivittatum, assembly GCF_901001135.1. Taxonomy (NCBI): domain Eukaryota; kingdom Metazoa; phylum Chordata; class Amphibia; order Gymnophiona; family Rhinatrematidae; genus Rhinatrema; species Rhinatrema bivittatum. The sequence continues at coordinate 169,257,878 of NC_042622.1, read as the reverse complement.
TTGAGGCCGTCTGCCACGAAAGGAGTGCGTCCAAGTCTGTGACCGAGACGCCTGTTGTCTCTGTGTGGAGGAAACACCCCTCCCCACACGGAACCGTTGTTGGCCACGAAAACGGCCTCTGAAATTCCCAAAAGTGCAAAACTGCTTGGGCTTGTCCTCGGGCAACTTGTAGAACTTATTGTCCCCCAAGTCCTTAATGAGCTCCTCCAGCTCGTCCCCGAAAAACCATTTCCCTGTAAAGGGGAAGGAACCTAATCGGGACTTAGAGGAAGCATCCGCAGACCAGTGTCGAAGCCACAGTAAGCGCCTTGCGGATACCGCCGAGGACATAGTGCGGGCGGAAATCCAAAGGAGATCATATAAGGTGCCTGCAGTATATGTGACCGCAGATTACATGCGGTTCGCCTGCTCCGCCTCTTCAGGCAATAGGTCCTGGGCTGTAAGCAATTGCTGTACCCAGCGGAGCGTAGCCCTCTGCTTGAGGCTGCTACAGACCTCGGCCCGGACACCTAATGCAGAAACCTCAAAAATGCGCTTCAACAAAACCTCCAGCTTCCTATCCTGGAGATCCTTAAGTGCTGCTCCCCCCATCACGGGAATAGTAGTATGTTTAATGACAGCCATGACCGCCGAGTCCACTTTGGGTAGCTTGAGAAGATCTAAGGACTCAGCCGGGAGGAGGTACAGCTTCTCCATAGCCCTGCTAACCCTTAATGAGGCCTCTGGAAAATCCCATTCCCTAGATACTATCTGAAATAATTTCGGATGAAATGGGAAGGTCTGAGGGGGTCCCTTAATTCCCGCCAAAACAAAATCCCGCGGGGAAACATCTGTTTCCAGCGGGGGGGGGGGGGGGGGCGGAATCTCAAACTCTTTCAAGACCTGCGGGATTAAGAGATCCAGCTCGTCCTTACCAAATAAACGGAGGATCTGGGGGTCATCCCCTGCAACCAGGACATTTCCCTCTAAATCAACCCCTACATCCGGAATCAAGGGGTCTGGGAACGGGACAGTTGGCTCTGCATCCCCCGGATTTACTGGCGGCCGGGGACAACGAACCCCTGCATTCCCAGCGCCTGCAGCGGACTTGGAGACTTTAGTGGGAGAGGGACCCGCATCCTCCCAGCCAGCCTCTGCCTCTAGGAAGGCTTGATGCATCAGCAGAACAAACTGCGAACAAAATGGAACTTGCTGTCTCTGCGGGTCTGGGGGGGAGGGGGGGGTTTATGCGCCGCGAAATCGCGACCTCGTTGTGGGCTGAGGGCCGGAGGAGAATCCCCTCCGTCCGACGCTGCATCCTCGATGCTCGGCATGCGAGCCGATGGCACTCTCCGCGTTTCGTGCGGCCGCGAAAGGGGGACCCACAGGCAGTGCTGGGCCTCCGAGAGGGTCCCTTGCCCCAGGGAAGACAACGGGAGCAGAGACCCTCTTGAGAGAGCCGCGCCCCCGACTCCCCGCAGGCCAACGCACGCGGCATAGCAGCCCGAAGCTGCTAGAGCAGGAAAAAAGCCTGCAAAAACAGCAGAGCTGAGGTAAAATAAAAACGCGCCGGGTGACCAGGCCACCCCCTCCGGAGTCCTGGGACCCTAGCGTGGCAGGCTGGGGCCAACGAAGCGATCAAACAGCCTGTCACCAACTCGACTTACTGTATGCTTTTTTTTTTTTTTTTTTATAAAAGTAAAATCTGATCCCCGCTTCTTTCCTGTGATAGTTGAGCCCCCTTCAGAGGTGAAACACCCCTGGAATATACATACAGGGGGGAGAGTGACCGGCCCACCGGTGAATACTCCCCCTGGTCCCAAGGGATCACTATCTCTGCGAAATAGGCCTTAGGGCACTGCCCTGCCAAGAATCAGAACTTCGCCCAGCGCATGAGAAAAGAAAGGACAGAAACCAAACCTATCCACTGATCTAACTACCTTAAACCAAAAGAAATTGATCTAGTCAAAGGTCAGCAAAAAGTCAAACCTGAATAACCAAATTCAAATTTAGAAAAGATCAGGACCGCAGGTTATGTCTCTCAATCTGCTGGAGTCAGAGATATACTGGGGGATCGCAGGTGGCACACCAGTATATCTAGGGGTGCTTTTCAGCTTTTCTATGACTCCATCTGATGGACGGGAGGCATAACCCCAGCAGTTTGGACTGATCCTGGTACGTACAGGGAATTTCAGCTTTTTCCCATAAACACAGAATGGGAGAAAAGCCTTAATAAATAAGGCTCTGGAATCCATGGTTGTATAGGCAGCCCTGCCTTTAAAAATGTCATTTCATAGTTGTGGGGTAACACCAAATGCAATTTGTGGAGTTGTACATAGATTTATTTTAAAATGAAAAATACCTCATTTTATGTTTTGGTATTTTTCTTTCCCTGTTCACACCTTCTTGATGTTGGCTGACACCTATACTGCCACAAGAGGGCGTGTGGACCTTACCATGATTCTATGGAGGCTGCTGGGGTATGTGTCAGTCTGTCATGTGCAGCATCTAATGTCTGTATCCCATATCATCAGTTGGGCTGTGAACTTAGCTGTCACATTTACAGATGTGTCCTAACACTATCCTGCCAAAAATGTATTTCTTAATTTGCACCAAGATCTGAAGTTCTCAATCCTTCAGCTCAGTCCTCTGTTCTGGAAGAGTAAATAATGGCAGATGAAGACCAAAATGGCCCATCCACTCTGCCTGCCGCTCCATGCAAGTTACTATATTGTCTTTGTCTTAAGATTTACTGCTACATGCAGGTTACCTCAGTACTTCCATCCTCAGTTTTTGTCTTCACTGCCTCCTCCAGAAGGGCATTCTATGCATCTACCAACATTTTAGTGAAAAAATATTTCCTGACTATGTTTCAGTCTAGCCCCCTGGAGCTTCATATCATTACCCCTAGTGCTTACTTACGACTCCGATACACGTCTAGCTGAGGTAATTGATACCAAAACATTTTTTTTTAATTCACACTTTATTAAATTTTCAATTAAAGTAATCATACATCTTACTTTAGTAAAGAAGGAATATATTACATAAAGAAAACCAATATTCTCCACATCCATAAGAAAACATCTAAATACATCATTTTCTAAGAGGACAAAACTAGGTAATTAGAGACCAGTATATTTAAGGGAGAATAAAAGAAAAATCCTCTACAAGACAAACTGGCTTAACGGTTATCGGTGGCCCTTTTATTTGACTGTCTCGGGATCTGTGAACCACGGATCACCTCCCTGGCAGTCAAAAAGGACTTTAGCTGTTCTAATGCTACAAATAGAAAGCTTTCACCTTTGCCTCGTACTAGGCATCTACATGGATATTTAAGTACATATGTATAACCTAAATTAAGTACTTGTGCTCTCAGATTTAAAAACTCCCTTCTCCTCACTTGCATTGCCCTAGCAAAATCAGGGAAAACCTTAACTTTTTGACCATACCACATAATAGGAAAGTTTTGAAAATATTTCCTCATAATATCGCTGATGTCTTTCTCAGAAACAAACGATACTAATAGTATCCCTCTGCTCAATATCTCTGTCTCAGAATTTTCAAGAAATTGTGTCAAATTCTCAGGGATTTCAAATTGATTAGCTCCATTATTCCTTCCCCGTCTGGACAAGAAATAAGCCTTGCTAATCACCGGTAATTTTTGCTCTTCAAACTTTAAATATTCTAGGAAAAATATTTTTTTAAGTAACAAATATGTCCTCTCTTAGGACACTAGGAAAATTCAGGAACCTTAAGTTAAAGTGTCTGATATAATTCTCTAGGTATTCAAGTCTGCTTGACTGAATTCCATAGTCCTTAATTAACTTTGAATTCACAGCTTGCACTTGTTGCACATTCTGTTCTGTCGAATCCACTCTAATATTAAGGTCCTTGATCTTAGTTCCGAAGTTGAGGTTAATGGAATGCATTTCATTTTCTAGCTTTACATATTTGTGTTCACTGTCCTTGACTAGCCCTGCTAGGCTAGCAACCAGATCCCATAACTTATCCAGGGTCACAATAGCTGGTTTAGGGGGCAGTTTAAATGACTCACCCCTTCTTCAGCCCTCAGAGTCTCTGGAAACTTGTACCGCCGCTTGTACTGCCTCTATTCTCCTCCAAGAAATCAACCGGCAATACTGAGGGCTCAGCTTCTCCTGGTATTTTCCCCGGGGCTGTCGCCAACACACTAGAGGAGAGCAGTGGCTGCAACGCTGCTCCTTCGATGCGGCTTCCCCATCCCGTCTATAGTATGATGTCATCTTTAGGCGCCAGCTCTGATTAACTCTCCGGCGGGACAGGACACGGCAGGGGGCCGACAGACCAGGGGACTTAGCGCGGTTTCCCCATATGGCAATGAAGCTCCCTCTCTAATTGCCAAAGCAGGGACTAAGCCTCCCGTTTCCACCGATGCTGCTGCAAATGAGGTGATACGCTGCTGTCTAGAAGGTAAGAGGGGCTCCGGGGGAAAAAGCCCTCACCTTGCCTTTACGTTTCGGAGGCATAACACAAAGAAAGAAAAACCACAAATTCTGAGCGCCGTCACTCACAGCCGCTCCACCAAAACACTTTTTAAAGTCAAATCTTTTAAAGTCGTTCTAGCTAAAGGCTCAAAGGGTTCCTCAAACATTGCCTGCAAAACCAAATTCAAAATTTGTTGAAGAAATGTCACTAACTGGTGGGTGAACATGCTTTACCCCATTTAAATAATGAGCAATATTCTTATTTTGAAGCAATAGTTAAAACTTTGCCTCTACCTTTGAAACTGGATATTGCTGCAACCTAAACCTTCAATGAACTGAATGCCAAACTGTTCTCCAAACCTTTTTGTAAAAATGCAAGGATATTTTTAATTTGTTACTGCCAAGGAGAAATATTACTTTGTTCATAGTAAATTTCAAATAGCTGTCATCTTCATATATATATACACACATACAGTAAATATGCTGATTTCTTCCTTGACCATAAAATTGAAGGTGAATAACCCTGAGTAGCTGTGATCTTTCAAAAGCCATGCCATGAGTGAGAAGGGAATGGGGTTGTCCATTACACTTGGCCTTGATTGCTTCACTCCTGAACTCCTAAAACATCTTTTCTTTCCTGTTCTTGCTTGATGCCATCAGATCCATCTGATGCCCTCCCCATCGATGTACTATCAGCTAATAAGCTTAACTCCCATTCTCCCAGATGTATTATATTTCTGCTCAAGAAATATACTTGAATATTGTCCTAACCCACAATGTGAATCGCTATAATTGCTTCAGATTGCTCTCTGCCCAAACAGGAAAGCTGCCTTCTTGGCTGTTCCCTGACTTTGAATTCCTCCTTATTTATTCACCTATGCTACTGCTGTACCATTGTCCCACAGAACTCTAATTCTTCTCCCCTTGATTAAAGGTTGACAATGGAACAGGGCCAGCCTTATTGCTCGTTTCCAAATGATTTATGTTCCATGAACTCTCCTACTTTAACCAACAGCCCTGCATGTAATGGCCTTAACAATGGACACCCCATCCTTTTAGACTGGCATCTGTTATTACTATCCTCGCTGGAAACTCAAAGGATGCTTCCCTCTGCAGATTTAAAGTGTTTATCTACCAATGTAGACTTTCTCTTTCTGACTCTGAAAGGGGTAAACAAATTTGTGACTTCCATCTTGTTAATAGATCTGATTGTAACAGCCTCATATGAACTCTTGCCGAAGGAACCAAGTCCAGAGTGGAAGCCATAAATGCAAGAAACTGAAGATAATCGCATGCTTTGAGGGCTTTTTGTCTTGTAAGTTTTTGTTACCTATTACTGAATTTTGAGAATCCTTTTTGCAGTCAATGAGACCTGACCTGTGAGAGTATTGAATGTGCCCCCAAGTATTCTAATTTGTGGGTTGTTAGTAAATTGCTTTGCTCAAAGTTGATTATCCAGTCTACTTCCTGAAATACAGCTACTACGCAATTCGTCACTCGTATACTTTCTGCATATGTTTTGCTCCTGATCAGGCAATCATCTAGATAAGGATGCACCATTATTTCTTCTCATTTTGAAAAAAGCTGCTGCCATAACATTACCTTGGTAAATGTTCTTGACACATTGCTAACACAAAAGGTAAGGCCTTGAATTGATACTTCCCAAGATGCAAAAATGGAGATATTGTTGGTTGCTTTCCATTATAGGAATATGAACGTAGGCCTCCAAACCTAGAGATGGTAGGTATTCCCCTTTTTTCACCAATGATATTACTGACTGAAGAGTTTTCATATAAAAGGGAGATACACGCAAACTCCTGTGTACCAATTTTAATTCTAAGTTCCTGAACATACGCAGATCAGTCCAGACAAGTAGGTTTTGCCTCCCTACCAGCAGATGGAGTCAGAGAAACAAAACATTGAAGCACTGCTACATAACAGAGTGCTACCTGCAGTCCCCTCAGTATTTCTCTGACTCCAGCAGATGGTAGAGGTGCAAACCTGCAGTCTGGAATTTGGTGCCAGGGGATGAAATTATTGAAGTTAGTGCAGCTGGGTTTAAAAAAGGATTGGATAAGTTCTTGGAGGAGAAGTCCATTACCTGCTATTAATTAAGTTGACTTAGAAAATAGCCACTGCTATTACTAGCAACAGTAACATGGGATAGACTTAGTTTTTGGGTACTTGCCAGGTTCTTATGGCCTGGATTGGCCACTGCTGGGAGACAGGATGCTGGGCTTGATGGACCCTTGGTCTGACTGTAAGAATCTAAAAACATGGCTTTTTCAAAAAGTATTTATAACATGACAAGAAGAATTAACACTTAATTCTAACTTATTTATCTCTCTTTTTATTTCTCCTGTTTTATTTTCTGTTTTACTTTCTATTACAATGTAACCTCTTTAATTTTTGTTATATGTAAACCGATGTGATGACTTTAGTTGAATGTCGGTATATAATAAATAAATAAATAAATAAATGAGTATCAAAACGGGCGCCCAAGTACTCCAGTACCTGAGAAGGAACCAAGTGACTCTTTGGCTGATTGATGATCCAACCCAGCGACTCCAGTAGAAAACACACCTGGTGTACTGACTGCCTTGATGAGCCAATCGTCCAGATAGGGATGCACCAGAATCCAGTCCTTCAGGGATGCTGCGACGACCACCATCACTTTCGTGAAGGTACGAGGAGCTGGGGCAAGGCCGAAGGGAAGGGCCCGAAACTGAAAATGCTGTCCCAGCACCTTGAAACAAAGAAACCTCTGGTGGTCCTGTCGAATGGTGATATGCAGCAAGGCCTTGGTGAGATCCAGAGAAACCAAAAACTCTCCTTTTCGGACCGCTGCTAGCACGCTGCACAACGTCTCCATCCGAAAACGTGGTACTTTCAAACTCCAGTTGACCTTCTGGAGGTCTAGGATGGGTTGAAAGGTGCCCTCCTTCTCTGGAACCACGAAATAAATGGAGTGGATTCCTTGCTGTAGTCCGCACAAGGTCATATAAGGGAATACCTTTTTACGTGACCCCAGCGACGTCATCAACTGGGGCCCGGACTGCCTGATAAATTCGGAGGGACTGCGGTGCGCAGTCGCCGGCGCGCTGCCAAAGCCGCGCGCCAAAGGGGTGCGCCCCTTCTGAATAATTTCTGTCGGTTTCCTTAAATACCCTTTATGGGTAGGAAAAGGAAATCCAAACCGTTTACTTCCTCACCGGGGACCTCTACGGTAAGAGGACCCACTGACCTACACGTGGATCGCAGGGTAAGCTTTTTTCCTAGGAATATTCCTGAAATATCATTTTCCTCTGGTTCCCCCGAGAGTCCTGGCCAAGTGCAGACACCCCAACTACAGATGGAATCGTTAGAAGTAGTTCCTCAGGACACTAACTTTAATGCTGAAGGAACTTTGCCTGGCAATAATGTTACTGGTGGAGAACAGATTGAACTTGGGGCTCAGATGACATCTGAATCCCCTCAAGAGACTAATTTAAGTTTAGAAAGTATTGATCCTCAAAAGGTAACCTTAGGAGATGTCTGGAAAGTATTACTGAATATGCAGAAATTTCTTATGCATTCTATTTCTAAGTTTAATAATGTAACTGTAGAAATTAGAAAAGCTGTGGATAATCATGAAGTTCGGCTGAATCAGGTAGAAGAAACTATTAAGACAATGAATGTGCAGATTCCTGCTATGCAGGCATCAAATACCACATTTATTAAAGATAGCTTAATAATACATCGACAACTGGAAAATATAGAGAATGAGAATAGAAAGAAAAACTTTAGACTATTACATTTTCCAGTATCTAGATTGCTGTCAGCCACAGAATTATTTAAGAAATATCTATTGGAAATATTATCTATTACCTCAATAGAGGAAAAGAATATTTCTAAAATATATTATGCCCCTAAAACAAAGATCAGAGCTTTAAATGATAAAGAAGAGATGGATGAGATACAAAGAGAGTCTCCTAACTTGACATCCTTTTTAGAAGCTTCAATCGATGACATACCGGAAAGAGCGACCCTTTTGGTATCCTTTTGTAGTGAAAAGGATAAAAACTTGACACTACAGAAATACTTTAAAAATAAAGATTTTGTATTCTGTGGTCAAAGGATTCAAATCTTTCCGGATGTCTCAAGAATGACTCAATTTAGAAGGAAACAATTTCTAACGTTAAAATCAAGGGTATTGACCATGTTCCCCATACTGTCTATCCACTTTTCATCGGGCACAGTGACTCTTATGCACCTTGTACTGTTTGTTTTACCTATTGATTGGTCGGGGGGTGGGTTATGGGAGGGAGGGGTTATATGCTGTTGCTGGAAAATTTGGAGCCAGTTGCTGTTCTTTTTGACTTGTTGTTCGTTGAGAATTGCATCTCGCTATTCTGTTTTTTTACAAGTCACATACGTTATATTCTGTACTGATCTTACTCTTTTGATTGCTGGTTCCTAATAAAAAACCATTTAAATACAAAAAAAAAAATCAAGGGTATTGGCTATAGGAGCAAGTTTCTTGCTTAGATTCCCTTGTAAATGTTCTGTGATATATCAAAAGAACAAATTTACTTTTCAAGACCCTGCACACCTAGAGACTTTTTTATTAGAGAAAGAAGTTAGCTGAGGTAATTTTCTGCACAAGAAATGAATGTTGCTCTCAATTGTTTTGTTAGTTGCAAAATTAGGATGATTTTTCTTATGTGATCCTCCCAGTTATGAGGACTATATTTTTTTGGGTGTACTAGAAATGTGATAACTTTGTTCTTGTGTAGTTTACTTGTACACTGAAAAAATTTTCTTTATTTGTGCAAATGTTTAAATTTGTGTAAAATTAATAAAATATAAATTGAAAAAAAAACCAAAGACAACGATCGCTAGATGGCTCAAAGAAGCTATTGTGACAGCGGGTCAACCACCCTCTTTGAGTGTCAAAGCACATTCCCTTTGATCTCAGGCAGCGTCCTGGGCGGAAAGCCAGTCTATCTCCTCCCAGGAGATCTGCCGGGCGGCCACCTGGAAATCATTGCATACATTTGCAAGGCACTATCGATTGCATCTCCAGTCGCCGACTTCCGGTTACTTTGGCGACAGGGTCATTCGAGCAGGGCTTTCAGGGGCCCACCCTATGAAGGAAAGCTTTGGTACATCCCACCATCTGGACTGATCCTGGTAAGAACAGGGAAAAGAAAATTATTCCTTACCTGCTAATTTTCATTCCTGTAGTACCATGGATCAGTCCAGACGCCATCCCTAACAATTTTGGGGATTGGGGTTTTCCTGCTCGATCTTCCCTTCTGACTTCGCTACTCTGTTTATCCTCTTCAGGTGTTCATGTTTATCCATTCACCTCTACATTTCCGAGGCTATTCCACGATTCCTTTTGCAAGTTCACTTTGTAGCACCAGTTGTCTTTGTTTATATATATTTTTTTCATACTAAGGTGTGGTTTGTTAGCTTAATCCATCCTTCTCTGTCAATGGCTCTGATATTCTCTATACTGAGGACTCACAGAGGGTGCATTGGTATAAGGCAGCACCCTCCGAAGCCTTGTCTGACTGCATCTGCTGGACGAGGGACATAACCCACCATCTGGACTGATCCATGGTACTACAGGAACAAAAATTTGCAGGTAAGGAATAATTTTGTCTCACATACAAATATGCTACAGCCATTACCTTGAAAAGCTATGTTTCTCTCCTGAGCTGAAGGTGTTTAAACATAAGTCATTTGAAGTAAAACTAAAACCAATGCAATTAGTACTAGTGTAAATAACAGAAGTTGTTGCTTTTGTTTTGCCATTTGTACAAAACTAAACTGGTTCCATCATACAAGCAAAGGCCTGAACCCTGGGCTCTTTGTGGCAAGAGATGCTCTGCTGCTAAAAGAAGAATGCAGCAGTAATAGAGCAGAGGAGGTGCTTTAGTCCTTGCTGGGCTACATTTCTTTATGGTTGCCATTTTGAAACCAGTGGGGGGGCCACCAAGGCTGGGGTGAAAGGTACTGTAACTCATCCAGCACTTGGCTAAACAGCAGTGCTGTATCTGTCCAGAAACACTACAGCAAGACTAATTTGCACAGTCATTTAACTACTAGCTGGTACCAGTTAATTCAACACGGTTTGTCAGCATGGAGGTGCTCAGCAAATTCTTTGCCATGCCTCATGTAGACACCAGCATGCTCTGCCTATGTATGTAAACATATCTGCTGAATATTAATTCTGTGTATGTAAATATATCGGCTGAATATTAATTCTGGCTATTCTAAAAATAAGGCTATTTTGTGGCCCTGGAGGACCAGCATCATACAATTATTATAAGACAAATTCGTGGAGAAGTCAGTAAACTGTTAGTAACCAACAGACTAAAGAACTAGCCACTGCTTATTACTGCATGATAGCAGCATGGGTTCTAGTTATTATTTGGGAATTAGCAGGTACTTGTAGCCTGGATTGGCCACTATTGGAAACAGGATATTGGGCTTGATGGACTCTGTTTGACCCCATATGGCAATTTCTTATGATCTCCTGGGCTATTCCTTATTACATTTGCTGTGGTGAGCTCTTACAATGGCATTTATTTATATTCCACGTTTCAGGCACGTCAAAGCACATTATATTCAGGTACTGCAGGTTATTTCCCTGTCCCCAGTGGCTCACAATCTAATAAGCCGATGCAATATCCACGCGGGAAAAATGGGTTCTCATGATGGAGCAACCACTTTCCTAATGCACACCCATCCACCTCTCCCGGGCGTGCGATGCAGGCAGCTAATAAGCTGCTGCGTTAAAAAGGAGGCAATAGGGGGAATTGTGCATCCCTAGTGCCACCTCAGCATCGGGTGTCCAGGAGAAATGGTTGTGTGCGGGTTAGGAAAATGGATGCTTGTAAATTGAGCATCCATTTTCCAAACCTGACCGCCAGCAAGACTTTTTTTTTTCACTTTGCTGCTTTCTGTGATATTAAGTTGAAGGAACCACAGATAAGCAGTATAGGAAAACTGGTTCTTACCTGCTAATTTTCGTTCCTGAAGTACCACGGATCAGTCCAGACAAAACTGAGGCACTACTACATAACCGAGAGTGCCACCTGCAGTCCCCCCCAGTATTGAACTGTACCCAAGTCAAGATGACTATGTTAAAATACCCTCACTCCCACTAAGGGTGAATAGAAACTTAAAGTTGGAGACCCTGGAACTAGGCCCCTCTTGATTTAACACAAAACATATATCCAACTATGTACATCACACATTATCCCAGGACAAGCAGGATGATAGTCCTCACATATGGGTGACATCATCAGATGGAGCCCTGGTACGGAAAACTTCTGTCAAAAGTTTCTAGAAACTTTTGGCTGGCACTCTGAGCCTACTGAGCATGCCCAGCATGCCATGATATTATCAGCCACAGGGGTCTCCCTTGAGTCTCTTTTTTCCGCCTTGCTGTAAGCAAAGCAGATTAGGAGCTCTGGGAAATTTTCCCTCACTTTTTTCCTTAGGGAAGAAAACTTTTTCAGTCACATTTTCATCGGGTCTCCCTTCGACATAGTTTCCGTAAGTACATTTTTTGAATAGCTTTTCGGTCACCTCACTAACGGTTCCCGCCGGTCATCTACCGTTATTCGGCCTATTTTTCCATCATGGCCTCCGGGTTCAAAAAATGTCTGCATTCTGTGCCTGGGATCAGGCCACGATGTCCGGGCTTGTACAACCTTTGCCCAGATGACACCGAAGGGCAGGCGTGCCCATTTGGATAAGATGGAGGAATTATTTAAGAAAATCCCATCGTCGACATAGTCTCCGAGAATGACACCTCCCTCGGTGGCAAAACATCGAGGAGAAAAAAGGACCAATGACCGTCCGTCACTGACGCCATCCGTATCCTCGATAGCGTCTTCCTCGGCATCGAAGGAACATCGGGAGAAAAGACGCCATCGACATCGATCCATCGACCCATCGGATGGAAAGACACAGGCGTCTTCGAAGGACATCGAACCGATGCCAAAGAGAGTCCGGGTACTGGAGCCAACTCGATCGACGGTACCCAAGGAATCGAGGCGCTTTCCACCGGGCTTGGTGTTAGAGAATGTGCCACTATGCTTAGTCGTGGAAGTGCCAATAGCGCCAGCAGTACCTTCCCCAGTGACAGTGGACACAGTCCCAGTTTCCAGGGAAGAGGTGACAAATATGGTCCAACAAGCCATCGTCGAGGCTTTACGAAACTTCCAGCCTCCGACAGTACCATCGGTACCGACACAGACTCCGGCATCAACATCGGACCAGTCGATATTTCAGCCCTTGCTGAACAGAATCGACGCCTTGATAGGAATCTTTCCTCCAGCACAGACGACACCGATTCCACCGATGCAACCATCGACTCCATTGATGCCGATGCAACCACCAGTGGCTCCTGCCATCCCGATTCCTGGATCATCGGATGAAGATGATAGGGACATCGGGCCTTCACCGGCATAGAGTACCGGGAAAACCCTCGATGCCACTCAAAGATTCCTTGATGCCAATGCGTCCAGGTCCAAAGGGAGACGCCCGGCATAGATTCCCATCGATGCCATCGAGGCCCATCGATGCCCTCATCACCAATGAAGCCAAAGCAGATTCCATCCAAATCTGTTTTTAAAACAAAGCATCATATACAGCCAGAGGATCCCAATTCGCCTTATCATCCTCAGTATACTCCCTGGAAGGATGTAGATACTGATACAGAGTCAGAGGAATTGCAATCTGAGCCTTCTCCACCAGAGGAGAGAAAAAAATCCCCTCCTGAAGATTTGTCCTTTACAAATTTCATTAAAGAAATGGCAGACATAATTCCCTTTGAATTGATGACGGAGGAGGATACCAGACATAAGGCCTTAGAAGTCCTTCAATTCGTGGACGCACCAAAGGAAATAATGGCAATCCCAATCCATGAAGTCCTTTTAGAACTTCCTCAAAGAATGTGGGAACATCCCTGCTCAGTACAAGCGGTGAATCGAAGAACAGATGGCACTTATTTAGTGCAACATGCTCCAGGTTTCCAGAAGCCCCAACTGCCTCATCATTCGGTAGTCGTGGAATCGGCTCAGAAAAAGGCCCAAAAATAGAAACCTCATTCTTCTGTTCCACCAGGAAAGGAGCAACAATTTTTAGATATCTTAGGAAGAAAAGTTTACCAAGGCTCCATGCTGGTATCTCACACTGCGGCATACCAGCTTTATATGACACAGTACCAAAGAAACTTGTGGAAACAAGTGCAGGGTATTGTCGATGACCTTCCTCAGCAACAACAACTAGCTTTGAGTACACTGGTTGCAAAAGGATTGGAATCTGGTAAACACGAGGTGCGAGCAGCTTATGATGTTTTTGAATCAATAACTCGTTTATCAGCATCAGCAATAAATGCAAGAAGGTGGGCCTGGCTTAAGGCCTCGGACCTCAGGCAAGAAGTCCAGGAACGACTGGCAAATCTCCCTTGTGTTGGAGACCATCTTTTCGGGGAAAAGATTCAGGCTACAGTATCTCAGTTAAAAGACCATCACGAGACACTCCGCCAGCTCTCCAAACTGCTAGCAGACCAGCCATCCTCCCTGAGAAAATCATCTCAAAGGAACACAAGATGACCCTTCTACAGACCTAGAAGGTATTACCCACCGGCTTCTTCAGTGCGTCTGTACCGTCCATCACAAAGAGGACGTCCACGTCAGCCAAAACAACAAAAACCCCAGCCACCACCACAAACTGGACCAGCAGCGGGTTTTTGAACCAAAGCAAGAGAACAAAAGCCTTTCTCTCAACCCTGTACCCTCCCTACCAGTAGGAGGTCGACTTCATTATTTCAAACACCAATGGAGTCTCATCACAAAAGACCAATGGGTATTAGCCATACTAAATCAGGGATATTGCCTAAAATTCAAAACAATACCCCCGCACATTCTCCACCCATTCCACTTTGGACAAGCATGGTCATCACACCTCAAGGCAAGGGTTTCTATTCCCGCTATTTCCTCATTCCAAAGAAAACAGGTGACCTTCGCCCTATCTTAGATCTCCGCATTCTCAACAAATTTCTACAGAAAGAGAAATTCCGGATGGTATCTCTGGGAACCATCCTTCCCTTGCTTCAACGGGGAGATTGGCTCTGTTCTCTAGATCTTCAAGACGCTTATGCACACATACCAATTTCCACACAACATCGCAAGTATCTACGATTCACAGTGGGAAAACATTACCAGTATCAAGTCCTACCATTCGGACTGGCCTCTGCTCCTCAAGTATTCACAAAATGTCTAGCAGTGGTTGCCGCACATCTAAGAAAAAACAGTATTCATGTTTTTCCATACCTAGACGATTGGCTAATCAGAAGTCCATCCAGGCAGGGAGCTCTCTCTGCCTTAAAAACCACAATAACACTATTACACTCCCTGGGATTTCTCATCAACTATCCAAAATCCCACATCGTTCCGTCTCAACTCCTCACATTTATCGAAGCAGACCTCGACACCACAGTGGCGAAAGCTTCTCTTCCAAGCGACCGTGCCAACAATCTTGCATGCTTGGCAAACTCCATAATTCACCATCAGTTCGCATCCGCTCATCAAATTCTGGTGCTACTAGGACACATGGCCTTGACAATACATGTTATTCCTATGGCGAAGTTAGCCATGAGAAGAACTCAATGGACTTTGAAATCTCAATGGCTACAAGCTTTCCAACCACTGTCGTACACAGTTCAATCACCCACCAGTTACGTCTATCGCTCCACTGGTGGACAAATCAAACAGCATTGAAAGCTGGTCTCCCATTCCAACAGCCAAATCCACAAGTCATCCTGACCACAGATGCCTCCAACCTGGGATGGGGAGCTCACGTAAACAACCTTCAAACACAAGGGACGTGGACTACGCTCGAGAAGCAGTGTCAGATAAACTTCTTGGAACTTCGAGCGATGCGAAATGCCATTTATGCCTTCAAAGACTGCCTCTCCAACAAAACTGTGCTGATACAAACGGACAATACAGTAGCAATGTGATACATAAACAAACAGGGAGGCACAGATTCTTATCTGCTATGCCAGGAAGCAGTGCAGATTTGGGCTTGAGCTCTAGAGCACTCCATGCATCTCCGAGCAACTTATCTAGCGGGCATACAAAACGTCCTAGCGGACGATCTCAGTCGACATTTCTATCCCCACGAATGGTCGCTGGATCCACGTGTAGCGAGCAAAATCTTTCAACGCTGGGGTCGCCCAACCATAGACCTCTTTGCGTCTAAACTGAACCACAAAGTGGAAAGGTTCTGCTCCCTCCATGGACGTCGACAAGCATTCCCCAGGGACGCCCCTATATGCGTATCCTCCAATTCCGCTCATATCCAAAACTCTCGTGAAGCTACAACAGGTCAGAGGGACAATGATCCTCATAGCCCCATACTGGCCTCGACAAGTATGTTTTCCCATACTACTCGACCTCTCGATCTCACAACCAATCCGCCTGGGCACAGAGCCCACTCTTGCAACTCAGAATCAGGGCAAGTTACTTCATCCTAACCTGTCAACTCTTGCCCTGACAGCTTGGATATTGAAAGCTTAATTCTGCAACCACTTAATCTTTCAACACAAGTCTCTAAAGTTCTCGTAGCTTCACGAAAGCCTTCCACACGTAAATCTTACCACTTTAAGTGGACTAGATTTACTAAGTAGTGCACACAAAAAAGTATAGACCCTTTCTCTTGCCCCACTTCTTCTTTACTAGATTACCTATGCCACCTTTCGGATTCTGGTCTCCAGACATCCTCTGTAAGGGACACCTAAGTGCCATAGCGGCATACCACAAGGGAATAGGGGATGCGCCAATAACAGCGCAACCCCTAGTAAGTCTGTTTATGAGAGGCTTACTTCACCTTAAGCCTCCCATTCGACCACCGGCCACTGAATGGGACCTCAATATAGTACTGACGAGACTCATGCGGTCACCATTTGAGCCTCTACATTCCTGTGATGAAAAATTTCTTACATGGAAAGTATTTTTCTTAGTAGCCATTACATCAGCTAGGAGGGTCAGTGAGTTACAAGCTCTTGACACATACTCACCCTACACAAGGTTCTTGCATGATAGAGTAGTCCTTCGTACTCACCCCAAATTCCTTCGAAAGTAGTAACGGATTTTCACATTAATCAGTCAATAGTCTTGCCTACTTTCTTTCCAAGACCTCATTCTCACCAGGAAGAGAGAGTCTTACACACATTGGACTGTAAACGTGCGCTAGCCTTTTACCTGAACCGCATGGCGGTCCATAGGAAATCCACCCAAATCTGTTTCTTTCGACAAAAATAAACCAGGAGTTGCGGTAGGAAAATAGACTCTCTCCAACTGACTAGCAGACTGTATCGAATTCTGTTATGAAAAAGCAAAAATTCCTCTCCAGGGGCGAGTAAAAGCACACTCAGTAAGGGCTATGTCTACATCAGTAGCACACTATCGTTCAGTGCCCATTCTTGACATATGTAAAGCTGCAACATATGTAAAGCTGCAACCTTTGCAGCTCATTACTGTTTGGATAAAGAAGCACAACAAGATTCAGCATTTGGACAATCTGTCTTAAAGAACTTATTTCCAGTATAACACCAACTCCTTCTACATCCATCCTGCTGTGATTTTCATGCTGCTTCATTTCTTTTCCAGCAGTACACCAGTTGTTGTGCCTGTTGCACAAGTTGTATGCTGTTGGTTTAATGTAAGAATGACTCTGCCTGTAGCTTGCTAATCACCCATATGTGAGGACTATCATCCTGCTTGTCCTGAGATAAAGCAAAATTGCTTACCTTGTAATAGGTGTTATCCCAGGACAGCAGGATGTAGTCCTCACAGAACCCACCCGCCACCCCGCGGAGTTGGGTTCGATACGTTTTATTATTTTATTTTTTTAGCTCTCGCATACTGCTACAAACAAGACTGAAGGGAGACCCCTGTGGCTGAGAATATCATGGCATGCTGGACATGCTCAGTAGGCTCAGAGTGCCAGCCAAAAGTTTCTAGAAACTTTTGACAGAAGTTTTCCGTACCAGGGCTCCATCTGATGATGTCACCCATATGTGAGGACTATATCCTGCTGTCCTGGGATAACACCTATTACAAGGTAAGCAATTTTTGCTTTACTCTGACTATATCAAACATCAGCTCAGCAACATCCTGAAGCGAGGAAGTCTTTCGAAAGATGGGGACGGGTCTCTGGACTGATCCATGTCAGGTACTTCAACTTGCAGGAACACAGTGGCTCGAAGGGATCTTGAATGAGATGAGCCAGGACTACGTTAAGATCCCAGGACACAAAGGAGGCCGCAGGGGAGGTTTCAATGAAGCAAACCTCGCCTGAACCGGCTCACCACAGGATGCATTGAAATCGGTGAACCATCCACCTCGTAGTGGTAGGCCCCCATAGCACTGAGGTGCACTCTGACCGAATTTGTTTTCAGACCAGATTAGAAAGAGATAGCAAGTAGTCCAACAACTTGGGAGTAAGAAAAGAGAATGGATCTAAGTCATAGCTCTCACACCAAATAGAGAACTTCCTCCACTTCAAAGTGTATGACTTCCTGGTGGACAGCTTTCAAGAAGCCTTCAGGACAAGAGAGACATCCTCAGAGAGGTCAAGGGACTGCAGGACTAACCTCTCAACATCCAGACTGGTCAGACAGTGCCCGGAGGTTGGGATGGTGCAGCCTACCCTGATCCTGTGTGATCAGGTCGGGGGAGGTCCCTAGACTGATCAGTTCCCCGACAGAGTGGTCCCAAAGGATTGGGAGCCAAGCCTGTCTCGGTCAACAGGGGGATACGAGAATCATGGTCCCCTCATCCTGCTGGAACTTCAGGAGAGTCTTCAACACCAGCGGAAGTGGAGGGTATGCATACCGAAGGCCCTTGCATCAATGGTGGACAAAGGCATCTGAGGCTGGCCTCTTGGTTCCCCAGTGAAGGGAGCAGAAATTGCTCACTTTGTTGTTGTAGGGGGAGGCAAAGAGATCTATGTCCCAGAGGCGGGAAAGACGATTCGCTATTGCCTGGTCCAGGAACCATTTGTGGGGGTGGAACGCTCGGCTCAGGTGATCCGCCACCACATTCTCTGATCCTGCTAGGTATCCCGCCTGGAGCAGAATTCCCTGGAACTGGGCCCAGTCAAATTTGGACAGCCTCCTGGCAGAGGAGGAGTGATCCAGTACCTCCTTGCTTGTTGATGTATCACATTGCTACCTGGATGTCGGTCTGGACCAGGACCACTCAACTGGATAGGCAATCCCAGAACGCCCAGAGCACACCTGATCGCCTGAAGTTCCAAGATGTTGATCTGGCCAAAAGCCTCCTGAGCTGACCAGTGAGCTTGTGTGTGGAGGCCATCCACATGAGTCCCCCTGCCCAGGATGGAAGCATTCGTAGTGAGCACAACCTGACATGGTGGAGTCTGAAAGGACGCCAGGTTGGGGAGAATTTCCCACCAGAACAAGGAGACCTGGAGGGGTGGCGTGATGCGCACCCGCACACTAAGATCCTGGGAGGCCTGGCACCAGGGCTCTCCAAATGTGCAAGCGGGCCACAGGGGTGACATGGACCGATGCAGCCATGTAACCCAACAACCGACGCATAAGGCGGTTGTTGGGTCACAGGCTCTCATCAGCTGGAGTGGACCAAACTCACCAGAGACACTAGAGCAAGCGCTCGATCGTGAAAAAGGAAAGCCCGGCCTTGGGTTGTATCCAGGTGGGCCCCGATGAAGTCCAACTGAGTTGATGGAACAAGATGGGACTTTGGTTAGTTGATGACAAACCCAAGGGATTCCATCACCCGTATGGTAAGGTGAGGGAATGAAGCACCCCTTCACGTGTTGCTGCCTTGACCAGCCAATCATCCAAGCAGGGGAAGACGTGCACCCCTAAGTTGACGAAGGTGTGTATCCACGACTGCCAAGCACTTAGTAAAGACACATGGGGCCGAGGCCAGTCCGAACGGCAACACCTCGAAGGTGTGTATCCACGACTGCCAAGCACTTGGTAAAGACACATGGGGCCGAGGCCAGTCCGAACGGCAACACCTCGTACTGGAAGTGATTGTTGCCTACCAGGAATCGTAGCTACTTCCTGTGACTGGGGGAGATTCCTATGTGGGCACAGGCGTCCTTTAGGTTGAGAGAGCAAAGCCAGCCCCCTCTTTGCAGAAGGGAAATCAGGGTGCCCAGTGAGGCCATCTTGAACTTTTCTCTTCATAGATATTTGTTCAAGGCTCTCAGGTCTGGCCCCACGACGAACAGGAGGGAGAGTCCATTGGGACACTCAGGAAATTTAACCCTCAAGGGATGGACAGGACCCACTGATCTGAGGTGATCTATGGCCATTGGTTCTGGAAGGACTGTAGCTGATGTCCAACCAGGGGCGGCAAGGCCAAGGGTAGGGGTACCGGGCTTATGCTCCCTCAG
This sequence comes from Rhinatrema bivittatum, assembly GCF_901001135.1. Lineage (NCBI taxonomy): Eukaryota > Metazoa > Chordata > Amphibia > Gymnophiona > Rhinatrematidae > Rhinatrema > Rhinatrema bivittatum. The sequence goes on along the minus strand of NC_042622.1, from coordinate 169,237,977 downwards.
GACCAGTCAAAACCCCGGGGCAGGGTTTTGCTGGGGAGCCAACTGAGGTCTGGGAGTCCGCTGTTGTCGAGAGCGGCCCCTTGAATTCTCTTGCAGCACATGAGTACGTGGGTCCGGAGGATAATATTTCCTCTGGCAATAAAATGACCTTCTGCTGCCCTGACATGAGGACTTCATGCTGAGGATAGAGGGTCCAAAGTGCTGGCAGAGAGATGCTGAAGGGTCTCATGGTGGCCCTTCAGCTGAGCCACAGCATCCCGCATCTTGTCCCCAAACAAGTTCTCCCCAGTACAGGACAGGTCAGCGAGCTTATCTTGGACCTCTTGGTACCAGGCCCCAATGTTGATGGGACCTCTTGGTACCCGGCCCCGGGTACGATGGAGGTCGATGCCTCCTCTCCGCGGGATCACTTTGGGGGCAGCACGGAGGACCCCGGTGCTGCCCTGAGCCCGGCACTGTGTGATGATGGTGACCGGTGCCAATGCTTCCGAGGTTTCCCAGTGCTCGTTCTGGTCTTTACCTGGTGCCGAGGATGGAGATGATCCTGAGGTCCTGGAGCGTGACAACACTGAAAAAGGCCTATCCCCAGCCCCACACTCACGTGAAGGCGCCGGAGGAGTGGACACCGAGGGAAGCAGCTCCATTAGTTCCCCACGGTCCTTGGGAGTAGAGGCGTCCAACACCAGAATCAAAGGGTCAGATTTTTTTTTTTAAGAAACAAAGTGTTTTTCCATTTTATCAAGTCGAGCCAGACGACCCTTGGAGGTCATTTGGTCGTGAAGACAACACCCCCTGGATATTGTGTGATGCCCCCAGGCAGAGGATGCAAATGTCATGTGGATCCGTAATACACATGGTCCGCGGACACTAGGGGTATTGGCAAAAACCCAACAATGCCATGAAAAAGAGCCGGCGAGCAGTCAATGACCAATGGATACAGAGGATGACAGTCGGGAATCAATCGCAAAGAAGGTACAAAAAAAGCTTACCTTGCTGCCCTGAAGCACCAAAGGAAGGGGGCCCAGCGCAGATAAGTACCGAAAAAAGTATCGAGAAAGACTCTGTTGAGCTCCAAAAACCCATGAGGCAAACAGCTCCATGGAAAAGAAGAGATTGAAGGGGAACCCCACGTGGACGCGTGGATAGTGGCATGCTGGGATGCTCAGTGTGCCTAGTCAAAGTTCTAGAAACTTTGACAGAAGTTTTCCGTGCCAGGTTCCATCCAATGATGTCACCCATGTGTAAGGACTAACATTCTGCTTGCCCTAGGAGAAATGTGTTTTCTTAGCATGAGTAATGCTAAGGATTCAGGAGTGTGGAACTTGCACAATTTATGCAATGACACTGCACATGCTGAGTCTATGTAACCAAACTCATACATGGTATAAATATGTATAATAATTAGTCTCAACTATGAGCAATTTCATGTATATTCATGATGGCTCTCCTGAAAATCTGGGAAGCCCTGGCTGAGAGAATGGAGCTAATGCTGAAAATCTGAGCAGTACCTTTGTGTGTATAATATGAAGGAGTTCTGTGAGTGACAAAGCATTCCATCAGTCAGCACAAGATAAGGAGAGGTGAGGTCCTTTGTTATGGCTGTCATCCCACCACAAAGCCAAACCCACTAGTAAATGGTGATCCTATACTGACATCTTTCTAAGATCTCATGTTGCCAGCTAGTGACAATATCTCAGTCATGTGTTTATTCATTACTGTTTCAAGAGCAGAGCTGCTTGTGTCACAGTATTCACCTGTGGCCTCCTGCAGTGTCCATTTAGTCTTCCACAAACACTTATGCAAAGACCTGGGAGGGACAGCAGACTCCTCTCCATTCAAGATCCCCGTCTTCTGGCCAGTTCAGCAAGTCCCTCCTGAATCTGCTTCACTGAGATGATGTCGCCTTTCTGCTCTGCCTGTTTCAGTGCTTCCTCATATATCCGTTGGGCTTCTGCAAAGCTTTCTGTATTCCAAGAGACAACAGTATGGCAGGAGAATGTGTAAACAGGAAGGGGCTGGACCAAGTCTTTCAAACACAACCTAACCAGCACTGGGGGCTGCTACTCATCAAGACTGAACTGGTAGGGGGAAGTCACAGCACTAGAGCCTTTCACCAGTGGGTGACTGGTTCAGATCCTGCTCAGATGTGTAGGAAATTAAAAAGATAACCCATGTAAAAGAGGGTGATGGTTAGTTTCAAGTTCTTAAATCATGACTTGTTAAGTAGGAATCCTATTTGTGAATTTTTCCGTAAATCTGGTTACTTTTGTGACAAAGGACACCAGCTCTGGAATGTAGGGCTGAACTACACCGGCGATGCTATGGTTGGGAGTCTCTTCTAAAATAGCAAGGGGAAGTTGCAGGGAGACTTGATCTGTACATTAGGATCTGCCCATGCCTGCCTGGGCAGCAAGTGTGCTGTTGTCTATAGGCAGAGGTCTGCCCTACCCTTTCCCATGCTACCGTCCCTGTAGGTGAGGGTCTCGGTTACCTTTGTGCATAAGGATTCCTGCCAGGTTTCCCAACATAATGTGCTGCTCCGGATGTTCTGTCTGCCTTGCCAACTCCAATGCCCGTTTTGCATGAATATATGCATTGTCATGGGCACCCTGGGCATCCATCACCATGGCTAAGTCATTCATGAGGATCAAAGTCTGCAGAAGAACAGGCAGGTCAGAGGCTGAGAATGATGGAAGCAGGAGAAGTGGCAGCAGGACATCCAGGTGAAAAGGGGATGCAGGAAGGGAGAAACAATGGCAGGACATGCAAGGGATGGGGAGAAAAAGGAGCAACAGGAGATGGTCTGATGGGGCAGGTAGGGAGGAGAGGCATTAGGTCATCTCATTGAGGGGAATAATGGTAATTGGAAGGGAGGAACAGGCAACAGCACACCTAGATGAGAAACTGGCAACAGAAGCAAAGGTCCATTAAGGCACCTGTGAAATAATTTTTGTTTGGTTATAAAGCAGCAGGATGCTTGCCAGGTTCTTATGGCCTGGACTGGCCACTGTTGGAAACAGGATGCTGGGCTTGATGGACCCTTGGTCTGACCCAGTATGGCATGTTCTTGTGCTATGGTGGACAGAAGCACGATCTGCACTACAGCAGATGCTCGTTACAAATCTACAGAATCCAGGAGAAGAAATGAAATTCTGTCTTAGACCTCAAGGCTGAATTACTCTTTTGCACTAATCTGCTTTAACCCCCTCTTCTGTGGTACGGTTTCTTATGCAAGAGTCCCTGGCTTTCTTCTTTGCTTTCTGGATATCAGAACATTTCCACAATGATTCTCCTCCACCTCCCCACCCCTGACCTGAGGATGTGTTTCTCCCTGCTCCTCTCGGCAGATCTTCAAGGCTTTTTCATACATGCTTTGCGCGCGGGACAGTTGTTTATTGGCCAAAAGATAGCGACCATAGGAATCCAGGCTCATTCCCAGCAAGAGACGGGTGTTGGATTTCTCTGCAGCTTAAAAAAAAAGTCACAATATATCTGTTGACTCTTTTGGCGGAAGGGGTGTGATCAAGGTGGTAAGGTGCTGACTCTAAAGCTAAGCAGAATTCAAATACGAAAATTGATTCTTACCTGCTATTTTCACTCCTGTAGTACCATGGATCAGTCCAGACTCCTGGGTTTATGCATCCCTGCCAGCAGATGGAAACAGAGAAAGTTTCATGGACACTGCTTCATAATCCCTGGTGCCACCTGCAGTTCCTCAATATTGACCTGTACCCAAGCACAAAACATTTGCAAAACTTGTAAAACTTGAAAAAACCTTTCCAACTAGTCTGTATTCCATACCCTCAAAAATTTGTAGATTGCATCAAAAAATTACAGCTGAGCGGACGTCTCTCCACCTCCATAGATCTGGCAGGTTCTGGACTGATCCGTGGTATTACAGGAACAAAATGTAGCAGGTAAGAACCAATTTTCCTTTCTCTGTACATACCCAGATCAATCCATTCTCCTGGGATGTACCAAAACTCCCTACTTAGGGTGGGACCTGGAGAGTCCCGCTCGCAAGACATTCTTGCCAAACAACCGAGACTCTGGATCCCCTACATCTAGACGGTAGTGCCTTGCAAAAGTATGCAGTGACTTCCAAGTTGCCATGCTACAAATTTCCTGTGGTGAAACCAACTGAACCTCCGCCCATGAAGTTGCCTGAGACCGTGTAGAGTGAGCCCTCAAACCTTCAGGTACCTGACGCCCCTTGAGAATGTATGCCGACCCAATAGCCTCCTTGAGCAACCTCGCAATGGTAGCCTTGGAAGCCTGGGTATCTTTCTTCGAACCACTCCATAAAATGAAGACGATCAAACCTCCTAAAATCATTCGTTACCTTGAGATATCTCAACAAAGCCCTGCGGACATCCAACAGCTAAAGCTCTCATGCATTAGGCGCAGAAGCCTCCAATTCCGGAAAAGCCAGAAGCTCCACCATCTGATCAACATGAAAAGCCGATACCACCTTCTGAAGAAATGAGGGGACCATCTGCAAGGGCACTCCTGAGTCCGAGATCTGAAGGAATAGATCGCAGCAAGATAAAGCCTGCAACTCAGAGATTCTCCTTGCCGAACAAATGGCCACTAAAAAGACAACCTTTAAACTCAAATCCTTAATCGTCGCTCTGCGGAGAGGTTCAAAGGGAGCCTCACACAAACCTCGGAGAATGAGATTAAGATTCCAGGATGGATAAACTCTCCTCACCGGAAGGTGCAAATTCTTAACCCCTGAAGAAATCTAACCACATCGGGATGAGAAGACAACAGGCAACCCTCAATTTTACCTCGCAAACAAGCAAGAGCCACTACCTGATCAAACCTTCTTGAAGACAAGATAAAATCTGAGATACTGAAGATCGTAAGGCCTGAACTCCTTTAGTTATACACCAGGCCTCAAAAACCTTCCAGACTCTGACATATGACAATGAAGTAGATGTCTGTCTAGCCTGCAGAAGAGTAGCAATGATCCCCTCTGGGTACACTCTTCGTCTCAAACGTCGCCTCTCAAAAGCCAAGTCACTGGACAAAAGTGATAACCTGATCTGAAAATACGGGGTCCTGATGAAGAAGGCGTGGAAGACAACTGAAGCGTAACGGCCCATCCACTGCCATGTTGACCAGATCCGCGAACCACGGCTGACGTGGCCACTCTGGGGCTACCAACAACACTTTGCCCAGGTGTCTCCCTACCCGACGCAACACCTTGCCTAGCAGAGGCCAGGGGAGAAATATGTAAAGCAGAACCCCCTGAGGCCAGGGTAGGACCAAAGCGTCAACTCCCTCAGCCCCGAATTCTCGTCTTCGGCTGTAAAAGCGAGATGTCTTCGCGTTGAGATAAGTCACCTTTAGATCCACATGGGGACAGCCCCACCTCTCTCGGATGAACTGCATTGCTGAATTGGACAATTCCCACTCCCCTGAATCTAGCATCCTGCAACTTAGAAAATCCGTTTGGACATTTTTGACACCTGCGATGTGTGACGTCGCTATCTGAACCAAGTGTTGTTCGACCCAAAGAATTATCTCCTGCGCCTCCTGGGCCACTGCTCAACTCTTCGTTCCTCCCTGCTGATTGATGTATGCTACAGTTGTCACATTGTCCAACAAAACCCTCACCAATCGGCCTCTAACCAAAGGCAGAAAAGCAAGTAATGCTAACCTCACTGCTTTGATCTCTAAGCAACTGACAGACCAAGAGGCTTCTTCCGCAACAGGGATGGTCATCATCTTTGTGACTGCCGACACTGCAGCATCCACCTTTGGAAGGGAAAAGAGATCCAACGTATGTTCCGGCAAAGGATACAACTTTGTCATCGCCCTTCCCACTCTCAAGTCAGAGTTGGAAGCTCCCCACTCCTGATCCACCATCTTCTTCACAGACTTATCAAAGGGAAAGACTCTCGGGGGACCCCTTCCATCCTGGGCCAACTGTCGCTGGCACACTGCTCCCCATCCAGAAAGACTGGCATCGGTAGTAAGAATTACCATATCATGAACCTCAAGTTCGACACCACAAATTAGATTGGACATTGGCAGCCACCAAGGCAGACTGTTCCGCACATAAACCTTGAGTAGTACGGGCACATGCAACTCCTCCAACAATGGATTCCACTGCGCCAACAGAGCTCTCTGTAGCGGTCCTATACGCACAAAGGCCCACGGTACCCACTCCAGTGTTGAAGCCATTGAGTCTAGGCACCTGCAAAAAAAATCCCAGGCTCTGGGGACTTGCAAAGCCAACAAGTGCCGGATTTGCCTCTGTAACTTGCACACTCTCTCCTCAGACAGAAACACCTTGCCCTTTCAGTGTCGAACCGAGCTCCCAAATAGAGTCTGAAACGGATTCAGGTGGCTCTTTGCCAAATTCACCACCCAGCCTAGAAATTCCAGAGTCTTTATTACCTTCTGCACCCCAGATCGACAACTTCTGACTTTGCGCCGATGAGCCAGTCATCTAGATAAGGATGCACCAGTACTCCCTCATGCCGTAATGCTGCTGCAGCCATCACTATTATCTTGGTGAAAGTGCATGGCGCTGTGGCTAGGCAGAAAGGGAGAGCCTGAAACTGGAAATGCTAACACTGTACCATTAACCTCAGAAACCATGGGAGTAGGTAGGTAGGCCTCTGTCAGATCCAAAGAAGCCAGGAACTCGTCCTTGCGCACTGTCACAATTACCAACCACAGGGACTCCATCCAGAACCTCGAGTCCTTTAACGCCACATTTACCCATTTCAAGTCTAGAATCAGACAGAAAGAGCCTTCTTTCTTTGGAACTATGAAGTAAATAGAATTCCGACCTTTGCCCCTTCACCCTGAGGAACTGAATCACTGTTCCTAATTCCAGTAATCTAACGTCTCCCTAACCGCCCAACGCTTTTCCAATGACCCGATGGGGAAGATCAGAATAAGGTCACGAATGAGCAGAGCAAATGTAATGTGTAACCATCTCTTATTAGGCTGAGGAGCCACTGATCCTGAGTGATCTTGGCCCACTCCCTGTAAAATCTAGCTAGACGACCCCCTATACAAGGAACGGCGGAGTGGATAGGCCTCACCTCATTGTAAGGATTTAGCCCCTGTAGCCCCGCTTCCTGTGGAAGCCCGGAATGGCCTTCGACCGCCTCGAAAGGACTGCCCCCAGGACTGACCTCGAGGAGCGAACTGTTTCTGCGAAGCTGGGGCTCCTCTCGCATGACATGACCTCCTGACATCATGAAACCGCAACACAGACTGAAAAGACTGCTTGCCCTTAGGCTTGTCTTCCAGCAACTTAAGCACCTTATTCTCTCCCAGATCCTTCATCAAGTGCTCCAGATCCTCTCCAAATAAAAGGCGTCCCTTGAAAGGCAACGAATCCAACTGCAACTTAGATGACACATCTGCCGACTAGTTATGCAGTCACAACAACCACCTGGCTGACACAGCGGATCTCATAATATGTGACAAAGTTCTCCCAAGTCATATAAGGCAACCGCCATGTACACAACTGACGCCTCCAAGCACTCAGCTTTAGCCATCTCGTCACCAGATTTCCCCTGCCCATCCCGAAGCTGTTGAACCCAGAGCAGGTCCAAAGAAACAAACTGGAAACCGATCCAATATTGCAAGTAGCCACCAAGCGGAAAGGATCGGTACACACCAATAAAGTCACTTGGTGTGTACCGAACCCAAAACAGGCAAGCTCTTTGCATAAAGCTGGAGCAAATAGCCGCCAGCAGGCTCAGGGCCAACACTTCAAAGATACTCTTGAGGTGAATCTCCAACTTCCGATCCTGAAGTTACTTCAACGTCGCAGAACCCGCAACGGGGATCGTCATCTTCTTTGTGACTGCAACACCGCAGCGTCCACCTTTGGAAGGGAAAAGAGATCCAATGTCTGTTCCGGCAAAGGATAGAGCTTTGCCATCACCCTTCCCACTCTCAAGCCAGAGATGGAAGCTCCCCACTCCCGATCCATCATTTTCTTCACAGATTTATGATAGGGAAAGGCTCTCAGGGGACCCCTAAGCCCATCCAGGACTGGATCCGCTCCTCCTATGTCTGAGTCTTCCTGCGGGAATTTTAGCCCAAGCTCCTTTAGGACCTAAGGAATCAAAGGACCTAAACTCCCCCTTCTGGAACAAGCGGAGTACCTTAGGGTCATCCCCCTCCGAAATTGGAATATCATCCGGATCATCCGCTAGAGACAAGCCGGCCACGTCCGATCAACTCCCTGGTCCCGTGTCAACAATGCCCCAAGCCCTGGGGGTCTCCTGCAATCCAACAGAGTCATCTGAGTCCTTACCAGCGTACACAGGACCCAGTAAATGCTGTCCCCAAGGGAGGCCTTTTACCCTGGGACTACTCAGTCCTAGAAGCCAAGCCCAGCCCTGCCTGCTGAGCCAAATAAGCTTCATGAAGCAGGACAAAATCAGCAGAGAAAGTGGGAGGAGCCTTCAGGAACTGTATGGCCTCAGCACTAGAGGTTGCAGGTACAGGCAGATTTGAGACTGCCCCCCTCCCCTCTATGGAGGTCGGGTGGGCCGGAGAAAGCCTCAGGGGAAAATCTCCCTCCTCCTCCGTCTGCGCAGACAGCGCTGCTGGAGCAGCCAAGAAGGTCACTGTTCCCGCGCTGACGGAAGTCAGGGGCTCGACATGGACCGCACTTCGGCGCTCAGAAAAAGCCATCGTGGGAGAGCCTTAATGCCGCTTCCTTCATTTTGCGGCTGCCAGGGGCTCAGAAGGTCCCTCTCCCCATGATACGCAAGCCGCACATAGCCCTAAGTAGCTCAGGCATGCCGGCACTGCTCCACATGCTCAGGAGACAAAGCCGTGAACCATCCTCTACTTGGTGGGAACCCCCCCACCAAGCTCAAAGCACTACCACAATCGGGAGAGGTGGAAGAAGCCTTTCCCCTGTTGCTGACAATGGTCGGAGGGAGAGAGCCACCTGCGTGAGACCTAATGCTTTACCTGAAAACCTGGTCTCTCAGCTCCTCTTTTTATTTTTTTTTTAAACAACTTTAAACAAATCTGGCCAGTCTCTCCTCATATGGAACACAGAGCTGTCCAGCTCAAATTCAGCCAAATTAAAAAAAAAAAAGAGATAAAAGCTGAATCAAAAAACCACCAGAATTTTAAAAAGGAAAAGGCAAGCTGAGCCACAAAGCACCAGCTGCCCTGAGCCTGCAGCTGCCTAAGCAGCCTTGTGAAGGAGAGGGATCTGGACTATCAGATTTATACCCCACAGACTAATGGATCGAGCATACAAAAAGGTCTCAGACTTCCAGCTCATCCACCTCAAACAAGGAACGATCCCACCAGGACCCAAACACCCCTGGGAGGAAAGGCTCAGAAAAAGAAAAAAAAATAAAGAACTCTCCAGACTGCAGAACTGCAGGTTTTGGACCAACCACCATCTGCTGGAGACAGAGAAATACCGAGGAACTGCAGGTGGCACCAAGGATTAACATAGAAATGAAGGCAGAAGACGACCAAACAGTCCATCCAGTCTGCCCAGCAAGCTTTCACAGTTATTTTTCTCATACTTATCTGTTACTTTGACTGCAGAGGTCAGAGCCCTTATTGGTAACTTTTTTGGTTCTAATTTCCTTCCACCCCTGCCATTGATGTAGAGAGCAGTGCTGGAGCTGCATAAAAGTGAAGTATCAAGCCTAACCGCCGCAATAAGCAAGCTACTCCCACGCTTGTTTACCCAGACTATGCAATTCAGACCTTGTTGGTAGTTGTCTGAATGTACATCCTCTTATCTTCATTCCCCCCTGCCATTGAAGCAGTAGGCTGTGCTATATACGTATTCAAAGTGAAGCATCAGGCTTAATTGGTTTGGGGTAGTAACCGCCACAACAAGCAAGCTACTCCCACGCTTATTTGTTTACCCAGACTATGCAATTCAGACCTTGTTGGTAGCTGTCTGAATGTACATCCTCTTATCTTCATTCCCCCTGCCGTTGAAGCAGTGAGCTGCGCTATTATGTATTCAAAGTGAAGTATCAGGCTTAATTGGTTTGGGGTAGTAACCATCGCAAAGCAGGGTCAGTGAAACTTTCTCTGTCTCTATCTACTGGCAGGGATGCATAAACCCAGGAGTCTGGACTGATCCACGTATTTTCAGGGAACAGCATGTTCAGTCATAGCAAATCACAAAGCATCAAAACCTCTTAGAGGCCCTCTATCCCAGCCCTCGAGACACAAAGTCTCACTTCGTAAATACATACACTGGTTCTTTCAAGATCTCAGAGACAGAGCACATGGCGTTTTCTCTAAAAGAACAAAGGGAGACGGAAATTTGTCTACCATAGGCTGCGAGAAGAACCTCTGCTGCCTGAGTACACCCAAGATAAATGTATCTTTAAAGGTAGTGGAGCTTGGGAGAGCTGAAAGGAGAGTTGAATCACAGCAGGCTGGTGAAAAGCAAGGGGAACATGGAGTAAAGAAGATAAGATTCTCCTATCTGTGAGTGTTTGGTTGTCCTGCTGGGGTGTAAAGAGTTGGGAAAAGCATGGATAACTCTCCCATTAGATTAACGAGTCCCATTCCCGGGGCAACACACTATCAACAGCAGGAAAAATCCCTCTTTGCTCCCACACACCTGTCAGTATGTTCTCTGGGAGATCTTTCTGCTTTTCCATCTTTTCTTCCAATGTTAAAATGCAAAACTGGTAGCCAGCAAGGGCCAGCTGGTGCCTAGAGAACAGCAAGTAAAAATGAAACATCAGCAGAGCTGCTTCCCATGGCTCCTCTGTATTAACACTTTTGAATAACAGAAAGATTAGGGGGCACTCCATGAAGTTAGCAAGTAGCACACATCTAAGACTAATCGTAGAAATTTTTTTTTTCACTCAACGCACAATAAAGCTCTGGAATTTGTTGCCAGAGGATGTGGTTAGTGCAGTTAGTGTAGCTGGGTTCAAAAAAGGTTTGGATAAGTTCTTGGAGGAGAAGTTCATTAACGGCTATTAATCAAGTTTACTTAGGGAACAGCCACTGCTATTAATTGCATCAGTAGCATGGGATCTTCTTAGTGTTTGGGTAATTGCCAGGTTCTTGTGGCCTGGTTTGACCTCTGTTGGAAACAGGATGCTGGGCTTGATGGACCCTTGGTCTGAGAACCGTCGTCCAGGACTACACTGAAGCAACAGGGGCACTAGCAGCTGACAGGAGTCACTGATGCAGCCCTGTTCCAAAAGGGTTAAACTTATAGATCTAGGGTTTGCAGGTTTCCCTCATAGCTCACTTAAAGTTCAGTGTAACAGTTCAGTTACCATTTGTTCATGAACCAAAGTTCTTAAAGACTACCTTCCTCACAGCAAACAGTGCACCAGAGTCCTCAGAGATCACAGTGACACCGTCCTAACAAAACTTAAATTGCCATGACCAGCATGGCCCACATCCTGAAAGGTATTTTCTCAGAACTAATGGGCCCAGATACGTTTGGGATCCCTGCAATTAGCTGCAGTAAAATGGAAAAATTTCCCTTATCTGTTAATTTTCTTTCCATTAATCCTGCTACACCAGTCTAGGCTTCACTGGTGGGTTATTTCCCCCTACCGCTGATGGAGGCAGAGAACACTAGTTTTTTTCCATTGTAACATCATTGCCACTACTAGGGGTGGTGCAGCACCAGAAAAATTGAGTATTTTTTGCCTCCAGCTGATGATAGGACCTGGTGGTGGAGCTGCTCAATACCTCAGATGTTTCCGGTACTGCACCACCCTTATAGTGGCAATGATTTCACAATGGAAAAAAAAAAAGCCATGTTCTCTGCCTCCATCTGCTGATAGGGGGAAACAATCCATGAGTGAAGCCTGGGCTGGTATAGCTGAATGACATGGAAGGGCAGTTTACCAGCAGAGATTTAAAAGCAACCTTCAAAGTAATTCTGAGCACTCTATACGAAAATTATTCCTTACCTGCTAATTTTCGTTCCTGTAGTACCAAGGATCAGTCCAGACAGTGGGTTATGTCCCCCGTCCAGCAGATGGAGTCAGACAAAGCTTCGGAGGGTGCTGTCATATTAACCAGTGCACCCTCTGTAAGAGCTCAGTATCTCTCTGATGCCAGCAGATAGGAGTAGGGGAACCTGGAGCATCCCCTGCATGGAGGATATTTTCCTCTATTGTATATCTATTTCTAAGTATTTCCTTTAAGGTTGGATCGAGTTAGTTTAATTAAAAAAAAAAAAAAAAAAGCAAAGGAGGAAGGAAAGTTTGTGTGGCTTGCAGGCAGTTCTGCTTCAGTCATTTCTCCCCTCCTATTCCCTCCCTCCCTCTTCTTTTGGGTAAGTGGATTTCTTGCTTTTATTTGTGAACTTTTTCCTTTCAGCTTCGGAGCTGTGATTGGGGTGGTGGAAGCTGGTGGTGCCAGCCTCTCCCCACTTTCGCCACGAACTGCCCCGCGGCCCCAAGACATTCATTCCCCGGGGCCGCTGCAGCAGAGAGGTGATATTCCTCTGCTGCCGATCCGAGGGTACTCGGGGGAGCGCAGGCGTGTTTACCCGCTCCCCGCGGCGATTCTCTCCTCTGTCGGCCCCTCCGCGGCTCCCCCCCACCCCCCGGCTGAGAGCATGCCATGGCCGTCCCGCTGCTCGGCCTGCAGCGAGCCAGGGTTGAGATTATCGAGAGAGGGCATTTGTTCTAGGTGCCTCCCTGGTGGGGAGGGCACCTCCGGGCCGCTGGATAACTATTCTTCCCGCGCCTCAGCGCAACTCGGGCAGTGTGTGCTGGCCCCTTCTCCGCTTTCAGCGGGAACGGCGGCCATTTTGAATTCTCAAGAATGTGTTCTGCAGCCATCAGGGGAGGAAGAAGAGGATTCCTATGAAAGTCCTCCACCGATTCTGATGCCGGTTACTCCCTTAGTTACCCAGGGACCCCTGGATGACTCCTCGCTTGCCCCCCCCAGTCCCCCAGTTTTTTCCCCCAGAGTTTATTGTGCTTATGCACAACACCTACCTGCAGCGCCTGGAGGCTCCCAGGGCGCCCATTCCAGAACCACCTCTCGCCAAGACCCCCCAGTTATCTGATGCCCCGCAGGGGACCCAGGACACAGCAGGGAGGGGGGGCACCAGGGACCTCCCATGGGGTTCCCAGGGTACACTTTGCACCTCCCTCGCTGCTCAATACCTCAGATGTTTCCGGTACTGCACCACCCTTATAGTGGCAATGATTTCACAATGGAAAAAAAAAAGCCATGTTCTCTGCCTCCATCTGCTGATAGGGGGAAACAATCCATGAGTGAAGCATGGGCTGGTATAGCTGAATGACATGGAAGGGCAGTTTACCAGCAGAGATTTAAAAGCAACCTTCAAAGTAATTCTGAGCACTTTATAAACAAGATGCCTGCAGTCCCAGCCTCTCCCAGCAGGAGGCATTGGCTATGGGGTAGCCCACAGCTAACTGACAGTGACTATGATGCCTATACAGAAAATTACATTTTGTATATATTGAGATGTTTATATTATAGGGGAAAATTGGTTCTTACTTGCTAATTTTCTTTCCTTGAGTCCCACCAGACCAGTCCATTATCATGGGTTTTTCTCCCCTACCAGCAGATGGAGACAGAGAACAAAAGCTTCACTGCACTCTTGGTATTTAAATCTGAACTTTATTTATTTATTCATTCATTTAACTATATAACAAAGCCAAAACAACATCACCCTTATTTCCTTTGAGCAGGGGATTCAGTGAAAACCTCAATTTCAACTTAAAATCTCTCCTCCATGGATGGGTTGCAAGGAAAGAAAATTAGCAGGTAAGAACCAATCTTCCTTTTCTTATTGTCCCTCAGACCAATCCAGACGTATGGGATTTATTTATTTATAAAACTTGTATACCGCATAACCATTCCTATCAATAGCTTCATTTCAAATATATATATATATATAAAGACTTGGAAAGTTACTTAATAGCAATAAAGAAATGATTATTCTGCACTATATTAGCATTACATTTTTCAAAAACTGAAATCTACCTGACAAGGAGGTCAAATGTTATAGAGCTGCCCCAAGTTGAACTTGATGGGCATAAAATATCACTGTAAAACATGTTATGTGACCTGAGGATGCTCTTAGATAAAAGATTATCAATGAAAGTTCATATTTGCCATTTAATAAAAAATGCCTGAAGACTGGTACTGTGATGCCATACTCTTTCCCAAACAATAACACCTAGCTTCACAAAATGTCTCTCTGCTGGGGAATCACTTTCAACTCCTCTTAGGTTTATATTCAGGCAATGTATGAGTCTTAGACTCGCCCAAGAGTTTAACCAACTTCTCCAAAGAGCGTTTACCCCAAAGGGAAGAATACAAGTTGCAATTTTGACCACCCATCTGCAACCTGGTTACACAGCCACAATAAATATCCCACAGAGACCGCCATCATATTTCTAGCCGAAATCGGAACCAAATAATACAAGGAATCTGCAATGAAGGCTAAACCTGACTCCAGGCGCATTGCCTCCTCCTCGAAAACTGACTCCTCAGAATCCACCACCAGAATCTGCTGCACCCAAAGGAAGTAAGAGCAAGCCATAAAACTGCGAAACACTGCTGCCCTGAGCATCAAGGCAGACATCTCAAACATCTTCCTGAGATGAAGTTCCATCTTGCGATCCTGAGATCTTTAAGCAGCCCATAATCCTCAACTGATTTTGTGATTTACTTGTCACAGCCAAGACGACCAAGGTGGCCACACTGGGCAACAAAGAATTCCAAGATATCTTTGGGAAGAGGATACAATTTTGCCATGGTCTCCCAACCTTCAAGCCTGCCTCTGGAGTGTTCCACTTCTTAAATAAGGCTTTAATTGACTGATGGATAGGGAAGGTCCTAGGGGGACCCTTAAGCCCTCCAAAATGGGATCCTCCCACCTCCTGCTTGGATCCCTAATTCTGCCAGAATCTGAGCAATCATGGCTGGCAATTCCTCACATCTAAAAAGACAGACCACCCTGGAATCATCATTGTCTAATGAATCTCGCCTTCCTCCAGAGGTTCCTCGCCCCCATCCCCAGGGAGGTCTACTTCACCAGATGGGAGGAAGAAGATAGGGTTTGAGGGAACCAGCCCCACTGGCTATCAAACCCTCCTGGACAATTGAGTAGAAGATTGCGTGGGACTAATAGGCTCATCAACATGCATTTGCATGTTGCGGGCGCTATTAGTTTCGGAGTGGGTTGGCCGCGTGTTTTCCACGAGCTATTACCCCTTACTGTTGAGGCTGATGCAGTATGGTGTGCTCGACTGAGCGCACCGTTAGCCCCCGTTTGGCTGCGCGTTTTTAACGCACTATTTTTACCCCTTATACAGTAAGGGGTTATAGCACATGGAAAACGCGTAGCCAACCCTCCCCCAAAACTAATAGCGCCCGCAACATTCAAATGCAGCCAAGCCACACATTTTACTCTCAGAAATTAACTCCTGCCAAAGGACGCGCTAGTGTACCTAGTGCCTCCTTATTACCGCAGGCCCTCATTTGAATAGAAAATCGCGCGCATTGGGAGAGTGGGCGCTCGCCTCAGAGCGCTGGCTCTCCCGCACATTTTACTGTATCAGCCCGAGTGTAAAGGGCAAAAATAGCGAGTCGAAAACATGAGGCCAAACGGGGGCTAACGGTGAGCTTGGTCGAGCGCACCATACTGCATCGGCCTGAATAACAGATTGAGCAGACTCTCCTATTCTCCCCACACCAAATGGTCGAGACTCTGGAACTGATCTGTAGTATTTCAGGAACAAAAAAGTTAGCAGGTAAGAACCAATTTTCCTTTCCTGTTCATAACCCAGATCAGTTCAGACTCCTGGGATGTACCCGAGCTTCCCTAAACAGGGTAGGACTGCGAGAGTCCTGCTTGAAGAACACTTTCACCAAAGCCCATGGTCTCTGGAGCCTGGACATCCAAACGATAATGCCTGGTGAAAGTGTGCAACAACTTCCAAGTAGCCGCCCTACAAATCTCTTGTGGTGATACCTGCTGACATTCGGCCCAAGTCACTGCTTGCTACCGAGTAGAGTAAGCCCTTAAACCCTCAGGAATAGGATGTCCTTGACAGATCTGTGAATATAAAACCATAAGATATACCATACTGGATCAGACCTATCACTTCCTTCAACCACCGCATTAAGGTGGATTTTGAAGCTTTATGTCCCTTTTTTGCACCACTCCATAGCACAAAAAGATGATCCAAGACCCGGAAACTATTAGTGATCTTAAGATACCACAACACCGCCCACTTTACATCCAAGGGCCTCAACTCTCTCATGTGAGGTATTGCCGCATTCAGGTTTGGGAAGGCTGGAAGCTCTATCCATTGACTCAAGTGGAATGACGACGACACCACCTTCAGAAGGAAGGAAGGAACTGTATGCAACAAGATTTTGGGATCCGTAATCCTCAAAAAAGGATCCTTTCATTACAAAGCCTTAAGCACTGAAATCCTTCGAGTGGAAGAGACTTCCACCAGAAAAAACAATCTTTAAAGGTGATATCTTTCATAGTTGCCCTTCTAAGAGGCTCAAACAGAGTCATGCACATCCTCCGAAAACCCTTTCCACCTTAAACGCTTCCTCTCAAATACCAACTGCAAGACAGAAGCGAGCCGCCTGATCTGAAAATATGGAACCTTGGTGAAGACGTTTTGGCAGATGGCTGAACCGCAATGGGCCATCCACTGCTAGATTGATCAGTTCTGCAAATCACGGCCGTGGCCATGCTGGTGCCACTCAAATCATCTCTCCCGGATGAATCTCTACTTGCCGCAATACTTTGCCCACCAGCAGCCAGGGTGGAAACACGTACAAGAGAATATCCTGCGGCCATGGAAGCACCAAGGCATCGACCCCTTCTGCTCTGCGTTCCCTTCTGCGACTGAAGAAGCGTAGTGCCTTGGCATTTCACTAAGACGCCATCAAGTCCATGTAGGGCATGCCCCAACTGCAATAGATAAGATACATTGCTTCCTCCGACAACTCCCACTCTCCAGGATCCAGCTGTTGTTGACTGAGAAAATCCGCCTACACACTGTCTATCCCAGCTATGAAAGATGCCGCCAATAATGCCAGATGCTGCTCTGTCCAGCGAAGTAGCTCCTGGGCTTCCTGGTACCCTGCCGATTGATGGAAGCCACCGTCGTCACACTGTCTGACAAGATCCTTAGTGACAGACTGTGCAAGAGAGGCAGAAAGGTACGCAATGTGAACTGCACCACTCTCATCTCTAACCAATTGAAAGACAACCATGCCTCCTCTGTCAACAGTGGCATTGGCCAAATGAGTCTGGCATATAGCTCCCCATCCAGAGAGACTGGCATTGATGGTAACTACTATCCAATTTGGAACCTCCAAGTCATGCTGTGACTTAACTGTTCCCTACCAAGCCACCATGACAAACTGGACCTGGCTATGAATCTGTCTCTGCAATTTTCAAATGCAGTCCCTGGTGAGAAACACTTTCCCAATCCTGGTATCGAAGCATGCCCCCAGGAACCTGAGTAGGGGTAAGATGACTGACAGATTTACCACCCAACCCAGGGATCTCAACCGCTGTAGCACCAAAGCCACTGCCTGCCTACAAATGACCTCTGACTTTGCTCGAATGAGACAATTGTCCAGATATGGGTGAACTCAAATGCCCTCCTTCCTGAGAGCCGCTGCCACAATGATCATCACCTTAGTGAAGGTCTTCGGAGCAACTGCCAACCCAAACAAAAGGGCGCAAGGTTGAAAATGTGTCCAGAAGATCATAAACCACAGGAACCTCTGGTGATCTGGTGGGATTGCTATGTGCAACTATGCCTCGGTCAAATCCAGGGAAGCCAGGAACTCCCTTTTGGGCACTGATGCAATGACAGAGCACAGGGTCTTCATCCGAAAATGAGGAACTCTGAGAGCCAAGTTCACCTTCTTTAAGTCCAAAATCGGGCCGAAGTTCCCCTCCTTTTTTGGGACCATGAAATAAATGGAATATCTTCTCATCCCACGTTTCCCTACGGGGATGGAAACAATGGCCCTCAGCAACTATAAGCGGTTGATGATTTCCTGTACCACTCGTCTTTTGGCCACGGAAGCATAAGGGGAGACCATGAATAAATCCTTTAGCGGACGAGCAAATTCTAAAGCATAACCTTGTCTTATCACACTTAAGACCCATGGGCCCACTGTAATCTTGGCCCACTCCTCGTAAAAAGAGTGTCAACCGACCCTCTACAGGTAGAACTGAGGAGTGGACTAGCCTTGCTTCATTGGGTGGACTTAGCTCCACCAGCACCCTGGTCAGAACCATCTCTGTTCGGCTTTCAACCTTGAAAGGACTGATTCCATGACTGCTATCTCCCAGTGCCTTGTTTGTGGGCTCCCGCCAAAGCCCTATTCTGCCAAAAGCGCTATTCACCCTAAAACGAGAATGTGTAGGAAAAGATCCTTTTCCCCTTTTGGCTTATCCTCAGGCAATCTATGCCCTTTATTCTCTCCCAAATGTTACATGAGCCCATCCAAGTCCTCGCCAAAGAGCAGTTTCCCCTTAAAAGGCACTGCTCCTAACTGAGACTTGGACCAAACATCTCCGACCAGTTTCGCAAAGAAAGGAGTTGTCTGGCCAAGACCACTAACATCCTAGTTCTGGAAGAAGCTCTGATGAGGTCATAGGCCACCACAGCCTCTAGCCGCTCCACCTGCTTCATCTCTGATGCAGACATCACTTTTTCAGCCTGCAACTGCTGTACCCAGTGCATGCCAGCCCAAAGCATAAAACTGCCACACTCAGTAGAACGTATGCCTAAGGCAGCCACCGCAAAAATCTTTTTGAGGTGGACTTCCAGCTTCCTGTCCTGCATATCCTTCAGTGCTACAGAACCAGCCACTGGAATGATAGTCTTCTTAGTGATTGCAGGCACTAAGGCATCCACCTTTGGAAGTCTCAACAGCTCAAGTGTGTCCTCTGGCAATGGATATAACTTTTCCATTGCTCTACCAAGCTTCAAACCATTCTCTGGGGTATCCCACTCCCTGACCACTAACTTCTTAACTGACTTATGGAAGGGGAAACTTTTTGTTTGACCTCTTAAGCCATCCATGACCGGCTCCCACCCTTCCTGATCAGATTCTTCACATGGAACCTTTATCCCCAGCTCTTTAAAAACATAGGGGATCAGGGGCTACAGCTTTTCCCTGGGGAAAAGACAAACCACCTTCGGATTGTCCCCTCAATAGTCAGGGCTTGTCTTAGCCCCTCTTACGGATCCTGCCCTTCCAGAGAAGGATCCGCCTCAGGAGGGTCCTCGTCTGGAGGAGGATCCTCCTCCGAACCCTCAGAGACCTTGTTGGCAGCATTTGATTGTTGTGGACATACCAAGGACCAGCTGAAACCTTGTTGCACTGTTAGCACACAAAACCCTGGCCCTTTTCCTGGGTCACAGGCCCACAGATCTCGTTTGCCTAGAAACATGCCGCTCCATTGCTTTCCTGGCCAGGTATGCTTTGTGCATCAAAAGCACAAAGTCCGATGAGAAAGCTGTAGAATCGTCAGAATCCTCCCCCAGGAGGTCCTCATCCAAACCCGACTTTGCCCCCTGAACTCCCCAGCCCTCCATGGGGCTCGGAGCAGCCGGGGACAGCGGTGGAGGAAAATCCCCTACCCTCCACGGTTTCAGAAGCAGCCATGAGTGAAGACAAAATGGCCACCAATCCCACGCTAACGAGGAAGGAGTCTGCTGCCTCCCCCGATGCATATGAGAGCTCTCCAGGCCCTTGCTGCTTCCCTGATACAGTCACAGTCATTCCCAAGCTGCCCTCTCTCCCAGAGAAACAGCGGAAACAGAAGTCGGCACGGGACAGCTGAGTGCATGCGATGCACTTACACCATGTGCCATGATTCCAGCCTACCCTGACCGCATGTGCAGTCAGCCACCAAGAGAACCCCAGAAAACGTTGCAAGAACTGCTGCAGTGGAGTCCCTTGCAAGGCTACCACTCAAATCTCCTCCCCAGGTTGTCTGACAAAAAAAAGAATATGAAAATGTGTTCTTACCTGATAATTTTCATTCCTGTAGTACCACAGATCAGTCCAGGCAAGCAGGTTTATGCATCCCTACCAGCAGATGGAGGCAGAGAACAAAACTTTGAGGCACTGCTACATATCTGAGAGTGCCACCTGCAGTCCCTCAGTACTGACCTGTACCAAGATGATCAAATTAACAAACCCCAATCAACTAAGGGCGAGCAGAGAATACAGTTGGAGCCCCCTATAACCAGGACCCTTTGCATCAAAATCCTAGGGACATATTAACTTAGGACACTTTCAGTAACTCTGCATGTGTCTACATACTGTCTCAACAACATCCAGAAGTGAGGAACTCTTTCAAAAGAAGGGGATGGGTCTCTGGACTGATCTGTGGTACACTACAGGAATGAAAATTATCAGGTAAGAACAAATTTTCCTTTCCTATTCATACCCCAGATCAGTCCAGACAAGTGTAATGTACCCAAGTTCCCCTAAACTAGGCAGGAATCCGAAAGACTCACACGCAACACACTTTCCCCAAAAGTCACCTCGTCCGGTGCCCGCACATCCAAGCAGTAATGTTTGGTAAAAGTGTGAAGCGGAGATGATGTCGCAGCCCAACAAATCTCTTGCGGAGATAACAATTGACACTCTACCCAGGAAGTTGCCTGTGCCCTAGTAGAATACGCTCATAACCCTTTCAGAGCTAAACAACCCTTATATAAGTAAGCTGAGCTTATAGCCTCTCTCAGCCAACTCGCAATCGTGCCCTTGGAAGCTTTATTTCCCTTTGCACCACTAAAATGGACAAACAGATGATCCAACCTCCAAAAGGCATTTGTCACCTTGAGATATCACAAGAGCACTCATCGCACATCCATGAGATGCAACTCCTTAGCCATCGGATCGGTCAGAGAAATTCAGAAAAACTGGAAGCTCAATTGTCTGGTTAAGATAAAAGGATGAAACCACTTTAGGGAAAAAGGAAAGGGCCGTATGCAACACCCCATCCTCCGAAATCCTCAATAAAAGATCTCTACATGACAGCGCCTATAGCTCCAATATCCTTCTGGCAGAACAGATAGCCACCAAGAAAACAGACTTCAATGTTAGATCCTTCAAGGATGCCCTTCTAACCAGCTCAAACAAAGGATCACAGAGAACTCTAAGCACCAGGTTAAGGTTCCAGGCCGGCCCGACAGATCTTCTGGAGGGAGAACGCAGATATTTCACCCCTTTCAGGAAACGCACCACATCTGGATGAGCTGCCAACAACCTTCCCTGCACCATACCTAGAAGAGACCCTAAGGCTGCCACCTGAACCTAGAGGAAATTAAAGGCCAAGCCCTTAAGACAGACCGTTTTGCAAAAAGGAGAAAACTTGTGGAACCTACACCCTTAAAGGATGCAAACTATTCTGCAAGCACCACGCTTCAAATACCCTCCAAACTTGTACATAAGCCAAAAACGTGGAGGTCCTTCGCACTTGCAGCAAGGTAGTAATCACAGATCCCAAGTATCCTTTCAGGCGGAGTCGCCTGCTCTTAAAAACCAAGCTGCTAGACAAAGGCGATCCGCCCAGTCTAAAAATATGGGTCCCTGCTGCAACAAACATGGTAGATTTTTTATTTTATTTTATTTAAGCAGCTCCTATATACCGTCATTCAGACAGGCCATCACAATGGTTTCCATGTATAAAACATAAATAACAATAAATTAGATAAAGAGCAATTGTTCCTAAAATATAGTAAATAAAACAAAATCAAATATAATAGGCAAATTAAGCACAGTAAAATATATTCCTGCTAAAACAGTTTAAAATACATTAAAATCCCTGATGTATGCTATAAAATTTCTCCCTCTCAGTTGTTAAAAATAAAGTGCCTCTTGTTATATAAATAAAAAATGTGCTAGACACATGGGTCAATCTACCGCTAGATAAACCAGGTCTGCAAACCATGACCAGTGCAGCCACTCGGGTGCCACCAGAATCACTCTGCCCAGATGAAACTCGATGCGACACAACACACTCTCCCTATGACATACCATGGGGGAACACGTACAGCAACAGCCCTGTGGGCCACAGCTGAATGAGGCGTCAATGCCCTCAGAGTCTGCCTCTCTCCTGCAACTGAAAACCCGGGCCGCCTTCGCATTCCCTGGAACCGCCATGAGGTCCAATTCCGGCTTACCCCATCTTCCCTGAATCACGGCAAAGGCCTCTGCTGACAACTCCCACTCACCGGGATCTAGCTGTTGCCTGAGAGAGTCCACTTGCACATTGTCTACCCCAGCCACTTGTGATGCTGCTATTCTTGCTAGATGGTTTTCCACACAAACAAAGAGGTCTAGAACGGGTAGATGTGAATCGGTTTTTTACTCTTTCGGATAATAGAAAGACTAGGGGGCACTCCATGAAGTTAGCATGTGGCACATTTAAAACTAATCGGAGAAAGTTCTTTTTCACTCAACGCAAAATTAAACTCTGGAATTTGTTGCCAGAGGATGTGGTTAGTGCAGTTAGTATAGCTGTGTTTAAAAAAGGATTGGATAAGTTCTTGGAGGAGAAGTCCATTACCTGCTATTAATCAAGTTGACTTAGAAAATAGCCACTGCTATTACTAGCAACTGTAACATGGAATAGACTTAGTTTTTGGGTACTTGCCAGGTTCTTATGGCCTGGATTGGCCACTGTTGGAAACAGGATGCTGGGCTTGATGGACCCTTGGTCTGACCCAGTATGGCATATTCTTATGTTCTTATCTTGCACCTCCTGCACCACTAGATGACTCTTCGTACCGCCTTGATGACTGATGTATGCCACAGTCCTTGAGTTGTCGGAGAACACTCGCACTGACCTCCTCTGCATCAGCAGCAGAAAGGCAAGCAAGGCTTTGAAAAATGCTCTGGTCTCCAAACAATTGATGGACCAGGATGCCTCTTCTGGTGACCACAGTCCCTGGGCTGATTTGTCTTGACAAATCGCACCCCCCATCCTTTGAGGCTGGCATCCGTGGTCCCCACCACCCAGTAAGGTACCTTCAGGTCCATTCCTCTCTCCAAATTGCTCCAAGACAGCCACCATGAAAGACTGGATCTGGCATCCCCCTGAAGCATAGACAGTTACCTCCCTTTAGGTAAAAAATAGAAGCAGGCTCCGCAAGTCCTCCTGGGGAGAGAGAACTAGCCCCCCCAGCTGTCTACCTCTGGCAGTAAAAGGATAGAACTATACAAGGCTCCCCAACCCCCCTGCTCATCCACCTCATTACCAGGAGGGATGGTCCAATCAGGACCTGCCAACCTCCTGGGAGGAAATCGTCAAACAATCTTTTCTTTTTTTTTTTTTAAATCTAAACCTAATTTCCAGATTGTAGGTTCTGCACCTCTACCATCTGCTGGAGACAGATGGTAGAGGTGCAGAACCTACAGGACTGCAGGTGGCAAAATAAGTTGTGGCAGTGTCAGCAAATCTTTCTCCTGGAAGTGAGGACCCAGAGGGGGTGAGGGAACCAGGACCCCTGGTTTTCATCCCCCCTGACCGACAAGGGCTGAGATAGCTCAGGGATCACCAACCCCCCGCTCACCCTGCTCTATCCAAGGGATGGCCCACAAAGGAACCTAACACCTTGGGGAGCCTGCCAGGAATCTTCTTTCTTCCTCTGGTGACAGAGAAATACTGAGGGACTGCAGGTGGCACTCTCGGGTATGTAGCAGTGCCTCAAAGCGTTGTCCTCTGCCTTCATCTGCTGGAAAGAATGTAAAACCCACTTGGTCTGGACTGAGCTGGGGTACGAACAGGAATAGGTTATTGTGGCTGTGTCAGCAAAACTTTCTCTGTCGCCATCTGCTGGAAGGGAGGTAAAACTGAGGAGTCTGGACTGATCTGGGTATGAAAGGAAAATTAGTTTCTTACCTGATAATTTTCGTTCCTGTAGTACCAAGGATCAGTCCAGGACACCTGGGTTGTGACTCCGCACCAGTAGATGGAGACAGATTAAAACTTGTGGGCGGAGCCATATATGCCCCTTTGCCAGTCACAGCCCCTCAGTCTTACATAATGTCAAAGTAGAAACTTAACCAGAAAACTAGCTAACTTAACAACGGGGAGCCATACCAAAAACCCCCATTGGAACAGAACTCCCCAACCAGGAGAGCAAAACCTGTAATCAGATTAGAAAACAACAAACAGCGAGCGGACTCTCCGTTACTTCAGCGCAGCACTACGGGCGGGATCCTGGACTGATCCTTGGTACTACAGGAACGAAAATTATCAGGTAAGAAACTAATTTTCCTTTCCCTGTACGTACCAGGATCAGTCCAGGACACCTGGGATGTACCAGAGCTAAACTACCGAGGGTGGGAAGCAGAGAGTCCCGCTCGGAGAACCCTCTCTCCAAAACCCCCATCCTCAGCAGCCTGAACATCCAGACGGTAATGCCGAATGAACGTATGCAAGGACTTCCAGGTAGCCGCCCTGCAAATTTCCTGAGGCGACACCTGAGAAGATTCTGCCCAAGACGCCGCGTGAGACCTTGTCGAATGAGCCCGCAGACCCACGGGGACCGATTTCCCCCGCACTAGGTATGCCGACCCAATCGCCTCCTTTAACCAACGGGCGATCATTGCACGAGACGCCGCAGCACCTTTCTTGGGACCAGAAAACAGCACAAACAGATGATCTGTCACCTGGAACGGGTTAGTGACCTCTAGATAGCGGAGGAGGGACCTCCGCACATCAAGCTTCCGTAAGTCTCTCGATTTCGGATCGGAGGACCCCCCCCACATCGAAAGCGGGAAGCTCCACCGATTGGTTTAAATGAAAAGCCGACACGACCTTGGGCAGGAAGGAAGGCACCGTCCGCAAGGAAACTCCCGAGTCGGAAATGCACAAGAACGGCTCCCGACAGGACAGAGCCTGCAATTCAGAAACCCGTCGCGCCGAGGAAATCGCCACCAGGAATACGGTCTTGAGCGTGAGGTCCTTAATCGTCGAGCGCTTCAAGGGCTCAAAGGGCGCTGAGCATAAGGAAGAGAGAACCCAATTGAGGTTCCACGACGGACAGGGAGGACACAGAGGACGACGAAGATGTTTTGCTCCCCGGAGGAAACGGGAGATATCCGGGTGGAGAGCTAGGGAGGATCCCCGGACCTTACCCCGCAAGCAACCAAGCGCCGCTACATGAACCCGCAGGGAACTGCACGACAGACCTTTGGCGAGACCGGCCTGGAGGAACACGAGGATATCAGGAACAGAGGTGGAGGTGGGATTCAAGCCACACTCCACGCACCATTCATCAAATATCACCCAGACTCTGACGTACGCCAGGGACGTAGACTGCTTCCTGGATCTTAACAGCGTGGCCACCACTGCATCTGAGTAACCTTTTCCCTTCAACCGATTCCTCTCAAAAGCCATGCCGCGAGACAGAAGTGATCCGCATCCTCCAAACAGATGGGGTCCTGATGCAGGAGCCCCGCGAATCCCTGAAGCGGGAGGGGAGCAGCCACCGACAATTGGACGAGGTCTGCAAACCACGGACGCCGCGGCCATTCCGGCGCCACCATGATGACGTTGGACGGGTGCAACTCTATGCGCCGAAGAATCTTGCCTATCATCGACCACAGAGGGAACACGTACAGCAACACGTCCGTCGGCCAGGGAAGCACCAACGCGTCGACTCCCTCGGCTCCTCTTTCCCGACGGCGACTGTAAAACCGCGGAGCCTTCGCGTTGTCCCAGGTAGCCATGAGATCCATGTGAGGTACTCCCCACTTTTCGCAGATGAGGAGAAACGCCTCGTCCGCAAGCTCCCACTCTCCGGGGTCCAGGTGATGACGGCTGAGAAAATCTGCTTGGACATTGTCGACCCCAGCAATATGGGACGCTGCAATGTTGCTGAGATGTCGTTCCGACCAGGCCAGCAATAGCCGCGCTTCCTCCGCTACCAGCGGACTTCTTGTCCCGCCTTGTCGATTGATGTAGGCCACGGTGGTCGCGTTGTCTGACAACACTTGGACCGACTTCCCCTTCACCAAGGGCAGGAAGGACTGCAGTGCCAGGCGGACCACTCTGGTCTCTAGCCGGTTGATCGACCACTGTGCCTGAGTCGCGGACCATAAGCCTTGCACGGACTTGCCTAGGCAAACTGCCCCCCATCCAGAGAGGCTGGCATCCGTGGTCACCACCGTCCAATCGGGCACGAGCAGGGACACCCCGCAGTTTAGATGAGTCGGATCCAGCCACCAGTCCAGGCTGGACCTCGCCTGGCCCGTGAGCGGAAGCAGCAGGTGGAACTCTTCCGATACCGGCTTCCAGCGGGAGAGCAAGGACGACTGTAACGGACGCAAATGGGCAAACGCCCAGGGAACCAACGCTAGCGTTGACGCCATAAACCCCAGAACCATCAGGTAATCGCAGACCCGCGGCAGATGCAGAGACAATAACCGCCTCACCTGCGACTGCAGCTTGCACACCCGCTCCTGAAAGAGAAACACCTTGCCCCGTTTTGTATCGAATAAGGCTCCCAGGTATTCCAAGGACTGGGTGGGTACCAGTTGACTCTTGCTGAAGTTGACGACCCAACCCAAGGACTGCAGGAGCTGCAAGGTCCTGGCTACTGCCAGCCGACACTGACTCTCTGACTTCGCCCGAATCAACCAATCGTCCAGGTATGGATGAACTAGGAAAACTTCCCGGCGTAGCTGTGCCGCAACCCCCACCATCACCTTCGTGAAAGTACGAGGGGCCGTGGCGAGGCCAAACGGGAGCGCCCGGAACTGGTAATTCCGCCCCAGGATGCAGAACCTGAGAAACCTTTGGAACGATGGCTGAATGCCCACGTGTAAGTACGCCTCCGTAAGATCCAGGGAGGCCATGAACTCGCCCGGACGCACCGAGGCAATCACCGACCGAATCGTCTCCATTTTGAAATGAGGGACGCGAAGGCATCTGTTTACACCTTTCAGATCCAAGCTTGGTCTGGACGTGCCGTCTTTCTTGGGAACGATGAAGTAAATGGGAGTAACGGCCCTTGCCTTGCTGACCGGCCGGGACGGGGGCAATAGCCCCCAAGCTTTCCAAGCGTCGGATGGTGCCTAGCACTGCGGCCCTCTTCTCGGGAGTCTTGCAAGGCGACACCAGGAACTTGTCCGCCGGGGTGTAAACAAAATCTAATGCGTAGCCTTGACTTATCACGTTGAGGACCCACTGGTCCGACGTTATCTTGGCCCATTCCTCGAAAAACAACGTCAAACGCGCCCCGACGTGTGGAACAACGGACTGGGGCTGTCGCGAGGGATGGGCCGACCGCATCTCATTGTGAGGCCTTGGACCCCGTACCCGACGGGGCTCCCCCTTGCCGCCCGAAGCGCTTCCCACGAAAGGACTGCTGAGCTTGGGCGGACCGCGAGAAGGACGACCTATAGGAGGTGGCTGCGGACCGTTGGGGACGCGACTTCCTGGGCCCCCGAAAGCGGGACCTACCAGGAAACGAGGACCGCGACCTGGATCTGTCCTCAGGCAGCCTAAAAGCTCTGTTCTCCCCCAGGGAAATCATTAAATCATCCAATTCTTTGCCAAACAGCAGCTTCCCCTTAAACGGCAGCGCCCCGAGATGAGCCTTGGAAGAACCATCGGCTGCCCAGTTGCGCAGCCACAGGAGGCGACGTGCCGAGACGGCGGCTACCATGGATCTAGCCGACGTACGCAGGAGATCGTGGAGAGCGTCGGCTCCATAAGCAATTGCTGCTTCCAAACGATCCGCCTGCGATGCCTCCTCCGCCGACAGGTCAGCATTCGCCTGAAGGACCTGGGCCCAGCGCAGACTAGCTCGCATCGCGAAGTTGGTGCAGATGGCGGCTCGGACTCCCAGGGCGGACACTTCGAAAATCTTCTTAAGCTGCACCTCCAGCTTCCTGTCCTGGATGTCCCTGAGAGCTGTAGCACCCGTAACCGGGATCGTAGACCTCTTCGTCACCGCCGACACTGCCGAATCCACCTTAGGGAGCCGGAGGAGCTCCAAGGCATCCTCCGGAAGCGGGTAGAGCTTGTCCATGGCACAACCGCGGGCCCCGTGAGACCCAACAGAACCGGATCCATATTGGCTTCCTGTCGAACCACCACCGGTGGAGCTTCTATACCCAGTTCTTGAAGAATGGCGGGAATCAGGGGGGACAGTTCCTCCCGGCGAAACAGCCGAACCACCTTGGGGTCATCCCCCTCGACGGGCTGCGCCCCTTTGGCGGCGCTGGGCTGGCCGGAACCGTCCTCTGTCGCCCCATCGCCCCCCCGCGGGGGCTCCTCATGGGGATCCGAGTCGGCCTCCGAAGAGGACTCCGTGTCCGATTCCTGGGGGGGGCGCCTCAAGGTGGCCGCTGGCCCCGGCGCGGTTCCTGTGGGGCGGGCCGTAGAGGCCACTTCCCCTGGGAGGCCCCCGAGGTCTCCCTAGCCTTCCTTTTCCCTGGAGCAATCTTGGGAGCTCCCCCCACGGCTCCTCTCACCTGGCTGCGTTTGTGGTGCTTATATTTAAGCACCTTACGCAGCAGAAGAGCAAAATCCTGTGAAAATTCCTCCGAATCCGCCGAGCTCGCACCGGAATCCCCTGGGGACCTATTTCCCTGCGGGGCGTCCCCCCCCGCCGGCCCCGACTGGGGGGAGAACGCGGGAGGCGAAGCAGCAGGCCCAGCCGTTTCCCGCGCGAATTCGCAGCCGGAGGACAAAATGGCCGCCGCTCCCGCGCTAAGCGGGAACGGATCCAGGGGCCTATCTGTGAGGGAAACAGCCCACGGCGGCGATCGCGCAGCCCGGGATCGGGCCCCCTGACGTGCCCCGGACAAACCCTCACCGCCCGGGACGCACGCCGAACAGAGGCCCTCCCTCGATAGACACGCGCGCGCGGAACCGCAGTCCCTGCAACTCGCCCCACGCGGCATGGCCCCGATCGCACTGAAAACAGGGAAAAAACAATAAATACAAAGCAATTTTAATGCGACTTGACCTCCGGTGAACGGCGCACCCCCCCCCGAGCAAACCCCGAGTGGCGGCGCGAAGTTACAGAGAGCCGGCAAAAATAAACCAAAATCTTTTTTTTTTAAGTACCTGCCGCTGTCCTCAGTCCTGGAGCCCTGTTCCAGCAGGGGCGAGTGAACCGGGCTCCCCGGTGTCACCCCTGGCACTGCTACTCGCGTAGCTGGGTCCTCGACCCTAGCAGCGGCCTCAACCGGGGGGGGGGGTAGTCCCCTCAGGACCTCTCAACCCCCCTGGGAGGCAGGGCGGACGGGACTACTCTCTAACAAAATCCAAAACCAATTTAAAATTAAACCAAAACTCAGCCCTGACTGACACCTAACCCTCAGGGCACGCAGGGGCTGTGACTGCACCTGCACCATCTACTGGAGACAGAGAAAGACTGAGGGGCTGTGACTGGCACAGGGGCATATATGGCTCCGCCCACAAGTTTTAATCTGTCTCCATCTACTGGTGCAGAGTCACAACCCAGGTGTCCTGGACTGATCCTGGTACGTACAGGGAACAGGAAGTTTGATTTTATTATGTGCTGTTAACTGCTGGGAGCATTCAGAGGGGGAGAGCAGGGGTGCAGTGAATAAATTTAAGGGGAAGTGCTCTCACCTGAACGAGAAGCACGAACATAGTTAACAGCATTCTAAAAGCAGTAATGAGATTTAATGCACTCAGACATCCCAGCGCCTGCCTGGTCTTGACGTCATTCTTGTGTTACTTACTGGTTCTGAGCAGCATAGATCATGGCCAACTTCAGAGACATTTCAATGATTCCATCGTCATCCTATGGAAGACAAGCCACGGGCAAAGGATATAACCCAAACAGGAGCATATTTATTTTAATTAGATTTTTTTCTATTCCACTTTTCAGTCACTTCAAAGTGGATTACATTCAGATACTGTAAGCATTTCTAAATTTGTACCTGAGGCAAGTGACTTGCCTACGGTCAGAAGGCACAGCAGTGGGATTTGAACCCTGGCTTCCCTGGTTCGTAGTCCGCTGCTATACCACTAGCCTACTCCTCTTTTCTTTCCATATAGTAGCTATGATTGATCAAATTCTTACAGCTCCTGTGGGTTCAGATCCTTCCAACAAGGTGCTGGCTGTTGGAGACACTTGCAGCTCCTGCAGTCCTAGCTTCTCCCAATACGAGATGCTGTAGGGAATAGTGCAAGCATGCTAACTGTAAGGGAAGTTCACTACTCCTGTAGTCGCAGCTGAAGAATTTGTAGGGAAAAATGTAGAACTGCTGGTTGTGGGGGTATTCACAACTGTAGTCCCAGCCTTTCCTAGTAGGAGGTGCTGTAGAAAATGCTGCAGGAGCACTGGAGGTGAGGGAGCTCACAGCACCTGCAGTCTCAGCCTCTCCCAGTAGGAGGCACTGTAGAAGCACTGGATGTTGGGGGGGACTTCACAGCGCTTGCAATCCCAGCCTCTCCCCCAGCAGGAGGCACTGTAGGAAAACCATGACCTGTAGAATATCACCACCTACCTGCGGAGTGCCACTAGCTAGAAGATTGCTCATCACTGCTTTATACAGCTTCTCTGCCTGTAAGAAAAGCAAAAACAAATCTTCAAATAAAGAAATTCATTTCTAATTAATATTGTCCTGTTTCATGCAACTGAGGCTAAACTCCCTACTCACATTGATCAGTTCCCCTCTCACAAATGCAAGATTAGCCATCTGCAAGAAAATAAGAAATTATGCAACTTCCTTCTGTATCACACAATAAAGTCAGTCCTTGGTCTGATGCACATCAAGTTCCTCCCTATCCCTTCCCTCCCCTCCCAAAATACTATTCTAACACAGTCACACAAAAGAAAGCTGTGGAGACATTTTCTCCTGCAGGAGGCAGCAGTGCAGAAGGTATCTGATTAAACTATGCATTTCTTGCACTGGGATATTTATTATATTTTTTTTCCAACACAGACATAAGCTACCATGCTAAAAATTGGAGCATACTGGCGGTATAGATTTATATCAAAGCAGAATCCTGGATGCTCATGTCACAGGGTCCCCATCCCCATGTACCAGATGCTATCAGAACTTTCACAGTTCTGCTGAGGATTTTCAGTTATTTTTGCTAGAGACAGATGCATTAGGTGGATTTTCAGGAGCAGGAGGCTAGAAGGATTCTTCTGTCTGAACTGAGATGATGTAAATACTGACTTGATTTGGCTATGTGACTATTCATAGCTGGGAGGTATTACCAGGTCATAGGTATAGGTGATGGCTTTCTTGTTGTCCGACTGCTGGGCAAGCAAAAGGGACTGGTGCAGAATCTGTTCGGCACCTTCCAGCTCTCCCTTCATTATGCTCAACTGAAAAAGTAACAAAACAAACAGAAGAAAAAGAAATAAGTTAAGAACATAATAAGTGCCATGCTGGGTCAGCCCAAGGGACCAATGAACCCAACATCCTATCCCCGACAGCTGCCAATCCAGATTACTTAAGAACATAAGAAGTTGCCATACTGGGTCAGACCAAGGGTCCATCAAGCCCAGCATCCTGTTTCCAACAGTGGCCAATCCAGGCCATAAGAACCTGGCAAATACCCAAACACTAAGGGGCGGATGCAATAATTTTCATGGAAAGCGGGTGCTGACTTTTAAAGGGGGGCGCCATGCAATATGTAAATTAGGTGGTCGCGGCTGCCGGTTATGAAGACCAATGCCGGTAAACTCATGATAAACTCGGCGGCTGTTTTTATTACCGGCAGACAGGCTAGTTATGAAAATTGACGCAGAGTTTACTGGCTTCGGTCTTCATAACTGTACAGAAGTACAGAAAAGCAGTTTTTTCTGCTTTTCTGTACTTCTTTTACCTGCGCTCAGCTATTAACGAATGCTCCAGGCAGGCGTTAACAGCCGAGCGATAAACGCGCCTCTGAGACGCACATTTATCTTTTTGCATACGGAGTGAATGAATAATAGGCTCATTCACATGCATTTGCAATGCATTAGGGGATGGATTAGCACCTATTTAATCCGCGTAGGAGTGCGGGTTATACAATGCGCTCGGCTGAGCGCACTGTACTGCATTGGCCCCTAAGTAGATCCCATGCTACTAATGCCAGTAATAGCAGTGGCTATTCCCAGACAGGCCGATACAGTAAAGCGCGGCCGCGGTTACCCTGTTTCTAACCCGCTTTGTACCCACAATTTGACCGCGTAAGTCTAACCCGCGATTCACTATCCATTTTTACCAATCCTTACCGCTTCCTGAAACTGACGCGTATCCCTTTCCGCCCGCGGCATGTATATGATATGTAAACGATCGGATTAGCTATTCCCTCCGATACAGTAACGTGCGGCCCGATTATCGCCTTTTTAACCCGCTGTTTTGCCGCGTCTTTAACCTGCTAATTTACCGCCTACCCTTATCCTGGCATTAGTGTGGTGAACTTAGTAGAGAGAGATGAAATTCAAAAATGAACAGTGTTAAAGCTCACTGCAAAGGAGAAATAATTACTAAAGTGGCAGCAATACTAAAGCTGAAATGATGCTATTAAGCTGTCAGCCAGGAACAAAAGAGAGAAAACGACTCAACATGTTATTAAAGCAAATAGTGAATAAATTGTAACAGACTTACTGCATGTGAATTTTCTTTTGAATGACAAACAGATACGTCGCCAGCAGAAACAAGAACTGCTCCGGAGCAGCCCCAGTCCTCTCTCCCCTCCTCCCGAGGCGCGCACTGCGGCTCCTCTGCCTCCCGGGGGCAGCCAGCGGCGAGAGCGGCTTCAGCAGCCTGGGGCGGATAGGGTGCTCCCCATGTGAGGCAGCCCCCGCCGGCGAAGGTGCATGAGCGCACGCCGTGACCTGAGCGCCCGGCTGGACGTCCGAGGTCACGGCGTGCGCTCATGCACCTTCGCCGGCGGGGGCTGCTGGAAGCCGCGCCTCCCAAATGGGAGCACCCGATCCGCCCCAGGCTGCTGAAGCTGCTCTCGCCGCCGGCTGCCTCCGGGAGGCAGGGGAGCCGCAGTACGAGCCTCGGGAGGAGGGGAGAGAGGACTGGGGCTGCTCCGGAGCTGTCAGCGCGCCCGCACAGGAGACCGGCACCCATGGACGCCCTTCTGCTGCTGGGGGCTTGCATGGCCGTGGCCAGGGCAGGTGAGTGGGGGCTGGGGGAAAGTTTGCCCTTGAAATTTCATCTCTTGCCCGTCCGAAGGAGGCGGAAAATTGGAGCTGCGCGCACAGGTGAACCATCCACTTCCTGGTACCTGTCATTTCAAATGTCATTTGAAATGACAGGTACCAGGAAGTCCGGGGTCATCCAGAGGAAAGGTTCCCAACATGACAATGCCTGTAAGTCAAAGATGCAACGAGCCAAGCATATTGCCACCAAGAACACAGTTTTCAGCATTAACAGGTGCAAGGACAGACTGCGCAGCGGCTGAAAGGAAGGCCCTGCCAAAAAGTCTAATACTAGATTAAGATTCCACAAGGGAACCGGCCACTGTAGGGGTGGCCGGAAGTGTTTTACCCCTTTTAGAACATGGGCTATGTCCGGATGCGCAGACAGGCGGGTTCCATCCACCTTGCCACTGAAACAGGAGAGAGCCATTACCTGGACCTTCAAGGAGTTAAGGGACAATCCTTTATTCAGGCCATCCTGTAAATATTCCAGAACCAGAGGGATTTTGGCCATTTGAGGGCAACCCCGCATTCCTCGCACCAGGCCTCTCCAGACCCACACATACGCTAAGGACGTTGAGAACTTCTGTGCATGGAGCAAGGTAGTAATTACTGCTGCCGAATATCCACGCTTCATCAGGCGAGCCCTCTCAAGGGCCAGACCGTAAGACAAAACAGAGTTGGATCCTCGTGAAGGACTGGACCTTGCTGGAGCAGGTTCGTGTGTGGTGGGAGGCATGGGGACCTGCTCCACATGTTTGCATACCACAGGCGTCTGGGCCAATCTGGAGCCACTAGAAGGACTAATCTCCTGTGGTGCTCGATCTTGCGAATGACCCTGCCCAGCAGGGAAGGCATACACCAAGTCCTCCTCTGGCCAGGTCTGAACAAGGATGTTGATCTTCAGGATCGCTGATCTCTTCTGCGACTGAAGAATCAGGAGACCTTTGCATTGATAGATGCAGCCAGCAGGTCGATGGACAGGAGGCCCAGCGATCTACCAGCAGCTGAAATGCTCTGGCTGACAATGCCCATTCTCCTGGATCCAGACTCTCCCTGCCTAGAAAGTCTGCTTTGACATTGTCTTTTCCTGCAATGTGAGAGGCCAAGATCATCTGTAGATTCAATTCCACCTATTCCATAAGGAGATCTATCTCCAGAGACACTTGCTTGCTCTTGTTTCCTCCTGGAGCATGTGGCTGAATTGTAGACATACCAATCTGATTGCTCGGGCTTCCAGGTGGTTTACGTTCCAGCTCGCTTTTTCCTTGGTCCAATGCCCCTGGGCTGTCAGTTCCTGACAGGGAGTTCCCCAACCCCAGAGGCTCGCGTCTGTCATGAAAACTAGGCAGTTTGGTGGCCGCAATTCCTCCTTACAGAACAATCTCACCACCCTAGGATCATCCCCTTCTGCGATCAGGACGTCTTTCGCATCCTGCATGATATCAGCTAATACGCTCCCAGGGTTCTTGTCCAGATCACCCCCCACCCCCACCCCCGGATCTCCCTGCAGGTGACCTGTATCTTCTGCTTCGTCAGACGTGCCCTCTTATTCATTGAAGGGATGACCCAGGCCAAGAAGCCGAAGAATTCCCCTTGACCCCGCCTGCTTAGCTGCCTTAGGCCTCTGAGCCAAACGGGTCTTCTGAGGGACAGAGCGCTTAGTTCCTGCCTCCTTCGTAGCTAAACAGGCTTTATAGAGGAGCAGGACAAAATCTGTGAATTCTTCGGAATCACTGGACTACTGATCCTGGTCACTCTCCTCTTCCTCCCATTCCCTGTCCTCAACAGGGCACTGATTAACCAGAAAGAGCAAGAGAAGGGAGTCCTGAAGCTCCCTCGCAGAGGCCTGGCTTCTGACACGTGGAACCAAGATGGCCACTGCCTCATCCGACACCCCCCGCCTCCTCCCGGGGTCTCCTGCAATGGACCAGATGACCAAGCAGAATGACCACTACCTGTGAGTCCCGCGGAGGTCCCCACCATTCTGGAGACACAATTGGGGCAAAATGTGGCTGCATCGAGGCCTCAGGCCGCATTTGCGACACAGTTTCCTGCACTGAGCAGGAGGCGCTATTAAGCCGTGGTCAGTGCTAAAAATAGGTTCCTGCCTGAGGAATCTCTTGCCAGCGCATTGCAACCATTCCTTGATCTGTGTACCAGAACTCAAAGACTTTCCAAACCCTTACATATGACAGTGAAGTGGAAGTCTTCCTAGCTTGCAACAAGGTGGTAATGACATCCTCCGGATATCCTTTTTCTCTCAAATGCTTCTTCTCAAAAGCCAAGCCACTAGACAGAAGTGATCTGCCCTATCTGAAAATACTGGACCTTGCCGATGTAGCATCGGCAAATGCACGAGCCTGAGCAGACCGTCCACTGCCAGGTTGACCAGATCCACAAACCACGGGTTCCTTGGCCATTGTGGCGCCACCAGAATCACTTCACTGGGATGATTTTCTATGCGCCATATCAGTTTCTCTACCAGGGACCTCGGAGAAAACAAAGAATCCCTCGGGGCCAGGGCAGAACTAGAGCATCTATGCCCTATGCTCTCTTCTGCGACTGAAGAATCAGGGATCCTTGGCGTTCTTTTGTGTCGCCATCAGGTCCAGGCAAGGAGTCCCCCACCAGTGACATATCAGAGCCATCGCCTCCTCTGAGAGTTCCCACTCTCTGGGGTCCAGCTTCTGACAACTGAGAAAATCTGCCTGCACACTGCCCACCCTGGCAATGTGAGACGCCACTAACATAGCTAGATGTTGCACTGCCCACAGAAACAACTCCTGAGCTTCCAGGGCCACTGTTAGACTCCTGGCTCCCCCTTGATGATTGATATAAGCTACCGTGGTCACGTTGTCTGACAGGATGTGCACCAAGCAGCCGATCAACAAAGACAGAAATGCCACCAAGGCGCACCTCACTGCCCTCATCTCCAAACAATTGATAAGACCAGGACCTCTCTTCTTCAGACCATTGCCCCTGGGCCGACTGATTCTGGCATACCGCCCCCCAGCCGGAGAGACTGGCATTGATGGTAACTACCACCCAATCTGGAACCTCCCAGTCTCCTCCACATTTCAGCTGTTCTTGACCAAGCCACCATGAGAGACTGGACCTGGCAGGCTCCTTGAGTGACAGAGGCAAATGGAACTGTTCCGACAATGGGTCCCATCGGGAAAGAAGGGACCACTGCAGAGGTCTCATGCACAAAAGCCCAAGGGACCAATTCCAACGTCGAGACCATTGAGCCAACACCTGAAGGTAATCCCAGACCCTGGGAACCGCAGCTTCCTGAGCACCTGCCTCAGCAGTTTGAGAATACGCTTCTCCGTGAGGTAAACCTTTCCTACCCTTGTGTCAAAACATGCGTCCAAGAACTCCAGAACCTGAGACGGAGAGAGATGATTCTTCAGCAGGTTCACAACCCAACCCAGGGACCTCAGTTGCTGGAGGATCTAAGCCACTGCCTGAGTACCAAGAACTTCCAACTTCACCGAATAAGCCAGATATGGATGAACCAAGATGCCCCCTCTTCCTGAGCGCCGCCGCCACCACACCATGTTCGAGGCACTGACACTAATCCAAACAGAAGGGCACAAAACTGGAAATGTTTCCTGAGGATCATGAAGCGAAGAAACTGCTGGTGGTCTGGGCGGATTGGAATGTGCAGGTATGCTTCAGACAAGTCCAGGGAAGCCATGAACTCCTCCTTGCAACTGCTGCAATCACTGAACACAGAGTTTCCCTTCGAAACCAGGGAACCTTGAGAGCCACAATCACTTTCTTTATATCCAGAATTGGACAGAAAGAACCCTCCTTTTTTGGAACCATGAAGTATATGGAATAACTTCCTGTCCCTCTTTCCCCCAACGAAACGGGAACCACAGCTCCCAGAGCTTGCAACCAGTCCACGGTTTCCTGAATCATCTGTCTTTTGTCAAGCAAAGCGCAAGGGGAAACCATAAACAAGTCCCGCAGGGGACAAGAGAATTCTTTATCAACTGCTCCAAATCATCCCTGAATAAAAAGCCACCTTTAAACGGCATAGCACCAAGCTGCGTCTTGGAAGAAACATCCGCTGACCAGTTTCGGAGCCACAAAAGCCTCCTTGCCGACGACAGAGTATGAGAGGAAGTGCGGAGCAGGTCATACAGCGCATCCGCCCCATATGCCACCACAGCTTCCAAATGCTGCGCCTGTTCTGACTCACCTGGAGGGAGATCATCTCTAGACGTCAGTAATTGCTGTACCCAGCGCAGGCTCGAACGCAGCATATAACTGCTACACACCGCCGCCCGGATACCCAGGGCCGACACATCAAAAATGCATTTGAGCAGCACTTCCAGCTTGCAGTCCTGCAGGTCCTTGAGAGCCGCCGAGCCTGCTACTGGGATCGTGGTTCGTTTGACAACCGCCAAAACCGAAGCATCTACCTTAGGACCGCAGTAGCTCCAAAAATCATCCACTAAGGGATAAAGCTTATCCATGGCTCGTCCAACCCTCAAACTAGCATCCAGAGCATCCCACTCCCTGGTCATCAGCTGCTGCAGCATAGTATGGACCGGAAAAACCCGGGTCGGTGTTCGTAATCCCACCAGGACTGGATCCACCGAGTCCTACGGCAAAGCAAGCGGGGGGAGCTCCACCCAGAGCTCAGTAAGAACTGCAGGAATGAGAGGCTCTAATTCCTCTCTCTTAAACAGATGGACCACCTTAGGGTCATCTTCATCCAAGGGAGTCTGTTTTCCCTGATCCTCATCCGATTGGGGGGGGGGGGGGGGGAAGAGAGGCCCCTGCACCAGCAGCCACAGTCCCTGGAACTACCGGGGCGGCTGAGCCATCTGAAGCCACGGCGCCTTTTAACTTTGCTACCCGTAAAAACGCGGGCCCATCAGTGCACTTGGATACCTTGGAGGCTGGGGGTCGCACAGGCAAAGCAGCACCTTGCGGAGACCTGGAAGCCAAAAATGCTTTGTGCATAAGGAGGACAAAATCTAAAGAAAAAGAATCAGGATCAATATTCTGTCCCCTTGTAAAAAATCCTGGTCCTGATCTAAAGATTCATCAGCACTGGCAGGGACCGGTGACAGCGCTGGGGAAGCAGCCCCTCCCCCATAGCCCTTGCCTGAACTTCTGCAGCAGTGCTTAAGATGACTGACATCCCTGCACTGAAGGAAAAAGGATCAGCACTGAAATCTCGCTGCCGGGCATTTGGGAGCCCCTCGAGGCTTGGGCAATGCTGCAGACCCTGAAAAGGAACTGCCTTCCCCACAAGGTAAGCAACAGGAGCAAATACAAAGATGGCCGCAGCATCGTGAGGGGGAAAAAACGGCCCAAAAACATGGCAAAATTCGTCAAAAACACGGCAGTTCCAATGGGGAGGTGTCCTGGATTGCAGCTGACCAAAAAAGAAAATTTTTCAAAAATGTTGATTTTTTTTTTGTAAAAATCAAAATCAGCACGGGGTAAGAGAGGGACTGGACCACCAGTAATCACTTCCCCAGCTTCTTACCTGACTGGAGCCCCGCGGGGTTACCAAACCCAGCTCCTTTAACCTGCTACCAAAGAGGATGACCCCGCAGGATCTAACAACCCCCTGGGAGGATAGGGAACACTTCCCTCTGCAGAAGGGTGAAAGTAAAAAAAAAAAAAGAAGTTTATTTCAAAGTATTCTCTTCACAGAAAAAGCTTGAGGAGACCGAGAGCTCTGCATGCTGTCCAGCTCGCAGAAAAAAACGGACTGAGGAGACTCTGGAAGGTGGGGGGAGGTGCCAAGCAGGCACACACTACAGCAAGACTCAGAACTTTACTTTGAGAGCTCTGCCACCTACAGGACCAGAGGACATCCCAGACAGCATGGCTAATTCACCCTGCTTATCTACGTGAAAACCGCAGGAATCAAGGGGTCCAGCTCCTCAATGTGGAACAGCCGTACCACTTTGGGATCATCCCCTTCCACCATAGAACCTTTTGACAGTGCCAGATCAATTTCCTGGACTGCTAGCTCCAGATCGGATGCCGATGGTTCCTGCATCCATGGGCCCTTTATATCCAAAACCTTAGAGGAGCTATCTGTGGTGGCGGACGGTGACAGGGCCCCTGGGAACCGCCGGACCCTCGTAGCCCTGGAAGACTGAGAAACTCTGGCCCTCTTCACTGGCCTTAAATATGCTGTTGACCCCTGCGCTTTTCTGGCTTTATAAGCCTTATGTAATAAAAGAACAAAATCCGAAGAGAAGTCAGAGGAGGGATCTGAATCCTCCTGAGTGTCCTCATTGTTGGCAGCAAGAGTTTCCCTAGCTTTCTGGCCTTCCCCGGAGGCCCCAGCTACAGGGGAGAGCAGAGGAGGGAAATCCCCTTCTCCGGCTCACGCAACAGCAAAAAAAAAAAAAAAAGTCGACAAAATGGCCACCGTTCCCGCACTCATCAGGAATGGGTTGACCACTTGCTGTCCCGTCGAGAAGAGCTACGGCCGCATCGATCTTTCCCATCCTCACGGTGTTCTCTCCTCTGGAGAGACACCGGGAGCACCGGTCATCGCAGGAGACACGCACCCACGTCTCCACATTCTTTGCATCTCGACCCGTGCAGCATGACATCTCTCCTCCAGAGCACATCGCCGCGAGTTGCAAAAAGGAACTACGCCAGGACACATGGAGGAAAGAGGGAGAAAGTGAAGAGCTGCCCGATCCGCAAAGAGAGAGGACCGGGTAGAGTGGGGAGGGCCTGCCGTACCACTTCTGCCCTGCCTACCGCTCAGACAGTTTCCCTCGGAAATATATCATACTTTTTTTTTTTGAACAAAAAACTTTAAGAAACATAAAGGGCACTTCCCTTAAAGAAGAAATGGCAGCAGGCTCTGATTCTCCTCCAGGGTGATGAACCAGGAACCTCCAGGTATCCACTCTGACTGGTGCCAGAGTACCAAGCAATTAAGGGTCCCCAAGCCCCTGCTCGTCCGCCTCACAAACCAGGGGGAATGGTCCCACCAGGACCCAACAACCCCCTGGGAGGCATGCTTGAGTCCTTTCCCTCTAACTTCGGTTTGTTTTGTTGGGGTTTTTTTTTATCAGACTGCAGGTTTTGCACCTCCACCATCTGCTGGAGAAAAAGAAATACTGAGGGACTGCAAGTGGCACCTTGTGTTAAGAGGCAGTGTCAGTGAAACTTTCTCTGTCTCCATCTGCTGGAGGGGAGGGAAAACCCGGGAGTCTGGGCTGATCTGGGTATGTACAGGGAAATACAGATTAAGAGGAAACTTAAATTCTGTCAGCGTTATATGAACAACTGGGAGCCCTCCTTTCGTTGATCTAGCAGTGGCTGCAGATGTTTTACTGCTTGTAGTCTTTTTTTTGAAAACCTGCATGTCTAAGAAATAACAAACAGTGCCAAATGCTTCAATGGTCATTTCATATTCTTACTTTAGCTTTTTTCAACAGAAATATAATTTGATCTTCGGCCTCTGAGCTCTCACCCTTCTCCTCCTCAACAGGTTTAGAGAACAAGGAGAACGCTGAAAAGAGGAAAACAGGTTGGGAGTTATTATTCTCATAACTTTAAGTCTTTTGAATGTTCATTTCCTATAGAGCGGGCGATGAAAACTGACTTTATTCTATAGCTGAAATCCCACATCCTCATTCCAAGTATAAATCCAGGGATCAGTGTCACTCCTAACCCATTCCAGGCAGGTCACCCCATCATAGAGAGAACAGTTTAATTACTAAAGGGTAGCACTTCACTTAAATGCATACATTTAGGAAAATTTCAGCTGAATTTAGGAACTTAAAATTATCAGCTACATTTCTTTCCCTAAATTTAGGCCTGCAATCATTTGCACATTAGGAATCTAACTTTTTTCCCCACTCTTAAGTCCACCCCCATAGCCACCCACTGTTGAGACACCTAGTAAAAATAAGGGACTATATTTAGGAACTCATAAGAACATGCCATACTGGGTCAGACCAAGGTCCATCTAGCCCAGCATTCTGTCTCCAACAGAAGCCAATCCAGGTCACAAGTACCTGACACATCCCATAAAATACCTCTAATTCCTGTTACTCATTCTCTGAGATAGCAATAGCTTTCCTTACTATACCTGGTAATGCATTATGGACTTTTCTTCCAGGAACTTGTCCAAACCTCTTTTAAACCCCGCTATGCTATTCGCCTTTATCACATCCTCTGGCAAACGATTCCTCAGCCTGACAGTGCGCTGAATGACAAAGTGCTTTATATGATTTGTTTTGAATCTGCAGGTTGTTAGTTTCATGAAGTGTCCCCTTGTTTTAGTATTATTTGAAAGGGTAAATACTATCTTTTATTTACCCGCTCCACCCCACTCATGATTTTATAAGCTTCTATCATGGTCCCTCTCAGCCGTCCCTTTTCAAAACTGAAGATTCCTAGCTTTCGTAGCCTCTCATCATAGGAGAGATGTTCCATCCCCTTTCTCATTTTTGTCGCCCTCCTCTGCCCCTTTACTAATTCTGCTCTTTCTTGAGATGGGACAACGAGAATTGCAAACAATAAAGACTTGATTGCACCATGGCTCAATACAGAGGCAATATGATATTTTTTATTTTATTCTCCATTCCTTTTCGGATAATTCCTAA
Source organism: Rhinatrema bivittatum (assembly GCF_901001135.1). NCBI lineage: Eukaryota > Metazoa > Chordata > Amphibia > Gymnophiona > Rhinatrematidae > Rhinatrema > Rhinatrema bivittatum. Next base: position 169,196,207 of record NC_042622.1, on the reverse strand, counting down.
CGTTCTATTTGTGTTGCACTCACCGCCCGCATAACCCCAATGCCAGCACCTTCCACTCGGCTACGCCTCTGGGCCCTGCCTGGGACATCGGCTGCCACGGCCTGCCTCTCAGATTCCTCTCCGCTTGCACCCACTGACGCCGAGGCCTCTGCGGCCTCGCCAGCACATGAGACGGTGACAGCTTCCGGACCCGCCCGGGGTTCCCCATAGGCGTGCTCAGCACTAACAACTATTTAAAGGGCCTTTGGCAGGAAACTGGGACCGCCCCGGAGGATGACGTCATCAGCGCAGGACTATATAAGGCCCCCTGGGCTGTACCCAGGCGGGTTGTCAACGAGTCTCCTGCGTTGCTTCTCTCAGGTTCCTGCGCTTCACACTGAAGGACTTCTGTTCCAGTACCTGACTCCCTCTCCAGTACCAGGCCTTGCACCCTTCTTCCTAGAGTCTCTTCTGACGGATCTCTTGGCTCTGAATCCCAGACTGGACCTCACTCTGCTCGTCTGTCGCCTGCCTCTGAACCTAGGACTGGACCTCAATCTGCTCGTCTACCGCCTGCCTCTGAACCTTGGATCGGACCTTACTCTGCTTGACTGCTGCCTGCCTCGGAATCTTGGACTGGACCTCGTCTACCCGGTGGTGGGATCGGGGCTCTTGGACATCCTTGAGCAGCCTGACCTCCGACTCTAGGCAGGCACCTGTCTTCTGTTGCTGGCTCCTGAACTCTGCCTGTCTTGTCTGTCAGCCTTGACTCCAACCACGCCCCGCTCCAGTTCCGGCACCTATACCACACCTCAGGTGCCCACCTAAGTCCAGCCAGTCCCGGCACCCAAGGACTCAACCCACGGGGAATGTGGACTGGTATTGACGAAGCTCCAGCTGGCCCCTATCTTCCTCCGGCTTTGCCTCTTGACGTTGGGGACCTGTGGGGGATTTACCCTCTCAGGTAGCGTCAACCCCAACTCAGGCTAGGGGTCCACAGACCACACCATGGTCTCTACAGATTGCCAAGCCCATGGATCCAGCGGAGGCCTCTGCTCTGCAGGCCATACCTGGCTTAGCCCAAAAAATATGCAAACAGCAGAAAGTGCTGGAGTCCCTCGCCTCGGAAGTGGAACGGCTAGGTCAACGTCTGGATTCAACTGTTCATCTGGGTACATCGGCTTCTATGGTTGTGGGCCTTTCCACCCCTTTGCTGACTGCATGACCAGTCCTGCCCCTCCTGGCGCCTCCACGTTTCACCGGGGATCCCCAGCACTGCCACAGCTTCTTGAACCGGTGCCACATGCACTTTTGTCTTCAGTCTGCACTTTGTCCTGATGACCACACTAAGACCACATATATCCTTTCCCTGTTGGTCGGTAAGGCCTTGGCCTCGCCACTCTGGGAACGTGCCCACCCTGTGCTGCAAAGTTTGCAAGGCTTCCTCTCGCTGTTTCGTACAGTCTTTGACGATCCGGGACGCCAGTCTATCTCCAGTTCGTCTCTATTGCACTTGCGCCAAAGTTTCCGGTCTCTCACGGATTATGTTTATCAAGTTTCGCACCCTGGCATCGGAACTTCATTGGGGCGAGGACTGCTTACACTCAATCTTCTTGGATGGCCTCTCCCATCAGATTAAAGACGAGTTGTGTGGCCCATGAGTTACCTTCTATACATGATGCCCTCATTAATCTGACGGGCCGCGTTGATCGTCGACGCCAAGAGAGGACTTGGGAGCTACAGCCTTCTAAAAGCCCTCCTATAGCCTCGCGGAGGCTTTTACTCTCGCCCTCTCCCAAACAGACTGCGGGGGCTGGTAAAATTACCTCCGAAGAGCCCATGCAGTTGGGTAGGGGTCAGTTGACCTCTGAAGAACGCCTCAGATGTCGACACTCCGGGCTTTGACTATACTATGGAGAGGCAGGGCATCTCCTGGCTCAATGCCCTGTACGTTCGGGAAATGCTCGGGCCTAGGTCATATTGGGGGACTTTCCCTAGGCCTGACATCTCCTAATCCCCCCACTTACTCTCCCAGTATCTCTCCTCGTGGACAAGCACGAATTCCAGCCTCTGGCTCTAGTGGACTCCGGAGCCAGGGCAATTTTATTCTCAATTAGTCCAGCACCTCAGGATTCCTACCCGCTTCGCTCCGGTGCCTCTCATACTGTCCTCGATTTCTGGGGAGCCCTTGCCAGGCAAAGTCACCCATACCACCGTACCTATCGCCTTCCACACTGGCGCTCTTCATGAAGAGACACTGGCTTTCCATCTCATTGATCGCGCTATTCTTCCCTTTGTCCTCGGATTGCCTTGGTTACAGAAACATTCTCCGCAATTTGCCTGGGTGTCCTTACAGCTCACTCAATGGGGCCCTACTTGCCGCACCTCTTGCCTAAAGTCATCAGCTCCTCAAGGGTGCCTCACCACGATACTTCTTCCGGCTGGGCTGCCTTCCCATTATGCCTCCTTCATGGATGTCTTCTCTAAGCAAGGGGCCGATGTCCTACCTCCGCACCACCAATACGACTGCGCCATCAACCTCCTGCCCAACACCGAACCTCCTTGGGGCCGTGTCTACCCTCTGTCCCTCGCCGAGACCAGGGCCATGTCTGAGTGCGTGCAGGAGAATTTGGTCAAGGGGTTTATCCACAAATCCTCATCCCATGCGGGGGCTGGCTTCTTTTTTTGTGGCCAAAAAGATGGGAATCTCCGCCCCTGTATAGATTACAGGGGCTTGAATGCCATCACTTTAAAGGATCAATACCCCCTACCTCTTATTGTGGAGCTGTTTGACCGTCTGCAAGGAGTCCGGATTTTCTCCAAGTTCGACCTTCGTGGGGCCTACAACCTCATTCGTATTTGGGAAGGCGATGAGTGGAAGACGGCCTTCAATACTCGTGACAGGCACTACGAGTATTTAGTGATAGCTTTTGGACTCTGCAATGCCCCAGCCGTCTTCCAAAATATGATGAACAAGGTCTTCTGTGATTTATTGTACCAATGTGTCGTCGTCTATCTGGACAACATTTTAGTGTTTTCCAAGGACCTTCAGATCCATCGCCTAGACGTGGCTCTGGTACTCCAATGCCTCTGAGACCACCGTCTATTTGCTAAACTAGAAAAATGTTCTTTTGAAAAGGAAAGTCTACCCTTCTTGGGCTACATTGTTTCTTGGCACGGATTCCGGATGGATCCTCAGCCTACGGGCTGTACGATTTCTGGGATTTGCCAATTATTATAGGACATTCATCCACAGCTATTCCAAACTTGTAGCCCCACTCACACTTACCCTCTCAGGTAGCGTCAACCCCAACTCAGGCTAGGGGTCTACAGACCACGCCGTGGTCTCTACAATTTGCTTATTTGACCATCGCTGTGCAACGAGCTGAAGTCTTCAATGTATTGTCCATAATGGTGGTAACTCCCAAAACAGAACCCAGCATTGGGTCCTGTATTTGGAATTATTTTTCCCAGTGTGCATCACTGCACTTTTCAAAATTACAATTTAATCTGCCATTTAGTTTTTCTGTCTTCTATTCTCAGCCCTAGTAAATTTTCACTACATCAATTTAGGAACCTAACTCCCTAAATTAAGAATTTAGAGTTTTTGAATACTAATTCCTTAACCTGACAGCTGAATTTGGAGCCCTGCTTCTTGCTGGGAGTGAGTAGTCCCTCTCCCATCCTAGAGGGGCATTTTAGAATAAACAGGAGAAAAAAAAGATTTGTTTTAACACTATGGTGGCATGGATTTTTTTTACAGGGCAACAGAGGGGCTATTCTGTCCAAAATCAAGATAGCTGGCCATACTCGTGTTTACAGCTAAAAATTATACACTACAAAATCTCTTAGAAGATTAAGTCTCCATTACCATGCTGGTCTCTATAACCGTTAAAAAGTTTCTTGGTACCACTGTTATAGATATCAAAATGATAAAGGGGATGGAATGGCTCCCCTATGAGGAAAGGCTAAAGAGGATAGGGCTGTTCAGCTTGGAGAAGAAGAGACGGCTGATGGAGATATGAGAGAGGTCTAGAACATGTAACTGTGAACCGGTTATTTACTCTTTCAGATAAGGACCGGTTACCAAGTAGCACATTTTAAACAAAAAAGGAGAAAATTCTTTTTCATGCAATGCACAATTAAGCTCTGGAATTCATTGCCAGAGGATGTGGTTAAGGCAGTTAGCATAACTGGATTTAAAAAAAGGTTTGGATAAATTCCTGGAGGAGAAGTCCATAATCTATTAGTCAAGTTGACTTAGGGAATAGCCACTACTTATTACTGCATTAGTAGCATGGGATCTATAGGAAAATTGGTTCTTACCTGCTAATTTTCGTTCCTGGAATACCACAGAACAGTCCAGACTCCTGGGATTATGCCTCCCTTCCAGCAGATGGAGACAGAGAAAATTTTACTGACACTGGCATATAATCAAATGTGCCACCTGCAGTCCCTCGGTATTGACCTGTACCCAAGCCAAGATAAAGGCCACAATAACTAATACAATTGAGCACAACCCCCATGATGAGCAAGAGGAAAGTATAACCTTGCAATGGAAAACTCTTTCCAATCTTAATTGGAGAAAAAATTAATGATACCTGAGTAATTCTTCAGCATATTTACAATAACGGTGCAAGTGGACTCTCCCCCACAAGTAAGGTAAGACTCTTGACTGATCTGTGGTATTCCATGAACTCTCAAAAATGTATGACATTATTGTATAGTCTGTATATAGCCTCAATTATTCTCAAGTTCTGAACTTATATTGTTATATTGTTTATGATCTGCTGTTCCTACCATCTGCGTTCCTATCATTTCTCCCTCTCTTATAGCTCCCTACCCCCCCTCTTCTCCCCTTTCTAGCCTACCCCTCGCTCCCCCTCCCACGTTCATTGTAATTTTCCTTTCATTCAGTTTTTTGTAAACCGGTGTGATGTGTTCTACGAACATCGGTAAATAAAAGTTCATAAATAAATAAATAAGGTAAAAACCAATTTTCCTTTCCTGTTCATACCCAGATCAGTTCAAACTCCTGGAATGTACCAAAACTTCCCTAAATAGGGTGGGACTGGGAGAGTCCTGCTCGAAGAACACTCTTACCAAACCCCATGGCCTCCGGAGCCTGGACATCCAAGCAATGTCTGGCAAAAGTGTGCAATGACTTCCATGTGGCCACAAGACAATCTCCTGCAGCAATACCTGCTGACACTCAGCCCAAGAAGCCACCTGTAACCGAATAGAGTGAGTCCTTAACCCTTCTGGAACAGGACACCCCTGACAAACATATGCCGAGCCTATAACTTCCTTCAGCCACTGCATATTAGTGGACTCAAAAGCTTTATGCCCCTTTTCTGCACCACTCCATAGCATAAACAGATGATCTGCTACCCTGAAACCATCAGTGATTTTAAGATACCACAACAAGGCCCGTTCTGTGTTCAAACACCTCAAATTCCTAGCATGTGGCTCTGACGCATACATGTTTGAAAAGGCTGGTAGCTCCACGATTAACTCAAGTGAAATGTCGACACCACCTTCGGTAGAAAGGTGGGTACTGTAGTTAATGAAATCCAGGAGTCCGAGATGTTCAAAAAGGGATCTCTACATGACAAAGCCTGGAGCTCAGAAATCCTATGGGCAGAACAGATTACCAGTAGAAATGCAACCTTTAGGGTAAGATCCTTCATAGTTGCTCTCTTTAAGGGCACAAATGGAGCTGCACGCATCCCCCTAAGGACCAAGTTTAGGTTCCAGGAAGAACATAACTTGTGCACCAGAAGACACAGATGCTTCGCCCCCTGGAGAAAATGCACCACATCCAGATGAGCATCTAGGGAAACTCCATGCACCTTGCCTCGAGGGCAGCCTTAAGCCACAACTTGCACTTTGAGGAAGTTAAAGGACAAGCCTTTCACTGACTCTCTCTGCAAGGAGGTTAAAATGTGTGTCATCAATACCCAAGTGGATTTTACTTTCTGAACTACACACCAAAACTCAAAAACTCTCCAGATCCTCACATAAGCCAAGGAAGTAGATTGCTTTCTAGCCTGCAACAAAGTGGAAATGACATCCTCTGAATATCTTTTCCCTCAGGTGCTTCCTCTCAAAAGCCAAGCCGTGAGACAAAAGCGAGCCCCCTGTTCTTAAAATATAGGACCCTGGTGAAGAATTTTCAGATGACCTAGTCACAACAGCCCGTCCACTGCTAGTTTACTAGATCCGTGAACCATGCCTGCCGTGGCCATTCTGGTGCCACCAGAATCACCTCACCTAAATGATTTTCTATCTGCCATGACACTGCCCACCAGCGGCCATGGGAGGAACACACAGAACTCCCCAAGCCCACAAAAGATCCAAGGCATCGACCCCGTCGTGATCCTACCTTCGACTGAAGAAGCGAGGCACCTTGGCAATCTGCCAAGACGCCATATTGTCCATGTGGGGAATTCCAGCTAAAGAAAATGGTCAGCTGGTCATTTGCTTCAAAACAATTTTCTTCTATTTCTTTTTATACTAAATACAGTATCTGTAGGACCGACACTCCAACAGCTTATAGCAACACAAAAGCTGTTATTAGTTTCAAGACCACTTTACTTTATTATTTATTTGTGCCTCACTCAAATAAGAATTGTTCGTTTATAACTAACTCTTCATGAAGAACTCCGTGAAACCTCCAAAACAATGAGCATTAATGGTCACTCTCAAAACAGTATGAGCTACTTCAAATTAAAGAGTTCTTATCTTGCCACGACGTAAAGGTCACACACCCCGACATGGATCCATGATTCTTTAAAGTGTTATGAAGATGTTGTGAGAGGTGCAGGACCCACTCTTGTCAGACAAAATGAGCATATTGAAACGTTAAAGAGTTTGTTTGGTATGTGATTTTGGAGATTCGACCCCTTGAAGCAGATTGGTTTTCGAAACATGGATCCATCGTCCGATTCCTCCCTTAGGAGGACCTTATCACCCAACTGCACTCCCTGCCTTCTCTCGGGGTTCTGCATGGCTGGGGACAAAGGAATGGGAAGCCCTCTTCTACTCCCGCATCTCCTGCAGCAGCCAGATGCCCCAGCAGCTTGTTTAGCCTTCTGCTGCTTGTAAGGCACTGCCTCCACCTGTCCTGAACTGCCTTCTCCAACCGAGATGTAAGGGAAACAAAAGCCAGGTATGGGAGAGCTGCACGCATGCATCGCCACTCGAAGAGCACTTGCTGCCGCGGGGATGTCCCAGCCTTGCGTGACTGTGTGTCTTCCAAGAGCCGCTGTCAAAAAAATAACTAGACCAGACCTGGGAACCCCACCGCTAAAGAGTCGGCACCTGCACAACCTGCCGCTCGACACTCTTCCCCTAAGAATATATATATTTTTTTATCTTATAAACAAAACTGAGGAAAACAAGACCCAGTTACTTCCCTGTTAACCACCAGAAAATGGAAGAATTGCAGCAGGTTCCACAAATCCTCCTGGGGGAGAGGAAGCTGGCACCACCAGCTGTCCACCCCTGGCAGAGAAAAGACCAAGCTAGTCAAGGGTTGCTCTTCTACCTCAGAACCAGGAGGGATGGCCCCACCAGGACCTAGCAACCTCCTGGGAGGAAATTTGTTTTGATTTGTTCTTTTGCTAAATTTTCCAGGCTGTAGGTTTTGCACCTCTACCATCTTCTGGAGACAGAGAAATATAGAGGGACTGTAGGTGGCACACTAGATTATATCATGTAGCGATAGGTATAGCGCTAGAAGTTTTAGGATCCTTGTGAGAGTGACCAAATTAAAGTCATTAGATGTCTTTTCCAAACATTTCCAAGATTTTTATTCGTAGCATATAGGAAAATGTTGGTCCCCTGACACGGATCATGTTTCATCACAAGAAATTCAACTGTCAAATAACACAACAGTAGATAGCAGGGGTTAACAAGGATCCATAACAGAATAACAAAACAATAAAACAAGACATCAGATGGTAGAACAAACTGCCTAAAGATTGATTTATAACAGGGTGGTTAGTGCCACAAATTACTAGGTTATATGCCAATGTTAGTAAAAACTTTTTCTGTCTCCATCTGCTGGAAGAGAGGCAAAACCCAGGAGTCTAGATTGATTTGGGTATGAACAAGAATTGTTTGGGTACTTGTAACTTGGATTGGCCAGTGTTGAAAACAGGATGCTGTGCTTGATGGACCTTTGGTCTTACCCAGTATGGCAACTTCTTACATTCTGCTACCTGAAAGCTCTGAAGATGAAGATCTGTTAACAGGAGAAGGGCAATATCTTAACCTTTGCATTAAAATTTGTGGAAAGTCCAGGAACTGTTAGAAGCCAGTAGAAAGATGAATAAAGTTGTGTGGTTTAGTGGTATCACCTTATTATATTTTTTTTGTTCTTTAGCCTTACTTCTAGTAGAAAGTCAGAACATTTTTGGAAAGAGGTAGGAAAGTTGGCAACTCTGTCACTAACTACAGTTGACACAAGAGAGCATGCAGTTTCTGTGGCTGTGCAGATACTCTGGAACTCAATTCCCCCAAGAACTGAGCTTGATATGTTGCAGCAAGACTTTTAAGGGTTTGTTATAAACTTTTGTTCATATATTATTTAAACAAGCATTTCTGTTAATTTATGATGAGATCCATTCTTTCCAAGCTGTACACACCAGGGAAGATCAGTGGCTTATGTCTTTCATTTATGTTTAACTTGAATATACATATCTGTTGTACACTGCCTGGAGCCTCGGTACTGGCCGATTATAAAAAAAAACAAAAACTACAGTGCTCCCCCCAGAAGTAGTCCTCGAGTCCAAGCATCAGAGCTACTTTAGTTATATATATATATATCCTCTCTCCCAAGAGTTCAGGCGATTTATACCGTAGTTTCCACAATAAATTAAAAGTTACAGAATTACGTCACAATTATTCACGCCGGCTATGCCTCTGAAGGAGACAGAAAGCAGACTGGCATCCCCTCTGAACTGAAAGCACTGGGGGGAATGTGGACCGAGCTCAGCAACCCGCCTCCGACAGTGGAAGCACCCGGCAGATCCTGTCCTTGCAGCTCATCCCTGGGGTTTCCCCAAGTTTTCCGGCAGGGGGTCTGCAGTCGGCGCTCTCCACTTCAGGCTCATTAGGGGACTGGGAAAGCCTGAGACGCCGGGAGCTCTTGAGACCCCGCGAACGAACTCAACCTCAGCTCCTCCCTGCGAGGCCTTTTACCTGCGAGGCAGCCACCTATCGCGCTCCTGCTCCAGGCCCAGCCTCTCGCGTCCTCCCATGGAGTCCGGATGACCATCTTTGGACTCTCAGACCCTCTCCCGCCTTGGCCCTGGCCCCAACGTACAGCTCGCTGCCCCCAGCCCGCACTCTCCGGGCGGCCGAAGCTTTCGCCGGGGAAAGGCCTCCGCAGCGCCCCTAGGAAGCTGAGCCCCCTGCGCAGATACATGCGGCCACTGGAAGCCATTCTCCGTCACTTAACCAGAAGCAACCTTGCGACTCGGTGCTTCCTACCACGTGACCAGGGCGGGAGGCGGCCGTTACGGCTTCGCACCTCCCCCTCTGCTGCTGGAGAGGGCATTCTTATGCCCTACCTGCAGGCTGCTTGTTCACAGTGACTGACGACTGCAACTGTCCACACATTTTTTATTAACACAGGCTAATAAGAGCCTTGCCTGCGGCTTACGGGGCGGTGCACAGAATCCACGTGGCTTTTGGGGGAGGGGACCACTCTTGGAGAACTCCACCCCTGATTGGGCGAGAGAGCAAATCTCGCGATATCTGACCCAGAATCGCGCGCAGGTTAGTAGCGCGGGTGCTTGAAACTTGTGATGTGAAGAGGACGGAGTTTGGGTCTTTTTCTTTTTCCTGTTATGTCATGGACGCTGTTCTGCCTGCCATTGCAGAAGAGCTCTTGAAGGAGGTGAAAACGTGCTACCAGGAAAGCTCCCAAAGTAAGAGTCTGCTTGTATGCACTGACTGTCAGCAAGGCGCTTCTTCTGGGTCGGAGGGGCGCGGTGGGACCTGGGCTCCTCCCTGCCTCTAGAGGAGGGAGTTTGAGTTTATTATGTTATGAAAGTTTTTATATTTTTTAGTGTGCTGAAATAATTCATGTCAATGCTTTCTAGCACTTTTTTTTTTTTGCGGTACCTTTTTTTTGTGTCTTCGTTTTCGGTTGTTTCTTGAACTTAAAGGCCTTTCCTAACCTGCCCTTCACTCCAGCAGGAATTCCGCCCCAGTTGCACTGTAAGCTGGCTGCGCTGTGGGTTTTCTTAGAGTAAGACCCAATTAAAGTATTTATGAAACGTCCTGCCAAAAGATAGACAAGCGAACCAAACTTTTTCTAGTTACTTACAGAAGCAAATTTGGGCAGAATTTGCAGTTTGAGTTTAAGAAAACCGAAGTAAGCAATTTTTAATTATTTTAAAAAATCCCTTATGGAGTATGGCTCAAAAAAATAGAATGCACACTGTTTGTTCTGTAATGGTATAATTCACTGGTACCAAGTAAAGTACCTGTGCGTATATTGGGGACAAAAGACACAGCTAAACTAGAAGTTTGAAATGTGTGAGCAATGTTTCCAATCTGTAAGGCTTCCACCCTGGTTACTCTCAGTTTGCACATTTTTTTTTTGTTAAAAATCTAAAACGTAAGTATAACACTAGTACCAACTCTAATTTGAGACTGTAGTAGCAGTGATCTGGCAGGTAGCAATAAACAAAAATCTATCTCAGCCGCTTCTTGGGTGCACAAGAGCTAATATAAAGTGGACGTCATAAGGCCTCTACTCATACAGAATCACTTTTTTTTTTCTAGTATGGTTTCAGGTGAGCTAACCTAAAGCTAGCTGTTTAAATGTATAGTAGATGCATAATATCTTCAGAAGGTATTGTTTAAAGCAGATAAGTCAGCATTTCTGGATAGAAGGTAGTAAAACCTGAGGTAATTTAAGTGGATTCAAATGCAATGTAGATCCCCAGCCCCCACACTTGCTTTTCTATTTGCAGTTGCTGAAGTTTAAAAACAAGATTGGTGAGTTAGTATAGCACTAAATGAAAATAGACATAACATACATTTGAGAAATCTGCTGGAAAGAGGAAAACCAATGGGACATTGATACCAGGCTACAAAATATCACAATGGCAGGATAGATCAAATGTTGAGTGATGCTATATGTTAGGATGTCGTAGAATCAAACTGCAGTCTAGGTTCTCTATGGATAGAAATTCCATATGAGACGGGGAAAGAGTATAAGCATAGGAGTAAGTGCAGTTGCTTACCTGTAACACGTGTTCTGCTAGGACAGTAGGATGTTAGTCCTCACAGATGGGTGACAACAGATGGAGCCCGGCATGGAAAACTTTTGTCAAAGCTTCTAGAAGCTTTGACTAGCACACTGAGCATGCCAGTATTCGTGCATCCACGCGAGGTACCCCTTCAGTCTCTTAACATAGCAAAAAATACAGCGAAAACTGAAATAAAAAGCATGATGACCCAACTCTGCAGGGTTTCCTGAGGACTAATATCCTGCTGTCTAGGGGAACACCTGTTACAGGTAAGCAACTGCACTTTTTCCTACAGAGAAAGGTAATCAACATGATAAAGGGGATGAAACAGCTCCCCTATGAGGAAAGACTAAAGAGGTTAGGACTGTTCAGCTCTGAGAAGAGACGGTTGAGGGGGGATATGATAGAGGTGTTTAAAATCATGAGAGGTCTAGAACGGGTAAATGTGAATCGGTTATTTACTCTTTTGGATAATAGAAAGACTAGGGGGCACTCTATGATTTTAGCATGTGGCACATTTAAAACTAATCTGAGAGAGTTCTTTTTCACTCAACGCACAATTAAACTCTGGAATTTGTTGCCAGGGGATGTAGTTAGTGTAGTTGGGCTTAAAAAAAGGATTGGATAAGTTCTTGGAGAAGTCCATTACCTGCTATTAATTAATTAGAAAATAGCCACTGATATTACTAGCAACGGTAACATGGTATAGACTTAGTTTTGGGGTACTTGCCAGGTTCTTATGGCCTGGACTGGCCACTGTTGGAGACAGGATGCTAGGTTTGGACCCTTAGTTTGAACCAGTATGGCATGTTCTTATGTTCCCCGACTGCTGTGCTTTTTCAGTGGTACCTTTTTAGTATTTTTTATGTTCACCTCCAAATCCTGCTTGTAAGAGCTTTTATATGTTGATGCACAGCTCTGTCATGTACACCATTTGGAAGAGAGAACAATTCTCGGTGAAAATCTTCATCATTCCTGGTATCTTGTGCCAAAAATATTTTTCCTCTATAGAGACCTGATGCTGGAGGAAATAAAATTCTTTGAGGAGTGGTGGTATGGTGCTTAGACCTTTAAACTATGATTCAGAGCAGTCCTGGGATGTGAGTTCAAATCCCACCTTTGACTCTGTGTTCTTGAGCAAGTCACTTTTATTTTCCTGTCTCCAAATATGGAATTGCTGGCTTCTGTCTTGACACATGACCTGCTTTGATTAAAAGCCTTGTGCAAATCTGTACCTCTTTCATGCACTTAGGAGCTTCTTAATATGTGGTACACTTTCATTTAACCTTGGAAGCTCATGCCTCAAATTGGTGAGTATAAGGCGCCACCTTTGTCATTTTTGCTACACCAGACTAGCACTGCTACCCCTCTAAAGATTAAACCTTTTGGAGCATAAGCAGTTACAAAACTGGAGTGCTGTATTTGGCCAGCTGGCATACTGAGCTATGCTTCATGATCAATATTTGTACATTATTGTTCTGAAAGCACTATTTAAGATCCCATTTTGTTATATGAACTATTTTTCTGACAAGTTTTGTCACTGTCACGCCCCTTTCCACTTTTGTATATATTTGCCATTTTAGGATATACCAAAGTAATATTTCTTTGTCCATTCCTGGCTCATTATGTTCTTCACACCTTAATAGGTAACTTTACTTTCTCAGGGGCTGATTTACTAACACATGTTAAGGGACAATTTTAATATGGCTTACATAACAGTGAATGGGGCCTTTTTTTTTTTTTATAAAGGGTGTGTTAGTGCATTTTAGTATATTAGCCCCTCAATTGTCTTGGGATATTTGATGTAGCAAAGCAGGATCCACACTATTTGATAATATCTTGTACAGGCACTTGAAAATTGGTAAAAATGTGCGATAAATCTGTAACTTATTAATGAAACAGACTAAACTTAATGGCAAGGTAAGATGATAGGAGAAAAATTAGATCTGCTTAAATACAGAGTACCTCAGAGATTGTAGTATATTTATATTGGACCAACAAAAAACTTTCACTTTTGTAGAGATTTGTATATAACTTACAATCCTCGTGGTACTTTTCTTCGGTGACAAAAGATCAATTTTATGCCCAAAGAATCACTTTAAAGTATGTTTGTGCGGTTTTATGGTGGTTTTTTTTTTGGGGGGGTGGGGGGTTGTAAAAAGAAAAGTTTAATATGTGAGAGGTTCCAGATTGACATCACTGGAAACTGAAGTCCTCCATTCATCCACAGGTCACTGTGTCTCAGTCCTGCTCTGATCTGGAGGGGCAGCCTCTGTGGATGAGAGGGCAATTCAATCGTCTTGCACGTGCAATCTTAGGGACAGATTTTAAAAGCCCTACATGCATCAGACCTATTTTTAAAAGGCCTGGCAGCGCGCATAAAGCTCCGGGGCTTGCAAGAAGGGGCGGGGTGTGGACAGAGACTCCAGGCACAGCGGCCATTTGCTGCTGTGCCCGGGATCGCGTGCCGGCCAAGGCAGGCGTAACTTGTAAGTTTTTGTTTTGTTTTGTTTTTTAGGGGGGTTTAGCTTGGGGCTGGGGGGTGGGAGAGTTATGGGAAGGTGGTGTGGGAGGGTAGAGAAGTTCCCTCCGAGGCCGCTCTGATTTCGGAGCAGCCTGAGAGAGAATGGAGGAAGGCAGCATGACTCGGCGCTCGCAAGGTGCACAATTGTGCACCACCTTGCAAGCGCCAACCCTGGATTTTATAACATGCGCAGCTGCGCGCGCATGTTATAAAATTGGGTGTACACTTGTGTGCGCAGGTTTTTAAATCCGGCCCATAGTCTCATACGGAGTACAATCAGCTCAAACCAACTTCTGTGATCTGGGAACCAGACTGATGTCACTTTTTCTTAAGTCCCTATCCACCTGAATTGGATTTAAATCTATGATCAGGAGATGAAAGGTTCGGGTAGTTGATGAGAATTCCCGTCAGATGCATAGTCCCTTACATTCAAAGTTTTCGCATGTGAGGACCACAGTCATTAGGTTTTGAGTGTGTCTGTATAGATGAATAGAGTTGAAAAATTAACCTAGGAAAGAGAATGAGATGTCTGACCTGTAGTGTATTTTATGGTTTATTTTATTAGGTGTTAAACTTTTTTGTTTTTTTCCTTTTATTTGTATTCCATCTTTGCTCTGCCAGCCCTCCTCCTGGTGGCTGTATGAGCCCTTGTTGGCCATCTCTCCGTCTCTGGGCTGAATATACCATATCTGTGGTACACCCAAACCCAATTGTTCCTGAAGGACAGGAAATCTAAACTTGGATGACTTAAACTGCAAGTCTGGCCCAGTAATATGGGAGAAATCTAGCTGACTGTGGGGCCAATGTAATAAGACCCGTAGTAAAACAGGTGCTAGTTATGAGTACAGGTTTTGATCATCATACATGGCTAAAGCTGATGCTTCCGCAGGATGTAAAAAAAAAAAAATTATGCAAATTATTTGTGCACAGAAATCCGTGCACACATGAAGAAGGGTGCCTACATAAGCACAATAAGACCCCATGTAATCAGCCACATCCGTGCTGAAAAGCCATGCCTCTGATCCACTCATAAAAGCGAGTGAATGGGTCTCCCTTTTCAGTGAAAGTATGACCCTGGAATATATTTTTTTATATTTTGAGTAACTGTGCTGCAGAAAACATGCAAATATATTCATGGATGATAATTCACAGCACATGGCAGTGATAATAGCGGGTCTTTTAAGAACGGGAAAAGCAGTGCCTGCTATATTGACTGTATAGGACAGAGCGGGAAATTGTAGCACATTGTATTGGTTCTGTACAGTGGCATGATCTTCAGAGTTGTGACTGGTGTACATATGTCAAAGCACATCCTTACATTAGCCTGGTGTGGGTGTAGTTTGGAATTGATGGGAGTAGGAGGTGTCCAGAGGCTAGCAGCAGGTTTAGGAGTTTCTTTGCGATTGTGTTTTTTGAGCTAATTGTTCATTGTTCTTTCCTCTTCCCATTGTCTATTGACTGTGATTACAGTTTGGCAGAAGCATTGCTTTGTCTTGCTGTCTGTTTTTGTCCTCTAGGCAAGAAAGAGCAGAGTGGGAGTTTCTGAGAATGAAGTGTGACGGAGGGGTGGGTGTCTGAGGGTGAGGATGTACATGACAGGTAGACAAGTGGGGAAAGGATGGATAAGGAGGAGTCTGGCATCTGTCTCAGATGAGTGTAGTCTGGGAGAGCAGATGGGGCAAGAGGAGAGGGGGTATGCAAGTGTTTGAGGGTGCAGCTGGGCATGGGAGTGGAGGGAAAAGAAGGCGGGTGGAGCAGGAGGAGAGGGTGTAGTGACCAGGGAGGTAGGGAGCTACAGTAGGCTGGTCCCAGTATCCAGAAGGAGAAGAGGCATGCTTGTGAGAAAGGTCTGAGAATTACAAGATGCTTTTTGGACTGAAGACATCCACAATGGTAAAGAGAAGGATATGTTGAGCAATGCAGGAGTTGAATGTTACTTTGGGTATGGGAAGAGCCCAGAAAAACTCCTACGAAAGCTCTGCTCCCGAAAGAGACTCCCCCCTCACAGAGGCAAATGGGGTGACCAGGATAGCAAGCGGTAAATAATAAATGACTGCATGGCCCTTAATCAATGACAGTTCCATTAAGACTGTCAGTTATTGCTTGTCACTGCTGTACACGGAGATGGTCAGTGAGCCTCTGCACTTCCAGCGCTGATGGATCTCACACCTACAAGCCTCATCTCTTCGCAGATGCCCTTCCCTCACTGACTCTGCCGGCACTCATTGCTGCTGTACACAGATGGCTATTGCGCTCTTGCCCTTTTCTCTGGTGCCAATGTTTCTCACCTGCAAGCTTCGTCTCCTCGCAGATGCCTCCACCCTACTGAATCGTCTTTGTCTGGCCAGCTGTCCTCAGTCATTCATCTCTTTTAAATACGTGAGCAGCATCACTTTAAAATTTCAGTGGTCTCATCACTTCTTGGCTTCCTACAGCTAGAAGTGTATTGTGGAGAATGTTTTGGCTAATTTTGTTTTTCCTTTATGCAGATTATAATAAACGTCATCTCTCAGCTTCTGTATACCCTTTTGCTGCTGACGGACCTTACGCCTGCAAGCCTTGTCTCTTCAGACAGTTCTCCCTCCCTGCCTCTGCCTTTGCCTGGCCTGACTTTGCTTGTCAGTGCTGAATGTGGATATGGACAATGAGCTAGTGCACCTCTAGCTGGTTTGAATGCTTCTCTCACTCCAAGTGCCTGGCCTGCCTTCATTTGTCACTTCTGTATGTGAGTGGTAACCTCACCCCCTTCTACCCCTCCTTCCTCTAGATGCTCTCACTCCCATCCTCTCTCCCCCCCCCCCCCCTTTCTCTTATGCAAGACTTGTTCCCAACAATTCTCCTAGGACAAGCAGGATGGTAGTCCTCACACATGGGTGACATTGGATGGAGCCCAGCACAGAAAAAGATTCTGGAACTTCATGCATACTGAGCATGCCCTATACCATGCGTCCATGCGAGGTTCATCTTTAGTCTTTTTTTTTTTTTTTTTTCCCCCCTTTCCCTGTGGAACTCTTCTCGTGGTTGAGTGAGCTCATGGCTTTTCTTCAAGAAAATGCCTTTGGAAACTTTGTTCCACTATCTTTTCGTGTGCTCTTGTAATTTCATCGAACGCGAGTCCCTCTCAGTTCCCATTAGTCTCCTCAGTCAGGGTTTTCATCAGTTTAAGGTTTTTTTTGCTTTTGTGTCCGTCTCTCTCCCCCCCCCCCCCCCCCCCCCCCCCCCACCGAGGTGGCGCTGCCTGCGGGTGTCTGCCTTCAGTCTACGTCTTTCGTTTTTTTTTTCTTTTTGTTCTTTTTCTCTTTCTTTTTGTTCATGACCTCGTCTGGTTTCTTTCAGTGCCCCCAGTATCAGAGGACCATGTCCATTATGGGCCCCCAAAGTGTGTCCTCTGCCTGGGGGCATTGCACAATTTTTGGGGTTGCATGTGCGCCCAGATAACCCCTAAGGGACATCGCGCTCAAATCGATAAGTCAAGGATGGGTCAAGGAAGTCCGAGCCATTGGCATCTGTGCCATCTGCACCGATGGATGCGGGGCTGTCAGTTCTGTTGATGTCATTGGCAGATAGTGGTGCCAGGGACTGGCCCCTGTCAGTCTCTTCCAGATTGAGGACGTCTGGTTCATCATAATTGACCTTGGCACTGGGGAAAAACTGGGCTGAGCACCAAGGGAAGTCGAAGCATTGGCACCTGTCACCTTCAATACACGCTGTCAGGCATGGAAAGGCACTGGCTCATGCCGTGATGCCCCTGAAGCAACTCTGCGGTGAGGGAGTGCCCATCCTCCATCTGTGCTGGGGCTCTGCGACGGTCTCCACTGGTCCTGGTGCCAGTCGCCAATCCACCTTGGGGATCTGAGGAAGTTTTGGCCACCCCTCCTGCCTCCCAGTTGGTTTTGGCATTGGCAACTTTTGAGGAAGAACTGGAGCATAGGATCCAGCTGGCAGTGGAACAGGTGTTGCAGAGTATCGAACCGGTGGCACCACCGGTGCCAGCACTCGCCCTGCTGGAATGGCTCAATGTGCTTATCAGTGAGTTACCGACCCAGTTGGTGGCTGTTTCTCGGGAGATCATCGATGCCTGGCGGGGCAAGATTGCTTCCCCTGACCTATAAGGTGCTTGTTGTCTTTTCCTCTGAGGAGGAAGCTCCATCGAGGCTGGCAGGGACACTGAGGCCTGCAGCCCCGGGGCTGGCACCGGTGGCACAGATGCCTGTGCCTCTGGACGAAGGCCAAGTACTCAGGGCTCCATCCTCTGTGAAGTAGTGAGGATGAGGCCCTATATGACCCCCTCAGGGGATGATGATACTGAAGAATCCTCCAAGGACTCAGAGGGTCTCCCTTCAGAGCACTCTCTCCTCCAGATGAGCGAAGGAGGTTTCCGGACAATTTGACCTTCGCAGGCTTTGTAGGGTGATGGCTGAGGCCATCCCTTTTCAGTTAATGACTGAGGAGTATGCCAGACACCAGATGTTGGAAATCCTCCAGTTTGTGGATGATCCTAAAGAGATCATGGCAGTCCTGGAGCATGAGATCTTTAAGGAGTTGCTGCTGAGGATCTGGGAACACCCCCTCTCAAGTACCTCTTGACAACAGGAAGGCAGATGGGGGTTTACCTCATCCAACAGGCCAGCAGATTCAAGAAGCATCAGCTCTAAAGAAAGCCAAGTGCTCTCGGACCCATTCCTTGACACCCCTGGGCAAGGATCCTAGAGTGATGGATGCTCTTGGGAGGAAAGTATTCCAAGGGGCCATGCTCGTTGTCCACATAGCCTCTTACCAGCTCTACATGAGCCAAATCTCGTGCAACTTCTGGAGGCAGCCAAACGACTGCCTCAGCAGCAGCAAGACCCCTTCTTGTTGCTGGTGCATCAGGGCCTGGAGCGTGGAAAACATGAAGTTTGTTCAACCTACGATGTTTTAGAGACCTCATCAAGTCTCTGTAGCAGGAATCAACGCTCACAGGATGGCATGGCTGCAGGCCTCAGATCTCCAACCGGAGATGCAGGAAAGATTCGCTGACTTGCTATGCACAGGAGAGAATCTCTTCAGAGATAAGGTGAGGGACACGGTGGCCCAGCTATGGGATCACCATGAGACCCTCTAGCAGCTCTCCACCAGAACTTCAGACCCACCCTCCTCAGCCAGGAGGTCTGTGAGGCAGGGTCAGAGGAAGTCTTTCTACCATCAGAGGACATACTCTCCTCTGGCCCCTTACACCCATTCGCAGAGGGTAAGCTCCTGTGGCCATCCCAGGCAACAAAACTCCCAGCTGACTCCCCAGCTAAATCCTGGGACGGGGTTTTGACTGGATTGTAGGGAGCATGAGCCAGCCACCCGTACCAGAGATGCTGGGGCTACGGTTCTTTGCGGATTGGTGGCACAGTATAACTTCGGACCAGTGGGTTCTGTCCATCGAAGGTACTAATTGAACCTATTGGATGTCCCGTCAAATTGCCCTCTGTGATCATTTTGGGGGTCAATAGCACATCTTGAGATACTGTTACAGGAGCTCTCTGCCCTCTTAACGGCTAGAGCGGTCAAACCTGTCCCACCAAGGCAAAAAGGGCAGGGATTCTACTCTCGGTACTTCTGATTCCAAAGAGAACAGGGGGACTCTGTCCCATCCTAGACCTGAGGGCCTTGAACAAGTTTCTCAAAAAAGAAAAGTTCAGAATGGATTCCCTAGGCACCTTGCTTCCCCTCCTGCAAAAAGGGGACTGGCTATGCTCCCTCGATTTATAAAGGACGCATACGCTCACATAGAGGTCTTCCCAGGTCACAGGTAGTATCTCAGATTTGTGGTAGGAAAACAGCACTTTCAGTACAGAATGTTGCCGTTCAGGCTAGCATCTGTCCCACGTGTCTTTACAAACTGTCTGGCCATGGTGGGGTCACACCTCCACAGACTGGGAGTGCATGTTTTCCCTTACTTGGACAATGGGCTGGTCAAGAGCCCTTCTCGGACAGGGGCCAATTGGTCCTTGCGTGTGACCATCCAGGGGGTGTTGCTAGGGCTGGTTATCAAGTACCAAAGTCCCATCTCCGCATGTCACCTTGACTGGATTTCATTGGAGCCCTGCTAGACACGGTTCAGGCAAGAGCCTTCCTGCCACGATCCAGGGTGGTCACCTTGTCTATAGCAGTGGTGATTCAACAAAGCTAGCAGGTTTCAGCTCTGCATATGTTCAGACTATTGGGCCACATGGCCATACTGTTCATGTTATTCCCTTGGCATGCTTACACATGCATAGAGTCCAATGGACTCTGAGGTTGTGCTGAAGCAGCCTGTAGCTAGGGATTCACCCATGAGAGAGGATTACCATTTGGCTTGTCCTAGGAGAAAGCATAATTGCTTACCTGTAACAGGTGTTCTAGGACAGCAGGATGTTAGTCCTCACAAAACCTGCCCACCACCCTGCGGAGCTGAGTTTCTCTTATTTTTTTGTGTTTAATTTTTATCATAATTCTATGTTAAGAGACTGAAGCAGGACACCATGTTGGATGCATGGTATAGAGCATGCTGGGCATTCTCAGTATGCACAGTCAAAGTTCCAGAAACGGACATTTCTGCATTTGATGATGTCATCCATGTGAGGACTAACATCCTGCTGTCCTAGGAGAACACTTGTTACAGGTAAGCAACTCTGCTTTTCTCCAACCCCTTCACCTACCCCCTCCTACCCCTCCTTTTCTCTAGGAGCTCACTCTCCCAACAACCCTTTCATTTATCTTACCACCCTTTATTTCCCCCCATCTTCTCCTGTGCAAGAATTGCTAATCATAAATTCTCCTACCTACACATCCTTTCTCTAGGTACTCTCCCAATGCCCCCTTTTTTTTTTACTTCTCCCCCTCCCCTCATCCCTTACCAACCCCATTGCCCTCTCATCTATTACACAAGAATTGCTACTGATAATTTCTAAATGTTTTTGTTTCTTAAACTTCTCCTTTAAGGTGGACATCAATTTTTTTTCGCCCATTGCTGCTGTACGCGTCTGTGGAGTTTGGGGCTACTTCACGTTCTTCCGGATCCAGTGCTTCATATTCTTGCTAGCTGCTTCTATTCAGAGACCTCTCCATCCTTGACTATCGTCACTATACTTTAATGTTAAATTATTTGCACAGATAACCATTTTTCATTTTTATTTGAAGTATCTGGTCATCTGTTTAAGTATTTTATTAACCTAATGCACACCCTTTCTCCCCCCTCTTAACCTTCACTACCCTCTCCCATGCAAGACTGGATCCTTACATCTTCACTTTCCACCTACCTAACCCCTATTTTCACTGATAATCTCTTCCAAACCCCCTCCCCCTCCCTTGTCTCAGCTCCTACTCCCTACATCCCATTACCCCTTTCTATACTATTCTCAGCGACTTTACCCTTGCCTCTAATAACCTTTTTTTGTTTCTCACATCACCCCTCACCTCCTTTTTTTTTCCCCTCCCCTCTCCAAACTGATGTCTAGGCAAAAACTTGTGAAACTTACCCCTTATTCTGTCTTCCCCTCCCTCTTCTCTCTTGCAGCAGAATTCTAACAAAATAAAGGACACACCATTGAAAATGTTAATTTTAAAAAAAAAATTATTTACACAAAAAAGGAAAGGAGTTAAATGGGCTGAGACGACAGACTTAGGGGTGTGGCTGAGGTGGAAACAGGTCCATGTGCCTAGCTGAGGCCAGCAGAAGTCTGGTGTGATTCTGCTGGACCTCAGCTAAATTCTTGACAGCCTTAGCAAGACCCCCAAGGGCTGCCTGATCTGCCATAAGTCTCCTTCCCCCAAGAGCTGGATGACTCTTGCAACTTGCCACTGAGTAATCAGCTCATTGCCTGCAGCTGTCTGTCCAGGTGATGAGCTGGGTTCTCCCACTGAGCCACCAGATCTTGAGAGAAGAGGTGGATGGTTTCTGTCTCTCTGCCTCCCTTCTGCCCCAGTCCGAGTGGAGGCAGCTGGCTGGGCAGGGCCCAGGACTGCTGTGTCTCTGGCTGCCATCTCTCCTTCCTCCTCATCTGCTGACAGGATGGTCTCTGTGAAGAGAGCAAAAATAGTCATGTCATTTGTACCCAATATGTTTTAAGAGTAAAGCTTTACCAGTTCAGATGTAGGGCAAGGACCTTAACCCATAGACAATACCTTTGTCTTTCAAAGTAACAAAACTAAAATAAATGTTGATGTTGTCTCATGTGCATTACGTGGGGTTTTGTATTTATTAAGGGTGACGTGTGGGTTGGTGATCTAAATAGCAAGGCATTTAAGGCCATCTGGCTGGATTTGTGTTGGATGTGGCATGTAAAAAGTAACAGGTGAAGAAACAAATGCTGACCTTATATGGCGTCTATGTAAAGGAGAAGTTTTTGTCAGCAGTGGGCTGAAGGGCGAATGCTGCTAGAAACAGGACCTATACCAGTGATGGCCAACCTTTTGAGCTCAGTGTGTCAAAATTCATAAAAAAAACCCGAGCATAACTCGGGTGGTGTCACTTCTAGAAAAATCCATAATTTTGTGATATTTGTAACTCTAATAACAAAGTTATAATTTTAATATATGTACTGTGTTTATTAATTAAGCAAAAACAAATAATTCTTTACCTTACCTGCTTAGTGACTTTTTTGTTGCTGAATTTCATTGGCTAAATCTTCAATTGAAGGTTGGTATTTCGTACACTTCAAGCCCAAGCAAGAGTTACAAGCTTCATCTGTCAGTCTGTTTCTTTTATTGGCTCCCATTCATTTTCACACCACTCCCTCCCCATCCCCCAGGCATGCACACATTCATTCTCACACACACACAGACCCCCAGGCAGGCACCCATGCATTCACACACACATACACCCCCAAGCAGAGTCCCATTCATACACATGCCACACACTAAATGCAGACCCCCCTCTCTTTTGCCAGCAACCTCGGAGCCTCTCTCATTCCTCTGCTGCCACTGCTGCCACATGGCTATTGGGGAGGTGCCGATTGCTGCTACTGACACTGAAGTCCATTTTGCTGCCTCCTCTGTGCAGGCCCTGTGGGCTTCCACTTTCTCCATGCTGATCTCGTACATTGTGAGATCCGCATAGAGAAAGTGCTATTCTTGCACATTCCCAAAGATTACATGTGCCAATCACTAAAAAGTAATCTCTATTTTTTTTGCCTTTGCTGTCTGATCTTAGTTTTCTAATTGGTTGGTCACAGGCTTTTTTTTTTCCACCTTCCCTTTCTTATTTTTTTTTTGCCAATTCCTTTTATATTGTCTTTTTTCTGTTTTTCTTTCCATCTTCTTCCCTCAAACACACAGGTTCTCATTCTCACATGCATTTCTCACACACACACAGGCTCTCACTGTCACATGCTCTCTCATACAATCATTCATACACACAATCTCTCACTGGCACATGCTGTCTGACTTACACACCCAGGCTCTCTCTCACTCACACATGCTCAAGCACAGGCTCTCTCTCACACAATCATTCATACACACAGTCTCTCACTGGCACATGCTGTCTGACTCTCACACACAGGCTCTCTCTCTCTCATATGCTGTCTTGCTCAAGCACATGCTGTCTCTGCAAACATTCAGGTCCTCACTCTCAAACACAATCTCTCAACTCATCTCATACACGCACACACACTCTACAGACCCTCAGCCTCTCTCTCACCTCTGGGCCTCCTCTTCGCGGGTCGCCGCAGGATGGGCTCTGTGGCGGCCCTGCTACTGGCCTCTTCCTCTTCTTGGGCCGCTGCGACTTGGGATTCGCGGTGGCCCGTAAGCACAAGTGCTGCTCCTCTTCTGCATGCGCTGATGCTTCACCTCCTTCCTGCCCACGCGGCTCCGGCAACGTTTACTTCCGGGGCCGCACAGGCAGGAAGGAGGAGGAGCATCAGCGCGTTTAAATGCAATCTGTTTCTTCGGGCCGTGGTGACGTGAGCCTCACCACGGCCCTGCCTATCGCTGCACTGAATGAGCCTCCCTGCGCCCGGGGGCATTGGGGAGGGGGGATACTAAAAACCTAATTTTAAAGGCTCGGTGCAGCCGATTTTTTTTTTTTTTTTTTTTTTTTTTTTTTTTAAATTTCCGATAGTCCATGAAACACTGCGCATGTCAGCAAAAACGTCTCGGCGTGTCATAGGTTAGCCATCACTTACCTATACAGACAAGTTTTGGCCTTAATGGCGAGAGATAAAACAAAACTTATCACCAGTCCTGGCCCACTGTTTTTCAGGCACTGCCATCTTGAGGTCCTCAATCTATAAGATGAAAATGCACAAAACTAACACAAGATTAAAATTTATGCATGAATAATTGAATATTAGAAAAAAAGTCAGTTGTAATTGTTACATTTTTAGCTACAAAAATTTATTATAGCACCCTATAGCTACCACCCAAGGCAAGAAATACCCAGCCCCTGTCCCTCTACCTCTAAGCACTGACAACCCTTCTTTTTATAGCCTTACTCGCGAGGCACTAAGAATCCACCCCAATGCACAACATTAAAAACTCCCACCACTTGGAGAACCCACCCCAAGCCCCTAACCTAGGCACTACTTACTTCATGTGAAAACGAAATTATCAGGTAAGTAATTTCAAATTGTTTGTACATACCCTTACCCCACAGAGCTGATTGAATATTATTCTAAGTACTTCTACCAGCTCTTTTTTTTCACACTTACCCAGCAACCAGCCTTCACCACATTTCCTTTCGGTGAATTGCTGTGCCAGTGCTGACTGTGCCAGGATGAAAGAATATTGACTGCAAGCAGGGAATTTTGCCACCACGCTGAGAATCCTCTGAGCAGCGTTGCACACCACTTGCAAATTGAGAGAGTGGTAATGCTTTCGATTCAGGTATGCCATCTCTCTTCCCATGAGGAGGGGTAAGAGCCACATGGGTACAGTTGATAGCTCCCATTACATTTGGCATACCAGCTATGTTGAAAAACGCTCTTTTCATTTGTTGCCACTCCTGAAGCTGCTGTGGATATTTGATGTGCTGTTTCGCGCTCTTCAGCATGGCCCTCAGTATGTGGGTGAAGTAACTGGAGAATAACCACAACACTTAAGTTCAATTTGTGACATCAAATCCTTCAAAAAAGAGCTAAAGACTTGGTTATTCAGCCAAACTTTCAGAGACGGCGTGGGCTAAGTAACACACTCACATCTTGAACCATTACACGTCGACGATCCCTCCCTTTTGACACACCTTCCCTGCTCCCAGACCTGCCTCACCCTACTTGCTCCGATCTCCTTTTCTGACCCCTATCGCTGTTCAATCAAGACCCCTGTTTAACACTTACGTTGTTAATTTGGTTTATTTGCTCCTTCAAGAAATGACCTAATAGTTCTATTAAGGAATATCGTATTCATATAAAATTTCGGTTAGAATGTTACACAAGGTTCTAAGTTAACTGTTTGTATTATGTTGTTATCATGTAAACCGGAGTGAAGGCAGTATGCTATACTTCGGTATATAAAAAAAAATCCAAAATAAATAAATAAATGTGGGTTGCTCCATGCCAGCCACTTTATTCTGGAAAGAGCTGGTGGCCAGAAAATGAAGGATTCTGAGCAGCTTCACTAGGCCTGGAAGGGCATGTTGATGTTCTGTGAGGGGGATCAATGTCCCCTCTGAGTTCTTCATACAGGCTCATGATAGCCCTGGAGCTCAGCCTGAAGGTCCTCACCATATCCGACTCTGGCAACCCCAGCAGCATGGTCCTGAGGTGAAATATCCGCTCCCTCCTTACCCTTCTGTGACCTGTTCCGGCTGGAACAATCTGCTCCTCATGATACCTGCTCCCTCCGGATTCTCTCTCTCCTGCCATGACATCTGTCGCCTGCCAAACCTTCTGTTGCTGTCATCCTTTGAACCTGCAGAATATCCCACAGCATCAGGAACAGCCTGACACAATCTGAAATCTCCATCATGGAAATCACACCGGAGCTGCATGGACACACGACACCACACCAATGCAAGCAATGGAATAAAATGGCCCCTGAGTCTGCACTGTCACACAACTCGTGCCCTGAATGTGGTGGTAAAAAAAAAAACCCACATTAAAAAAAACCTACACTAGCATTAGCACAGTTCCCTGCAATGCCCGTGAATAGATAATCTCCTCCTTTGCATGCCTTGAGCATGCATTCACAAAAAAAAAATGCGGGACAGTAAGCACGTTCATACGCAGTTTTTTCAGACGGACAAAACTTATTACATCCCCCTATAGGGCTTTGCGTGGAATAATGTGCGTCCAGGCCAGTGGCAGCTTCAGCCTACCTTATAGCATCGGCCCTTATGTCCGCCTTCTCGTCATTGTCCAGCAGAGGGGGTAGTGGTACTGTGCAGCCTTTTGTTAGTACTTCAGTTTCAAGCAGCATTGAAGGAAGCTTGTCAGGGACTTATGACCAGTTACAGTACACAGTAAATCTTATTTCCCTGTAGGCTGGATTTCTTGGTTCTTTCTTGTATGCATAGTAAAATAATTATAATTAGCATGTTCATAGAGATTCTCCTGTTTTTGTCTGTGCAGATGTTTTGCACAGATTTTCAAATTACCAGCTTGTCTTGAGAAACAAGGCAAAGCTGCCTGCTTGCAGGTCCGTGGTCTGGGTGTCAGTCAGATTATTAGCACAGGTTTGGGCTGAGTGCCTGTAGGCATCTTTACAGAAATTGCATCTCTCAGGACCCAGGCTCCTTATGGCATCTCTTCTTTTCTTAATTGGCATGAATTAAGCAGTCAGGTGGTAACTGCTGAATGATGTTGGCAAGGACATGCTGAATGAAGAGGTCTCCTCTGAGGACTTTTAAACTGTGACTCGCTTCCCAGGACACTGGAGCCCATTGTTTCCACCCCGTATTATCCTTCACCAAGTCTTTAGCAGTTTGACAGAATCTCTAGCACACTTGATCCTTGTTATGCCACGTTTTTCATGGAGTCTCAAACTTTTAGCCCTCCAGAATGTTTTGATGCAGCTTCAACCTTGCTCTCTGCTTCAACGGGGAATTGGACTCGGACAGCAACCAACAAGAGCCCTGACTTTTACAGTCTGGGGAAACTGATAAGTTTGGGGGTGACCTTTACAATCCATCAGATGCTACCATAAACTTGCTGGGCAGACTGGATGGACCGTTTGGTCCTTTTCTGCCTTCATTTCTATGTTTCTATGATGTATCTAAGTCTGCAGCTCTGGCTGAAAATTACTGAGCCATTTGAAGGTTTGCCTTTGGGGACATATAGATGAGATCTACTGCTCTTCCAGAAATTTCATTAGATACAGCAGCTCACCGTCTTCCCCTCCAGAATATGTGAGATGGCTCAGTGAATTTTTTCCAAATTTACCCTTACAGACACTGGACTCCACTGATTCTCAGTCTGCAGGAACCAGTATAAGTTCATGAAAAGTTGCATTTTTCCACACTTGCCACTGTATATATCATACCTTGGCTTTAATGTTTTATTAGCTTAAAAAACAGAATTTAGCAAGATTGGTGAATGAATACTTTATTGTACCATTTTGATGGTGTCAAGGCTTCTTATGGCAAAGACCCAGACAATAAAGTAAAATGTAAATAACAGACTTTAAGAACCGCATCTTCTAATGCAGCTTTCTCTCACCTTATTGACCCCATGGACTTCTGATGACCAAAAGATGGACCCTGTGTTCAGTAACACTTAAGTTCTACTCCTGCTGCTACTGCTGTCTAGAGATGTTTTACCTTGTACCTAACTGCTCAGTATATGTTAGGAAATAGACGCTAGACATGGAGTCTGTGTTTACTTCATCCCTGAACACAGGACACCTCTCTGTAATTGTGTTCTATATATGAACAATTTTCTTTTGCTCCGTTACTGGAGTAGATTCAGATTTGTAATTGTATAGCAGAACATACTTGTATTTGGCTCGCTGATATCATGTCCGTATTGTGTTGTAAATCGTGCAGTACCGCATGTTTGTTTACTGAAAGTATGTTAGAACAGGGTAAGACTTGTTAATGCATTTTAATTCCTAAGGGGTGAGGAATAGTTCATGTGTCCAGAAGGGGGGAAGGTTTCTTGTACAATTGTTCCTAGCAGATTAGTGTCAATTTACTGAAAATCAAAAATTGAAAACATTCTTGTGGTAAATTCCTCTTGTTACTGGGACTGGAAGCCAATGTCAGATTAAATAATCTAGAACTGAGTACTGGTTCATTCATCACGGAGTGAGAGCAGGGAAGACCATGGGTGATCTCGGAGCCACAAGCAATGGGGAAAGTCACCCATGGTTCTCAAGCTGCCTTCAGAACCAGCAATAATTGGTAGTGTATAATCAGTGAGGCCATGGAAACTCAAGCCTCTGGCAAGGAAGAGGTTATATCCTTTCAAAGCCAGATTGAAATAGATTGGCAAAACACCACAGGGGAGGAAATTTGCAACTGCCGCTTGTGGTGGTGGTCTTGCTCTCTTTTGGGACAGTGTGCGGGCGAGGTTTGTAATATCGGTTGTACTGTACTTGTCCTTTTTAGATAAGCACAAACTCATTGGGAAAAGTAAAAAAAAAAAAAACACCGTACTATTTGCATCGATTAATCTTGGGTAAGAGCTGTAATGGATAAATCTAATTAAACTCCTGTAGTTTTGCGTAAAAATGTAATTAGATCAGGGTGTTCAACATCTCTTTATAAATGCTCATCAATAAAATTGGCACCAAGTTAAAACCAGTACAGAAACGGCAAATCATTCTGGGAAGAACATCATGAAAATGAATAAAACACAAACAAAATTGTGTAGGGTTTCTTGAATATCTGAAAGGTTACTGGATTAGGAATTTTCTTAGTAAAAAAATTGTGAATACCCTTTAGTGATCCTGAAAGCATGCAGAAAATTTCTGTCCCCATGCTCAGCGCAGTCAAGGATTTCAGGAAAACATGGAACAAGCATAGGGGATCTCTGAGGGGAGAGGAAGGGACTATGAATAGATGTGGATGGGCCGTATGGCTCTTTATCTGCTGTCATGTTTTTATATTTGTTTCTAAGATGAAGGCTCTTAACTCCTAAAATTATTTGCTTGCTGCACCAGCATAGAAGCATCAAAATATGTTAAGTGTTTGCACAAACATTCCTCTCTTATGCAAGAGCAGTCCTTGCTTCCTGAGAAGGCTTCTGTTGCAACAGAGCAGCGATGTTCATGCCCCCCCCCCCCCCCCCCAAGTCCCACCTACTTCATTTTACCTCCACACTGAACGGGTTAGTGATGACTAATTGACTAACGCGCTGAAACTTCTCTCTTCAGATTATTCACTTTAACGGTAAAGCTCTCGCCGAAGGTTACAGAACAATAGTATCACTGATTTATTTGCTAGTTTCATTTATTCTCCCTTTTGGTTTATGTTTAGCGCAAGATGGCAGGCTGCCATGTCGGCTCCTTGTATAGTCATGGAAAGTAGGGCTCTTCTTTTTCTTTTTTTTGTGAAAATTCATATTTTAAGTAACCAGATATTTTAACATTCTTTGGACAGTTGTAGTCAAAGTCATGTGACATCATCAGCACTATGCCTGGGTTTGGTGTCTGTGTCAGCAGGGGCTTAGATACCAGGAGGCTTCAGCACCTTAGTCACGTCCCACAGCTCAGTGCTGTTAGTTTTGGCTAACTCGAGCACTGTTCTCTGCAGTAAAGGCGAGCCCAACACCAACCGGACGTATTGAGTAATACCTTAATACAGTGATTAATTAGGAAAGTAGTCATATTTCTTATGAAATTAGCTAAAATTATTTTTACTGTTAATCTCGTAGTGCTACACCATATAGATCCCAAGTTAATGGTTGTATGAAGAAATTTAAAAAGTAAATTTGAACGTGGATTTAGCTGGCTTCTGTCAGGGCACGTCTTGTGTAGTGGAAATATGAATCTCCATGGTTTATAGGTCAATCTGCCACTCCACAGGCAGACATACTGCAGTGATGTTCACCTTTCTTTCTTTGCAACACCAATTAACCTATTCTCTTGTCTCTTAATGCTTCTCTACATCTGAAAACAAATATTTTCCTAGTGTGTAGCAGATGGACTCGGGACCAATGGGTGTAGTGTACTCCTGATAGCAGTTGGAGACAGATCAGATTTCAATCTGACGTCAGCCCTAGTACATATACCCTGCAGGAAGTGCAGCTCTTCAGTATTTTCAGTCTCCATAGCAGTTAGGGACTTTATGCATGCTCGCACAGCGTTAGAAGAAATATTACCTCTTCAGACGAGCCCCGCTCTCCTGCGGTGACACCCTTTGGGTCCCTCCCCCAGTTGAGAATTCCCGAGGTGATTTCCACGATCCCTCTGAAGTAAGCCTCGGACCGGCGGGGACATAGCCCCTGACATCGGATGAGGCTGAGAGGCAGCGGGTGCAACTTCGAGCGCAGCGGAGAAGGTATTTTCCTTCTCCCCCCGCAGCCAGAGACCGCCCGGAACGAGACCGGGAAGTGCCGAGACAAGGTAAGGTAGAAATCTATTTAAAAGTCTCTGGTCTCCGAAGCTTGAAGAGTCGTACAGGTCGCCTAGCTGGCACCAGTGGCACCGGGTTGATCAGTCCTAGCAGGGCTAGACCCTGGTCAGATCAGAGGGTCCTCTAAGGTGGTCGCCATGTTGTCCGTATGGTCGCAGTCACCATTTTGATCTGTTCGCCGCCCTGTCCGCTGTTCCGATCCGTGCGCACAGAGGCGAGCCATGCGCACAAATACCTTGTGCGCACAACATTGCACGCCCAAGTACTGTGTGCACAAGTGACGCACATAGCCATACACTTACTATGCCGGGCGCATAGCTTCGATCTGTGCGCATAACGGCTCTCACATCTCCCTGAGCGCGCACCAAACCTAAGCGCAAAACTTCGCACCGGAGCGCACAACTGTATCTTACGCGCACAAGCCGTGGCACCACCGGAAAAGAAGCTGAAAGCTAAGGGCCTTTGCCCAGCATGCCACATTAGAGCGGCCCAGCATGAGGAGGCCACGGCCCTGTGTATACAGTGCGAATAGGCCCTAGGGGATCCAACTCATGGCCCTCCCAAGCCGGTACCGGGTTCCATCCTCTCGAGCAGTACGCCGGTCCTAGCACTGCACAGCAGGACCCCCCCCCCTCAAACGGGGCTCCCCAGGGACACGGCGCCCCTTAGTCTAGACCCAGCATCTATCTCCTGGGTGGAATTCTTCAAAGGTCTGCATACCTTCGTCCACATGCAACCGGGGCCTCCAATAATACTGCCACAGGCTCCACCATAGGACCTCAACATCCCGGGACCCTCTATGCCCAGGGAAGTGATCCCACTGCCCAGAAGCTCCACCTTCGGGGACACGGACAACTCTGAGGATTCAGAACCCCTGGAGGAAGGGGAACTCCCTTGGGGACAGAGCCCCACCAAACCATGAGACGCTTCTTCACCAAGGACGAGCTTCCAGACCTGGTCACACACAGCTTAAAAGAGCTTGCTATCCCAGGCACAAGTGCCTCGGGGGAACCTAAGACGAGCCCACTACTAGAGGGACTCAGTCAGACCTCCTGCCAATTCCCACTATTACAAGCCATCCAGCAACTAATTGACCTGGAATGGGATGCCCCAGAAACTACGTTCAAAGGGGGCCGGGCTCTGGCAGCCATGTACCCTCTGGACCTAGCCGCTAAAGATCTCCTGGCATGTCTGAAAGTGAATGCCATGGTCTCGAAGCGCGTTACTATCCCGGTGGAAGGAGCAGCTCAGGACAGACGTCTGGAATCTATCCTCAAACAATCCTTTGTCTCCACTATGTCTTTTACAGGTCGCGGCCTGCTGTGCCGTGGTGACACACGCCTGCTTAGCACAGACCAGGAACAACACTCCTGGGGAGGCCCTGAAACCAGCAGTATCATTCCTCGTGGACGCCGCTTCTGATCTGGTATGCACCGCAGCTAGAGGAGTGTCATCCTCTGGCAGCCAGAAGACAAATCTGGCTCCAAAACTGGTCAGCAGACGCATCCTCCAAAACGAGACTCACAAAGATGTCTTTCAAGGGAACACTCCTGTTCGGAAGCGAACTAGAGAAACTAGCCAACAAATGGAGCAAGTCCCCACTGCTGCGGCTACTGGAAGACAGGAATAAGAGAAACCAGCGGTCCTTCCCCCCCGAACCTCCAGGGGCAGAGGATCACAGCGCTTCAACCCATAAAGAAGCACACATCAAGCGGCCCGTCCCGCAGGCCGGAGCCAGTCCTTTCAGAACAAACACAATAAAATGGGAGCCAACTCTGGCTCAGGCCCCAGCTGCACCCCACAATGAAAATCAGCCAACCCGTCCAAAAGTAGAAGCCATAGGGGGCAGACTTGCCCTATTCTTCCAAAGATGGGTCGAGAACTTCGGACAAGTGGGTCCTATCCATCATTCGAGAGGGATATTACCTGGATTTCCACCACTTCCCTCCAGACAAGTTTGTGGAATCTCCCTGCCAAGATCCTTCCAAGAGGATGGCAGTGGAAGCTACACTGACCAGATTACTAGCCTTAGAGGCTATAACACCAGTGCCTCCACAACAAATAAATACTGGACATTATTCCATCTATTTTATCGTCCCCAAGAAAGAAGGAACGTTCAGACCCATCCTGGACCTCAAGGCGGTCAACCGTCACCAGAAGATTCCTCGCTTCCGCATGGAAACCCTACGCTCGGTAATAAGGGCGATACAACCGGGAGAGTTCCTTATATCCCCGGATCTGTCGGAAGCCTACCTACACATTCCGATCCATCAAGAGTATCAGCGTTTTCTACACTTCTCGATCCTGGACAGTCACTACCAGTTCCGGGTACTACCTTTCGGGTTAGCCACTGCACCCCGGACGTTCATCAAGGTCATAGTGATGGTGGCAGCAACACTGAGGAAGGAAGGAATCCACGTGCACGATTGGCTGATCAGGGCAAAATCCCCAGAGGAAAGCCACTAGGCAACCAACAGAGTCAAAACTCTGCTGGAGAGCCTCGGGTGGGTGGTCAACACAACACAAACAAGAGCTGCCTGCAGCCCTCCCAATCTCTAGAATACTTGGGACTCCGGTTCAACACCAAACAAGACAAGGTCATCCTGACACCGACAAGGAGATCAAAACTGATGACCCAGTTACGAACCCTGTTGAGCGAACTTCGCCCCACAGCATGGGATTACCTAAAAGTCCTCGGCCTCATGGCATCCACACTGGAAGTAGTGCCAAGGGCACGAGCTCACATGTGAGACCCCTACAACACTCACTACTATCACAATGGGATCCACTGTCCCAGAACTACACCGTACGTCTTCAGCTCCCGGACAGAGTTCGGGCCCAACTACGATGGTGGCTACAAGAAGACCATCTGAGCCAGGGAACAAGACTATCCTTACCGACCTGGATCCTACTCACCACGGATGCCAGCCTACGAGGATGGGGAGCACACTGCCAAGAGCTAACCGCCCAAGGGCAATGGAACGAAGAAGAGTCGGGATGGAACATCAATCGCCTAGAAGCCTGGGCAGTCAGACTAGCCTGCCTAAGGTTCGGTCACAGACTCTGAGACAAAGCGGTCAGAATAATGTCGGACAACGCCACAACAGTGGCCTACATCAACAGTCAGGGAGGAACCAGAAGCCAACAGTTGTCTCTGGAAATAGATCTCCTAATGTCATGGGTAGAAGTGAATCTTCAAGAGATCTTGGCCGTCCACATTGCCGGGAAAGTCAACATCGCTGCGGACTATCTCAGCAGAGAAAGTCTAGATCCAGGAGAATGGAGGCTGTCGACCACAGCATTCCAATTAATAGTAGACCATTGGGGAACACCAACCATGGACCTCCTGGCAAACCGGTCCAACGCCCAAGTACCCAGTTTCAGCCACAGGCGGGAACCCCAGTCCCAGGGAATCGATACCCTGGTACAGACCTGGCCACAGGAGACTCTGTTATACGCCTTCCTGCCGTGGCCCCTGTTGGGCGCAATCATTCACAAGATAGAACACCACAGGGGACCAGTACTTCTAGTAGTCCCGGACTGGCCAAGAAGACCGTGGTACGCAGAAATGCGAAGACTGCTGACAGGGAGCCCCCTTCCGCTACCTCCACACAGACCTGCTTCAACAAGGACCGATCCTGCACAAGGAACCAGCTCGATTCTCTCTTACGGTCTGGCCATTGAGAAGACTCGCCTAAAGAAGAGCAGATACTCGGGTGCAGTAATTGACACCCTACTCCGAGCACGCAAGTTCTCCACATCCCTAACATACATAAGGATTTGGAGAGTATTCGAAGCCTGGTGCGAGGACCGTGACATCATACCACGCTCAGTCAAAATTCCTGCGATTTTGAAATGCCTGCAGAACTGCCTACAGAAGGGATTGGCTCTCAACTCCACCAAGGTACAGGTGGCTGCATTGTCATGCTACGGAACCAAGAACGAGAGTGGCAGCATAGCCTCTCACCCAGATGTCTCCCGACTTTTTGAAAGGAGTCAAGCAGATCCGACCACCCCTGAAGTGCCTCTTTGGAACCTCAACCTGGTCCTAGATTTCCTAGCAGGAACCTCCTTCAGATTTCTCCGCGGCCTGTCTCTCAGACTATTAACACTGAAGACGGCCTTCCTGCTGGCAGTCTGTTCAGCCCGTCGTATATCCAAGCTACAGGCACTGTCCTGCCGAGAGCCGTTCCTCAGACTCACCCTGGGAACCATCCAGTTACGCACAGTTCAGTCATTCCTCCCCAAAGTGGTGTCTCACTTCCATCTCAACTAAACTATCTCGCTACCATCACCAGATGAGCATAAGAATTTGGAAGAGGCTCGAAGCCTACGCCATCTCAATATCGGCAGTCCGATACCTGGAAATGTCGGAATCCGTACGAAAGACGGACCATCTATTTGTCCTTCACAGCTGGAAGAAGCAAGGGGAAGCGGCCTCGCAAGCAACCATAGCCCGCTGGATCAAAGAAGTCATCAAGGCGGCCTACGTAGAAGCAGGCAAGCCACCGCCTTTACAAGTCAAGGCCCATTCTACTAGAGCCCAGGCAGTGTCCTGGGTGGAAACCAAGATGCTGTCACCAGCCGAGATCTGCAGGGCGGCGACATGGTCCTCCATCCACACCTTCTCCAGGTTTTACCGCCTGGATGTTCAGGCTCGGGAGGACACAGCATTTGCAAGGGCAGTACTAAGTGGGTCACGGACAGCCTCCCACCCGGTTCGGGAGTAGCTTTTATACATCCCATTGGTCCTGAGTCCATCTGCTACACGCTAGGAAATGAAGACATTACTTACCTGATAATTTCGTTTTCCTTAGTGTAGACAGATGGACTCAGCATCCCACCCACGGCTGCTGTTACTCCTGGAATTCTCGGGGGACATCCCTGGGAGCGAGTGATTACGGGTAAGCCATGCTTTCATTCTTCTAAGATACCCATCCTACTGGGTGTCTACGTTTCTCGGTTGAGGGCACTGGCGGTCTCCAGCTATAGTCAATCCAACCGGTTCAAATTAATTAACCAATCGCTCCAAGTCCAAAGACTTGGGGCGATGAACAAATTCAGCATACATAAACTGTTAAAACACAAAACAAGATATACCTAATTTAACAAAACAAAATGTGTAGTGTCATTTTTTACTGCACACCAGACATCTGGGGAAAGATAGCAGGATCTATAATTTGGATTTTGAGCACCCAATGAGAAACATGGGGGGGGGGGGGGGGCAGGGTGTGTGTGTATAATAGAATATATATATATAGATGTCCCTTAAACCAATTTTGTCATTAAACAGTATTTTTAAATTTCTATACCACTGTCTTTGCATTATATGCATTCAATTTGTTTTACTTTTTTTTTTTTTAACTTCCGAGTCTTGAGGATACCATATTTAATCCACTTAGATACAGTCAACAAGTGTAGGTGAGACCTTTTTTATTGGATTACCTTAATATATTTGGCACTGCCTTCCTGAGGCCAGTACAGAGTGAGCTAAGAATAATGTCCTCATCATGCACAAATTGTAAGCTGTATTACATCATTTGTTTTCAAAACAGTAAAGCATTTTAAAATGAGAGGATGTGAGGGGTGTAAATGTTACTGGGTGTCTTTCCAGCATTACTTTCATTTATCTGTTCAGATATTTAAGAACTTTAAAACTACCAAAGAACTTAAAACATTTGAAATGAAAATGGTCAAACTCAGAGACTTGATAGCGATACTGGCTTCTTCTAGACTCTGTTTGGCTCTCTACATTTGCAGCAACTTGATGAAGCCATGTTTACACCTAATCTTTCCTTTCCTTTCTTTTTTTACTACAGTTACCGATGAACTATTGCTGGGGTAAGTACCATGTCTGAGGAGTTTTGATTTAAATTGAAGATGCAATAAATGCACAGGCCTTTGGTAACCCATATGCATGCTTCACTGCACCTCTCCACATGCTCTGACAAATGTGCTCTGTAGTGAAGGGCATCTGCTAGGACAGTACCCGGAGAGCTTGTTCCCATGAAACTGAAGAACAATTCAAGGGATCTTTTAGTTCCAGTATGTTGCATATTTTGGGGTGAAATAATTAAGGTTCATGGAATGCAATGTACTAATGTCAGATTGACCCTCCCTTTACCATAATGTTAATGAAGTGACCCACGTTTTTAGCTGATACTGATTACTTAGCTGATGCTGGCATTCACTTTTATATCAGCAAAGTTAACCCATTGGGCTCTGTGCTTCTCCCATTTCGTGTATTTCAGCATAATATTGATTTATTCTGTCACACATGCGGATCAGTTTAGTGCAGGGGTGGCCAACTCCGATCCTCAAGAGCCACAAACAGACCAGGTTTTTAGGATATCCATAAGAAATATGTATGAGAGATTTGCATGCCCTACCTCCATTGTATGCAAATACATGTAATACATATTCACTGTGGATATCCTGAAAACCTGGCCTGTTTGTGGCTCTCGAGGACCAGAGTTGGCCAATCCTAGCGTGTGTGCATCAGAGGCCTTATTTCTCATCTTTAGTATATTAACATCGAGCATGCTCCTATTGATAAATAATAGTTTAGACATAAGAGCAGAAAAGAATCCTACCTGTTTCTCTTGTTCAGAGTTGCATAATCAAACGATGCCTACTAGCCATTATGAGGCCCCTGTCTCATTCCCATACTCCATTGTATATAGTAATTTATAGTATATAGTAATTTATCTTTCGTTCTCCCCCTTTTTTTTTTTTTTTCCTTCTCCCAGTTAAGGCAACCTTGTTATAATGTAACTTTTATGCTCCCTCAAATTGTTACTTGTTAAAATGTTGTTTATTATTCTGCTTAGTTCGATGTAAACAGAGTTGATTTGATCTGTATCAAGAAAGTCGGTATATAAAAGCCTTAATATAAATAAATAATCCATGGGGAATTTTTCTGAGTGGAAATGGGAAGAGTAGTGCCTAATTTACTTCTATCAATATCAGCTGCATAAGGTAGTCCTGGGGGAATTCTGCACTACTGCGGAGCACAGAATTTGCGCAGAATTGCCAAATTCTGCACAGAAAATAGCAGAGGAGACCCCGGCATGCTGCGAACGGAGCGCATGAAGACTAAGGCCGGCATGTGCCACGGGATGCGCTCCGTTCACGGTGAAGATAAAGGCCCCCGGTAAGAGAGAGAGTGTATGAGGGAGGGGAGGGTGTGAGAGAGCATGGGAGGTAAGGGGGGGGTGGAGGGATGCTTGTGTGGGTTTCAGAGGGAGCCTATATGAGGAGATTGTGAAGGAGTGTGTGTATGTGTGTGAGAGATTGGGAGCTCGTGTGTATGAAAAAGGGATCTTGTGAATGTGAGGGTGCTAGCCTGTGTGAAGGGATTGTGTATGTGTGACAGAGCCTGTATGAAGGGGTGCATGAGAGAGAGACATAGGTAGTCTGTGTGAGAGAAAGGGAGCTTGTGTGGGTGTGTATGCAAGAGAGGGCACTGTATGAGGGGATGTGAGTGTGTGTGAGAGAAGGAGCCTGTAATGAGGGTGTGTGTATGTGTACTAGAGGGAGCATGTGTATGAGAGAGGGAGGGACAGAGAGGGAGCCTGTGTGAGGCAGTACTGAGAATGGGGTCAAACTCTGGGACTGGCAATAGTGGAAGGGGTTGAGCCTAGAGGGGGAGGGGAGAGATACTGGCAGGTGGAGGAGTTGGGGCCTGAGAGGGCAAAATGGCCAGAGGAGTAGGCAGAGCGAGTGGAAAGGACACTTACAGTGAATTTCTAGGGAAATTCTGCTCAAAATATTTAAAATTCTGCATCTCTAAGAAATTTTTTCTGATTAATTTAAAATGTAATTACTTAAACTGTCATGTAATTGTGTTATTTTGACCAATTTAAAGTTTGCAGAATTCCCCCAGGAGTAATAAGGGGAACTTATAAAGTGTTGCTGAATTGAGAGTTGGGCTGACATTTTCTTTCTCTGATGTAGACTACAATTAAAAAAAAAAAAGTCTACTTTAAAACTTCAGTTGCCACATGTTCTTCAGATTCAGACGTGCACGTGAACCAAGCTGACTTTATGAAATGGCTCAGCTGAAACGCCGATTTCAGATTTTCAAATGTTTGTTTTGCCTCAGCACTGACTCAGAAACAGGGTAATTTTAAAAGGAATGCGTGTGCGCCCATAAACATGTATTTCGGGACACGAACAGAGATGCTACAATTTTAATTTTGCTCGCAAGTACGCACATGTCATTTAAAGTACTCCTCCTGCGTGTATTTCGACTAGGGCCTTAGCAGCTTCCACGCGCATATGCAGGTGGATTTTTAAAACATGCTCGCGCAAGGGAAAAAAAAAAACAAATTTTCAAAGTAGTCCACCAGTTTGCCCAGTTCATATCGAGGTCTTCAAGAACCCTCTGGGCTTCATCCTGCAAGCCCCCTACTTGACCCCAAATCCTCACGTTGTGCTGAACACCCTAAAACTAGAGATCTCCGGAATCGCTCCTCATCAGGACCAGAAATAGTTACGCCGATGACAAGCAGATGTGCGCCACGGTCCAGCTTTTTTTTTTTTTTTCAAAAATGCAGACTTCTGTGCATAAGTCTTGCCCCTGCCCTAGAACACACCACCTCGTCCCCTTCTAGATGCGCCCACGGGTATGTATGCTCGTACTTTTGTGGCCTCTTAAAATGCGCGTTGCTCGCACGAGGCCCGCCTATGCGCGTATGTGGCAGTTTTTGCACAAGCAGTGCTTCTAAAATTGACCCG
Organism: Rhinatrema bivittatum; assembly: GCF_901001135.1. Taxonomy (NCBI): domain Eukaryota; kingdom Metazoa; phylum Chordata; class Amphibia; order Gymnophiona; family Rhinatrematidae; genus Rhinatrema; species Rhinatrema bivittatum. The sequence continues at coordinate 169,157,233 of NC_042622.1, read as the reverse complement.
AATCTGAGCAAAGAGCAAGTTAAGTGCTGTTGGCTGTCCTTGTTTTCATCTAATCCAGCTGTTAGTTAGAATAAGCATAGATGTAGTATGGAAAAACCCAGAATGTAAAGGAGTACTGGGTGGGTCAGGAGGGAAGATTCGTTGCACTCCTGGACCTTGCCTCAGGTAGAAGTTGTGCTGCCAGTGCTGAATGCTGGGATTATGTGTTTAAATAAGGAAGAAATGAAAGTTCACTAAAAACCTGTAAATTTTAGAACAGACCGAAGATGTTGGCATAAGACCTTCATAGTAGCACTCTAGAACTGCACCTAGAATGTTGTGTGCGTAGGTATGCGTGCAAAGTTGTGTGTGGCTGCTCAGCCCGCTAGGAGCCCACTTCCTTAACCCCAACAGGATCGGGATTGATGTCTGTATGGTGTGCTGAGCAAGGAGACTGGAGAAAGTCTTACTGAAACCCCTCCAATGTGTGTGAATCAGGAGGACTTTTTTTTTTTTTTTTTTTTTTTTTACTTACCTGGTCTCAGCGCTTACCGGCTGAGTATGGAGACTGTCTCCGGTTACGGGGGGGGAGGTCTTTGGCTGTCACTGCTGCCTTTCAGCTGCTTAAACAGCAAAGTCCACGTCAGGAACCGGCTACCAGACCAAGGCAAACCTCTGAGGGATCTCGGAAATCGCCTCAGGAATTCTCAACTGGAGGAGGGACCTTTAGATATCACCACAGAAGAGCAGAGCTCAGTCTTTTCTCCAATTTAAAAGTAGAATTTCTTCTTCCAAAGGGTACAGCAATCCCCATAGGGAAAGCACATCCACATCTGCTGGAGACGGAGAGAATACTGAAGGACTGAGGTCACTGCAGGGATGTATCTAGGGTGAGGTCAGCTTTGAAACCTGACTCAGTCTCCACCTGCTGGCAGGGGAGCAAAAAACCCATTGGTCCTGAGTCCATCTGGCTACACGCTAGGAAACAAGTTCAAGAAAATAATTACTGTGAAGAGTTGAGTGACATTAAGACTTTCTCTGACCTTATGATTAGTCTGATAGCACCATTTGAAACATCAGTCATCTAACTAATAGATGCAGTTCTAGAGTGCTACTATGAAGGTCTTATTCTAACATCTTCAGTTTGTTCCCAAAATTATAGGTTTATGAAAAATTCCACTTTTCCTCCTTATTTGATATTAATTCCATTTGGGGGGTTTTCTATAGGGATTATATGTTTGACAGGTTTTCGCCTTCCATGTCTGTGCTGTATTTGAAACTGCACTCGGGACATTCATAAGTTGTCCCCATGGAAATGCAGAATTTTGTACCCTGTGTCATTGAAATTGTGTAGAACTTTGAGAGCATATAAACGTCCTCTCTTCAGCCAGGCTTTTACATCCTTATTTGTAAAGGACTTCAAAATAGGTCTGAAGAAACCAGTGAGCCAAAGAGCAAACCCAGATGCTTTTTACAGAACACTTTGTGCTTAGCTATGTTGCTTACGTTTTAATCTAAAATTTTCATGGCATGACAGAATATTGGTAAATCATGACAAATATGTCTTTGTGCCACATCTGTTAGAAATAAAGACTTCTGAACCATCTGAGTCATAACAGTTACTATTTGCTAATTTCAAATCGCATCTTAATTGGCTTTTGCTGAGCAGAACATGAAGCCTTCATCCCAGCCATTGTTGCTGTTTGATCCTCCAAAGATGGCTTACACAGAAGGAACCTGAGCTGTGGGCTTACAGCTTCACTAATTGAATGGCTAAAAACACTATTTTTAAACCAGTAAAACACATGCATGAGCTGACCCCCATGGCATCTCTCTGGCACCAGCAGAGGGGACTCAGTGAGAGAGAGTTAGTGTAACTTTGTCCTAATCCAGTGCATGTTTGGCTTCGTAGGCTGAAGTTTGTCTTTGGAGCATCGGCTCTTCACGCCTTGGACTTGGTTGATCAGCAGTCTGTTACCCAGGTGTCATGTCCTAGTGGAAGAACATTGTTCCAGGTACAGAACACACCTAAACTAAAGATGCTAAGCCTTCCCTTGACTTGCCATCCTGACCCTTTTTTTACAAGTAGACAATGTGATTCTTAATTTTTCAACTCTACCCTTTAATAGGAAGAAAAGGTGAAAGAAACTAAGATAATGAACTAAATGTGTGTACCTATGTAAGTCGCCTAGAGTTCATCCTTAGGTGACAAATAATGACACTACCTGAATTTCTGGAAGCAATTAAGTGTGGTTATTTCCTGCAGTGTTTGGTGAAGAGCAGGAGAATTTTATTTTTTTTTATTTATGATTTATATTTTGCCTTTCAGGCAGTTCAAAGTATATGACATTCAAGTACTGTAGGTAGCTCCCTGCCCTCGAGGGATTACAATCTTAGGGCCTGATTTACTAAAGGCTTTTCTCCCATTCCCTGTCTATAGAGAAAAATACCTAGTGAATGAGGCCCTAAGTTTGTGTCTGAGAATTTTACTATCTACTGAGAGAGAAGTTGTTAAAGGTAGGAAGGAAATTTGTTTTAAAAAGCCGTATGGATATTCAAATTTGATTTACTGTTAGTCTGGTAATCGTTTTTTAAATTACGTGGATGGATATTTTGTGTATCAAACATACATCACTTTGGGTCTGGTGGCCAAATGATTCACACCTGAAAGGAAGAAATTAGTGTCTTTATCATATGTGCTATAATATTCAAATTTCTTTCCCAGTTTTTCAATTCCAGAGCTCTTGAGGTCTGAAGTCACACCCAAATCAGCTGCACTACATTCTATAATGCATACAGTATTAATACAGGATACTGGTGTCAATAATTTCTGCTTGATGGACCCTTGGTCTAACCCAATATGGTATATCTTAGGTTCTTAATGTTTATATAAAGATGCTTATGTGTGCAATAGTATACATGATTACCACTAATTATTTATGTAACACTGTCAGCTGTACAGAGTTATTGCTCTGTGGTGTTTACAATCTAGTCCAGACTCTGTCAAGACAAATAGGAGGATAGTAATTACAGAACTGAGAATAGGGTCCACTTTAACTGAGTATGTCTATTCTGTTCTAGAAAAACAAGTGTAGTGTGGTGGTAATTCATATTACGACTGAGCCACCTCTTAAGAGCTTAGTCTGTATTTTAAGGCCATACAACGTATATTGGTGGTAAGATTGGATCCTTGCACCCTAGGTTTCACTGCTTATCCTTTGAAGCAAAATATATTGTAGGGGGACATTGTTCCCATCATCTACTGTACATCCATCTATTGTTCCCCCATCATCTACTGTATAGCCATCTGTTTTTCCAAAAATGTGTCTCTTTTGGGGTGGAAACACATCGACTATCTGCATTGTAGTATTAGCTCTAGAGTAAGCTTGACTTTTCTTGAATCTCCTTCTGGGAAGATGACTTCTTTTTTCAGAAAGAAGTACCCCAACCTTGGAAGTAAAGATAAGGGGATCTCAGGTATACTCAGGCACAGGATTGAGCTGAATGGAATGTGATCCCACAGCCATGTTCAGACAACATTTCCAAGTGGATTTTACAGGGATTTCCTTTGTGCTGTATGCTGTCAGAATGGAGACATCTCCAAAACACATCAGCGAGAAAAGTATCCTTGTTGTACAGAAGTGGTGATTGCACAAAAAAGAAAAAGGCATGCATATTGCATGAGAGGCATTGTCCGTTTTGTCCCAGGGATATTTCTGATTCATAGGGAAAGAAGTGTTGCAAATATCAGCTATTTATTCAGTTCATAAATGTTTGGAGCTCTTTTTACAAAAAGCCCTGCATAAAGTCTACAGTTATCGATATGCTAGGTACCTTGTTAAAGGAATATGGAGAGAGATGAGAACTGTGGCACAGCCCTTTGTTGTAGACTTTAAAATAGGATTCCCTGTAGGCCATGATCCCTTTCTTGGCCCCAGCATAAGGATTAGACAGATGATGGGCTGTGACATCTGTCTCGCCTCAAAAGTCAAACACATCCTCTTTGGCTAATTCTTATGTTAGCCCCTTTTAAGTTAGAATATGTTAGAAACATTTTTAAATTGAAAGACAAACTATCTCAAGTTCCTAGGTAGAATATAGATAAAAGCATAAGACAAAGAGACAGAATAGCTATACAATAAACTAGAAACACCTAATCAATTCAAAAGCCCTTAATTCTCTTCCTAAATGCTGTTATACAACTATCAGCTTAAATTAGCTACGTGAGTGAATTCCAGATAGTGGTCTTGCAACCAAAAATACTCTGTCCCTCGTTTTCACACATGTAACATACCCCTCCCCTGAAGTCTCAGAAACCGTGGAGTGTACATTTTTAATGCTGAGGATAGACTGTGCGGTACCTTGTCACTAATAGGTTTAAAATTCTGGTTTTGGTCTTTAAAATCTAATGTGCCAATAAATTGGAAGCCAGTACAATGCCTAACAAAGCGGAGGGAAGACATAAGAACATGCCATACTCTTAGAGAATAGCCACTGACATAAGCAATGGTAAATGGAATAGACTTAGTTTTTGGGGGGTACTTGCCAGGTTCTTATGGCCTGGATTGGCCACTGTTGGAAACAGGATGCTGGGCTTGATGGACCCTTGGTCTGACCCAGTATGGCATTTTCTTATGTTCTTATGTACTCAAGAATCAGTCAGTGGTCATGGCAGGCGGAGTTTCAGTCATAGTCAAAGAGTCAAGCAAGCCAATGTTAGAACAGAGATCCCCCGAAGGAAATATGGGGACGGAAAGGCAGGCAAGTAGGCAAGGAAGAGACATTGAAAAAACTGAAGACTGACCACAGCATGAAGACAAAGAACTCAGGAATGAAGACTGGGTGCCAAGACAATGGCCAGGAACACAGGAATGAAGACCAGGATCACACTAAGGCAACTTGCTCTACTGAAGGGTAGTTGACCCATTGCCAAATGCCGAGCATCCTGCTGCAGGGGAGCTTTCCTTAAATATGGCAGCCTTGATGACATCATTAGCAGGGCCACAGAGACTTTCCCTCCACGGCCCCTTTAATCACCAAAAAGTGATGTGCGCACATGCCAAGGGCCAACAATGCGTGGCGAGGGACTGTCGGAGGGGATGTTGGACCCAGCGACCTGCCTGGCAAGCTTTTCAAGGCCTTCTCTGCTGTCAACACCGTTTGCACTGGGCTTGGGGGCTGGAGGTAAGTGCCGAATGCAACATTTTCAATGTAGAGATCTGTGCAAAGTAATACACAATGCCAGATTTTCATACACAATCAGGTCTGGCCATTACCACTCAGGAAAGAGACCTGGGAGTCATTGCAGGCAGTTCTCTAAAAATAGCCCAATGTGCAGTGCTGATCACAAAGGTGAATACCTGAAAATTATGAAAAGATTTACAAACAAAATAGAAAACATTCTGCCTCATCCACTCCACTCCCAGTATCGCCATTCTCCCCTGCCAACAGCAGGATCTCCCCTCACTTTCTCTCACCTCCAGCAGCTCCCTGCTGTCCCTTCACCCAGATGTTCTGGGCCTCCCTCTTCTGCCAACAGCAGCAGGCTGGGCTCCATTTCTGGCAGTGACGCTCTGGCACGCTTCTGCCACCTTCATTTCCGGCTCCGGCTCAGCTGCTGTTGAGCCTGCACCAGACATCCTCTCATTTTTAAGGGAGGGGGAGGCAGCACCAGCAGTTTAAAAAAAACTTGTGGGCCTCTTCCTGCTGATCTCACACACGAGAGCAGCAGCCAGGAAACGTGGTCCTGTGAATTTTTTAAATGTTTGCAGTATCGGCACAAGATGGAAACTGCTAGTAGACCACATGTTGGATAATCCTGCTGTAAAGGCACCTGCTCCTTGCTCCTGTCAGAGAATCAAGGATGGATTTTGTCCACCACCACCCCAAGACCCTGATTCAGTGCCAGGCCCTTCCAATTCTCCACTCTGGTAAATCTATGGCTCCAGCAGCCATTCTCATAGTGCAGTGAGCCCAATATTCATCACAACTTAGCCAGTTAAATTCCAAGTTATCCAGCTGAAGGAGTTCAATTTTATGGACGACCGTTGAATGAGACAACTGAAAACTCTGATTAACAGCACCAGCATTGAAACGCACAGCCATATTGAATGTACTAACATTTGGAACGCAATGGCATGCATTACGTAGTAACGTAGTTACGTACTGACATTCAGTGGAACGCACCTCCATTTTGAAGTAATAATTTGTATTGTATTAATACGATAGATGCTATAAAATGTCTAACCCGTCAATTAAAATGATGAAACAATAGTCTGATTATAAGCTACACCTACTTGAAATTCTCAGTTGAAATATGCTTGCTCAGCAATGCGTAGAACGCATGTGTAAAAGATAAGAATTGTAGAATGTATAAGAGCCTGCTCCCGAGAGGGAGGGGCATGCAGTTGTACTAAGCCATTGTCTTAGCTGCATCTTGCTGGCAATAAAAGTCTATCTTTACGGATCAGTTGTCTGGACCTTCTTTCTGACTTTTAGAGACTGTTACACAGCTAAGTGGCAGCATTTGAATATCCAGCTACATTCAGTAGCTGCCAGCTAGCCAAATAACTATTTATCTGGCTAAAATGGTAGGTGGGACAGTGCCCTAACTAGGAGGAGCTACGTATCTGTCTAACTTAGTTGGAGAAGTAGTAGTTTTGAGACTTATCTGGCTAAGTTAGTCCGGATAAGTTAGAGCTAATGTTAAGCAGGTCTAAAGTTATCTGAATAAACTTATCTGGATAACTCAAATGTTATCTGGGTATATTCAACAGCGTGGTTGTGCCGATGAATATCCAAGATAAGTTTAAACAGCTAACTTACCTAACTAGCTAGGCTTTGAATATGGACCTCTAAGGCTTTATTCACAGGCCCCGCTTCCCACACAAGTCCAGAGGAGATGGGGCCTGTGAGTGCAGACATAGATAGAAACATAGAAATGACGGCAGAAGAAGACCAAACGGCCCATCCAGTCTGCCCAGCAAGCTTCACATTTTTTTCTCATACCTATCTGTTTCTCTTAGCTCCCTGGTTCTATTTCCCTTCCACCCCCACCATTAATGTAGAGAGCAGTGATGGAGCTGCAACCAAGTGAAATATCAAGCTTGATTAGTTATGGGTAGTAGGGGAAGTAACCGCCGCAATAAGCAAGCTACACCCATGCTTATTTGTTTTACCCAGACTGTGTTGTTCAGCCCTTATTGGTTGTTTTTCTTCTCCCCTGCTGTTGAAGCAGGGAGCTATGCTGGATATGCTTGTAGTATCAGTTTTTCTTCTCCCCTGCCGTTGAAGCAGGATATGCATTGAAAGTGAAGTATCAGGCTTATTTGGTTTGGGGGTAGTAAACCGCCGTAACAAGCCAGCTACTCCCCGCTTTGTGAGTGCGAATCCTTTTTTCTTCTCCCCTGCTGTTGAAGCAGAGAGCTATGCTGGATATGCGTGAAGTATCAGTTTTTCTTCTCCCCTGCCGTTGAAGCAGAGAGCTATGCTGGATATGCGTGAAAGTATCAGTTTTTCTTCTCCCCTGCCGTTGAAGGCAGAGAGCTATGCTGGATATGCGTGAAGTATCAGTTTTCTTCTCCTGCCGTTGAAGCAGAGAGCTATGCTGGATATGCGTGAAGTATCAGGTTTCTTCTCCCCTGCCGTTGAAGCAGGAGCTATGCTGGATATGCGTGAAGTATTCTTTTCTCTCCCCTGCCGTTGAAGCAGGGAGCTATGCTGGATATGCGTGAAGTTCAGTTGTGGACAGTATCAGTT